>NC_140077.1:100994695-101594695 GCF_964194135.1 Talpa europaea
AGAACCTTTACGACATGTTGAGGAAATGAGTGAACGTCTGATGGGGTCAAAATATAGGGTATTAGTTTGGGGGTGTGGTCAGAGGCGAGGCTGGAATCCCAGCAGCTACATCCCGGAGCTTTGTAAAGTCTGTACTGAAGATTTTGTGCTTAATTCTGTAGGCAACAAACTTGCTTTCAATGTAAGGAAGGGGCAGAGGGCGAGGAGGAAGCAAAGGGCCCCAGGCGTGGTTTAGGAATCTGCCCGCGCCCACGCAGCACAGGCTGCACATGCACACTATGGGACTATGATCTGTTTTCTTGAAACTAAAGCCCTCATTTTGAACTGAGTAGTCAGAAGAGTATGACACCCTAACCTCCCGTCGAAATGGAAGGCCAAACCTCAGAGCAAGGAATACAATACAGCAATGTCTCTCCTCCTTTGGAGAAAGGCATTTTCTCCCCAAGTCTCTTTAATCTTCCACAAGCCTTATGGATACCAGGATCAGAACTAACCATAGGGAAATGACAGGGGGCCAGGGAGGGAGGAAAGGGCACCACACCTGAGATCATCTCCCTCCCTCACACCCTATCGCCTCAGTACTTGAGTGCCAGCTGCGTAGGGCAGGGCACTGGGAAGTCGTTGGTGAACGAGACACATCTGAGTAGATGTAACAGTTCCTATAAAAGAAGTCGAATACAGGGTGCCATCGAAAGAGAAAAATTGCCGACAGGCATAAGGGAAGTCTTCACAAAAAGGTGATGTTCAAAGCCTTGACTGCACTTTGTCAGGAATGAGGGAGGAAGAGAATTACAAAGAGAAGCAGAACCTGAAGGTCTACAAGCTTGGCTTCTTCAGTGTCCCGTGAAGGAGGTTCGGGGCACAAAGAGGGTCCTTGTGCATCTGAGAGAGGGAAGGGCTGAGGGAAAACACCAGAAAGGGCCATGTGGACAATTTTTAAAAAGAGAACAGGGCCTCCCTGGTGGCGCAAGGGGTTAAGATGCAACCTATGAAGCTATCTGCAGCCACTGCGGCACGGGTTCAATCCCCAGCCAGGGAGCTGACTCATATGGCGCAGCAGACCTCTCCTGCCATGCCCGCTGCTCCCCTCAGCAGTGTATTTCAGTCAGTCTGCCTGTTCTGTTCCCCACTCTGTCTCTGGTGATTCCTCTCACCTCCCACAACTCTGGCCTGTACCCCAGTTCTTGTATGTATAATTAAATAAATCTTATAAAATAAAATATTAAAAAATAAAAAAAATAAAGAGAACAGACAAAACAAAGCAAAAAACCCAACACTGCTCCTCCGGGCCCACCCAGCCTCCCCTGGATCTTTATTCTGAAGGTGGTGGAGTGTCAGTGGAAGGTTTGTGGGAGAGTGAAGCTCCCTCCCAAGGCAGGGATTTTGTGATTCTAGGGAGTGTCGGACCCCTATGTCTTGAGAATTGCTGTCTCTTTCCCTTCACTTAGCTCTGTGCTCAAATGTTACCTCTCACTAGCCCACCCTTATAAAACTAGCATATGCTTGGCATTTGTTGTTCCTTATCTGGCTTTATTTGTCATGACACTTTCCGAGTATTTGATTTTCTTATCTGTTGTCGTCTGTCTTCCCCCAGTGCATTTAAGCTCTAGGAGGCAAGGACTTGGTCTTATTGCTGTCTCCCCAGAGCTTTATACTATGCCTGCCACAGAGCAATTGTGTGTACCAGCCTGCCAGAGTCTTCATCCTAAGAATTTGGGCACCCTTGAAGCTCAAGTTCTGGGAAAGGGATTTTGCGGTGGCCAAGAGACCCTGGCAGCCCAGAGAGCTGGATGGTGGGGCAAGACCCCAGGAGTCTCTCTAGAGCAACTACAGCACCAAATGAGAAAAGAATCCTCATTTCTGACCCTTTTTGTCTTCTCCCCCCAGCTGATCCTTTATAACGGGAAGGCAGGACTCAACTAACAGTCTAATTGAGGTGTCTGTAACCCAGACCAGGTTCACATAGAAATGGGGAAAGAGGGCCTCCCTGGTGGCGCAAGGGGTAAAGCACTGCACTATGAAGCAATCCGCAGCCTCTTCAGCATGAGTTCGAGCCCCGGCCTGGGAGCTACCTACATGGCGCAGCAGACCTCTCTTGACTCGCCCGCTGCTCCCCTCAGCAGTGTACTTCGGTTGATCTGCCTGTTCTGTTCCCCGCTCTGTCTCTGGTGAATCCTCTCACCCCCCCGCATCTCTGGCCTGTACCCCAGCGCTTGTATGCATAAATAAATAAATCTTAAAAAAAAAAAAAAGAAACAGATAAAGAGAACAAAGCCTAGCTCTTTCCTCTCAGACACCAACCAAAGCCAGAGTCTGGAATCACAAAGTTAGTGTTTTCCTGAATTCCCCTGAGATCTCAAAGTGGGCAGCCTGTCCTGTAAGACAGCAACTGGGTCTCACAATCTCTCACAAGGCCCGAGCTTGAACATGCTGCTTCCAACATCCCAGCATCTTATGTGCCTGGCTCTGCAGGGCATGAGGGACAGTGATGATACAGGGAAGAATTCATCCACAAAGTGCTGATTGATTAAGTGTTGGTCAGGGAAGGTGGTTCCCTGCATCTCCAACAGCTGCACATCTGGAGAATTGGAGCGGGCTTAAATTCAGAACTTCTCAGAACCCTGGCTGATGGCTCTGGTCCTTAGGTTTCCCAAGATACTCGACTAGAAATCACCTTGAATCACAACAGAAACAAATCTCAACAATCTGAAAACTGATGGCCTTGTTTCTAGACCTTTCCAATTTGAAAATCAACCAATTGGTTTCTCTTTCAGGCAACCCAAACCTGGTATTATGGATATGCAAGGAAAATTCAGTCGTGCTTTTCTTGCGTGGCATATGGGTGATTGTGAGGACATTGATCAAAGAAATTCCAAATATGCTCTCCTCCTCAGGCAGAGTAAGGCGCCATTGCCAAGAGCGTCCAGACCACCTCAGTTACCAGAGCAACTGAAAAAGGAGGTATGGCCACTTACTTTTCATCATAGACAACATCTATCTAAACATATGAACTAGAGACTGCTATTTAATAATGAAACAACTAATAATCAGTCTTCTATCTCCTTTTAATCTTCCAAGCATTTTATAATATATATTGGATGTCCATAGTAATGTGCACACAGTGGGTAGGTAAGTATTTCCACCTTATAGCTGAAGAAGCAAGAGGTTGTAGAATTGCTCATTTATCATATGGCTTACCCTGGAGAGAACAGGATTCCTTGGATGTCTAAAACCCGAGGAAGCTCTCGGCTTGTATATCTATAACCCCCTCATAAAACCCTCAGTCTCGTTAGCAGAGTAGGAACATTCCAGTTCAAATTCAGGTTTTACCCTATTATTATCTATGGACTCTTGAGCAAGTTACATAATTTTTTATTAGGAACTGGGGATATTAGCTTCTTTCTTGAATATTTGGTGGTGTTATCATGAGAAACAAGAATGTGTACGTATACATTCAGATCAACAATTATTTCCTGAGGTGGTTCTGTGTAATCCCACCACAAAATACACTTTCTAGATGTCAGTACTGCAGTACACTAGTGATATTCCAGCTTTCAATTTCCATGATCGAAAAGGCAACAGGATGGTCAGGATCCACTGAGCGGTTCCTGTTCTCTACGTGGAGAGACTCCTCACTCCACTGAAGAATTTGCCAGCTCTGTAGAATAGTGCTTATTCTCTGTCGCCAGAGCTCTAATTCATCAGCAATTAATTATGTCTATTTAAAACATTCTGTGAGGGAGCTAGACAAATCCTCCTCGGTAGGTCCTGACCCCAGGGACACTTGGTATTGAAAAAGGGAGTTCAGCCGCTAACATTGCTATGTGCTCTGAATTTTGGGTTGCATCCAAATGAGATGATTTATTGCAGTATGTGTGGAGGAGGCTTGGATTACTGAGCTAATTTTGTGTAGGATTAGCATGATAATGAATTAAACAATCCCAAATGCCTCCTATCATTCACTAAATCGAATTGAGATATTTTTGTGCATTTAAAAAATCTGTCAAAAGACATGTTGAAATGTTCAAACTTATAGAAGAGTTGCAAGAACAGTACAAAGTTAACTCCTGATACAGGCTTTACCCGGAACTCTTACTTGTTAATTTTATTTGCATTAATGCTTTCTTCCTGGGTATCTCCACGCACACCCACACCCGTAATTGTTTTCTCTGAACCATCTGAGGATTAAGTTAGAGGCATGGTGCTCTTTTCCTGCTAAATATTTCAACACCTATTTCCTAAGAACAGAAATGCTCACTTACATGACCACCGTACAACCACAAGATTCAGCCAGGGATCTCACATTGAAGTAATATTGTTATATATTCCATAATTTCTACTCAAACTAACCCAATAAATATCCTTTATTTTAATCTCTGTCCCAGGACCCGACTTAGTATCATGCATTACATTTAGTCCTTATGTCTCTGTATTCTCTTTCAACTTGGACTATTCTTTTTTTTTTTCCAGATTTATTTATTTATTTATACAAGCACTGGGTACAGTCAGAAGCGCAGGAGGGTGAGAGGATTCACCAGAGCCAGAGCAGGGAGCAGAACAGGCAGACTGACAAAGTACTGACAAAGGGGAGCAGCGGGCGGCAGGAGAGGTCTGCGTGCCATGTGGGACCCTCACCCGGTGGCCGGGGATCAAACCAGCACTGTAGAGGTTGCGGACAGCTTCGCAGCAACCCAGCGCTCAACCGCTGCGCTACCAGGGAGGCCCTCTACTTGGACCATTCTTCAGGCGTGGTTTTTTTATAACTAATAATTTTGAAGAGTATAGGCTGTTCCGTAGAATATCTCTAAGTGTGGGTTTATCTGTTCTTTTCCTATGTTACATTCAGCTGATGTGTTCTTGGATGGAAGCACAGATAAGTGATGCTATGTCTCAGGGCATTTTATCAGAGGCACCGATGTTCAGATCATTATTAATGAGGGTAATTGATCACTTGCTCATTCCTTTCCTTTTCAGCGTCAACAAAATACCGTGGCATTCAAAATAATCTCACTTTATCAACTAAGTTTTTTTCTAAATTTCTAGAGATACATCAAAAAACTTCTTTTCCCAAGCCCATTTTATGAACCGCCCACAGGGTACCTCAATAAACACTCAAGTTCCCTCCCCCCTTTTTTTATATATTCTTTTTAGGGAAAATAACTTAAGCAAGCATTCTAAATTCAGAAGCAAATACAAATGCTTCTGAACAAATGAAATTGTAGAAAGCTGCCAACGTGATGCCTCACACTTAGCCAGTGGTTACCACGATGATTTTTGCTTTCATTTTCTTCTTTTTCTCTCTCATTCTCTCTCCATCTTCTTTTCTCTTATAATCCTCCCTCTACTCTTTTTTTCTCCCGCCCCACCTCTATTTCTTATACCTGTTTGGTCCCTTCTCTTTGCCTGCTCCCTTTCAACATCAAAAACCTCATTTTATTTATTTAAAAAATCAGTTCTTGGGCCTCCCTGGTGGCGCAGCGGTTGAGCGCTGGGTTGCGAAGCTGCCCTCAGCCTCTGCAGTGCCAGTTCGATCCCCGGCTGCTCCCCAGCCACCGGAGGAGGGTCCCACATGGCGCGCAGACCTCTCCTGCCGCCCGCTGCTCCCCTCAGCAGTGTACTTCGGTCCTTCTGCCTGCTCTGCTCCCCGCTCTGGCTCTGGTGAATTCTCTCACCCTCCTGCGCTTCTGACTGTATCCAGTGCTTGTATGTATAAATAAATAAATCTTTAAAAAAATAATAAAAAAATAAAAAATCAGTTCTTACAAGGATATATTACCTTACCAAATTGCTATATAAATGTCCAATATTTGTCTTTGTCATTCTGACCTGCTTCACTACAAAAATTCCCTCTAATTCCTTTCCATTTTGCTGTAAATGGCAGCAATTTGTCACACTAACGTGGGAAGAGTAGTTCTCAAATTTTAATGTGTCTGAACCACTTGGGATGGTATTAGGGAACAAATTGATTCAGTAGGGCTGGGACGTAGCTTGAGGTCCTGCATTTCTCTCTAGCCCTCTGGTGGTACAGTTGTTGCTGGTCTGGGGACCGTGAATATTGAGGTGCTGGAAGAATTTTGATGCTGACTTGCATTTTAAGTTAGTAACGGGAGGGACTTGAGGGAGCAAAGAGGAGAGAGTACCTAGAAGGGACTGACAGGGCAAAGGTTAACAATAAGCTAATGCCTTTGGGGACCTGCATGTGGCTTGATACATAGATGGTCATCACCCGCACAGGGGTGTCTTGTGGTGGGGTGGTATGGGGAAGAGTGGCCATATGCTTCATTCAAGTGCATGGTGGAAGGAACTTGGATTTTACTGGGCTGACTTATAAACCAGAGTGACAGCATCACTTTCATTTTGGAAAGATTATTTAGCCATGAGCGTGAAAGAGAATTGATTAGAGCAGTTTGAAATGAAAGGGAGGGCATTTTTTTGTGACACAACTGAGAAATTAGTGACTGAAAGCAAGCAAAACACAAAGCAGGTTCAAAGCTCTCGGTGCAAACTAGAGGTGAGGAAGGATTTCAGGTTGCTGATCTGCAGACCTTGGAATGGGGAAGTTAGGTGGCAGGGTAGTGAATGAACAGTAAGCAAGTGAAAGCCAATGAAAGCAAAAGAAACCCTTTTAAATTCTTAGTTACCAAAGGAAGAAGAAATAAAGAGGGAGTTTTAGTTTATTAATTTAATATGATTGAATAATACTGAATTCGTATTAAATGAATATGGTTCATTTAACATGCTTGAGATAGTTTTTCTTCACACTTTGAGTAGCAAACTTCCTTAGATTGAGGACTTGAAGATGAGAAAGGGTAGATAACTGATGGTGTGAGGTCCCAAAGGACAATGGGAAATGCGCAGCTGTGGGAATCAAGACACATTGTGGGGATCGAGCTTTATGGGAAGGCTTTTTTTCTCTTCCACTGAGTGTGAAGTTACCTTCTTCCTGGCTATCCAGAGGGTTATTTCTAGCTTATGCTTTTCTTGTTATCGCTTCTTGCACCATATATCCAGAGATTATGTGCCTTGTGTCTCAATCTTTATGGTGTATCTCTATGGTCTGTAGAGTCTCTTTGAAACAAAGCGATATATACTGAAGTACTTCCTGTAACTTGGTATGATGATATTTCAGCCCTACCCAACTCCATTTGGAATATCATACCAAGTTACAGGAAGTGAGCCTTTGAAGAAAAGAGATATATAATCTTTGGATTGATCTCTTAAGCACCCAGATTAGTCAGCGTTCTCCAGAGAAACAGTAGGATGTGTGTGTGTGTGTGTATGTGTGTGTGCAGGAAGAGAAAAAGATTTTAGGGAACTAACTCACATGAATCTACAGGGCAGGCCAGCAGGCTAGTAACATAGGGAAGAGAGTGGTTGTAGCTCAAGTTCAAAGGCAGCATGGAGGCAGCATTTCTTCTTCCTTGGGATACCGCAGCCTATTTAACTAAATGCCCACATTTGGGGCAGTAACCTGCTTTACTCAGTCTCTCATTTAAATGTTAATCTCATCTAAAAAACAACTTCACAGCAACATCCAGACTGGTGTTTCGGTGCTGTGGCCTAATGAAATTGGCACATGAAATTAGTTATCATAGATAGTACCCATCTCATTCAGTTAGGAGGATTAAATGAGGTTTGATATATAAAGCATCTGACAGAATTGTCCAGGCATTAGGGATTAAAAAGCAGTGTGTGTGTGTGTTTAAGTACTTTATCAATGGTGTGATTTTATTTTTTTATTTTTATTTTTTTTAAAACATTGCTTTTTTTAAAGATTTATTTATTTATTTATACAAGCACTGGGTACAGTCAGAAGCGCGGGAGGGTGAGAGAATTCACCAGAGCCAGAGCGGGGAGCAGAGCAGGCAGAAGGACCGAAGTACACTGCTGAGGGGAGCAGCGGGCGGCAGGAGAGGTCTGCGCGCCATGCGGGACCCTCCTCTGGTGGCCGGGGAGCAGCCGGGGATCGAACCGGCACTGCAGAGGCTGCAGGCAGCTTCGCAACCCAGCGCTCAACCGCTGTGCCACCGGGGAGGCCCAAGGCTGTGATTTTAAAACTACTTGAGGAAACAAGGAAAACTAGAAACTTTTACTTAAAAAAATTGTTTTGAACTGTCTAAAGTGTCTTCTCCCTATATAGTCTTTGAAACAGTGTAATTCAGTGTGGTGGTATGTTGGGACAAAAGTTACACTTACCAGCATATTTTTTCCTGATATTATATATATATCCTTGTATTTCCTCCCTTTCATAGAAAAATTTTGTGATGTCCTTTTTATTTTCCTAAAATAAAATTTATAAATACAACGTAGTTACAAACATCATTTATAAAACACCAGTACCCTAGAGGTAATATTTTTAAAGCAAGTTATATTGATGTAGCTTTTAATACATAGACCTTGGGATACCAGATTAGTACTGAAAATAATGCAGCAGGCAGATGCTTACATCTATATGCGTCTCCATAAATACCTCGCTACAAAGACTGAGACAGGTATACTGTATTAATGACTCAAATTCCATGAATACCATAGTTGTGGGTAACGTTGTTTCCAAAATGAAGTCAATTCTTGTTAAAATTTTCAATCTTCTTAAGAAAGTAAAATCTTTCCTCCATTGATTCAACAGTGGCATTCCTGGAAAAGTCAGAATACTATTGTAATCAAGTGAAGGATACATTGTACTTTTCTGTAAAGCAGAATCAAAATTTAGATAATTATAAACAGATTTTCATCCACATGAATGTCTAGTGAGATATGAGCAGAAGACAATTCCTTATTCCGTGGGTGGCCCTCAAGTTACAAGGTATTTCTCCTGTCATCCTCAGCCCCCACCCATCATTATATTAGACAAAAATGCACCTATATTTCCAGACACCTCTGTAAAAAGTCACTGACACATATAATGAACTTGTCTGATGTGAATCATTGTGGAAAGGAGAGCTCTAAGTTTAATTAGACAGAACAAATCATAAGCAATATAGGAAAATATTCAGGATAAATTCAAAAGGTTTATTGCACCAAATGCCACAGATAAATGGATCAAAAATAATACATGAATAAGTTTTAAGAAAAATTTGCCATTCATTGACATTGATGTCCATTTAAGTGATCAAAAATATAAACCATCCATTTGTATTAATGGTGATTCAAGAACAAATCCCAGAATTGTCTTCTTATTTAAACATCAGTGAAATTTACTCATATTGCAATTTTGCTTCCCAGATATATGCCTCACCCAATTTTGACATTTAAAAATTAACATTCAGAGGGTACTGCTTGATTTAGGCAAATTTTATTGAAACGCCCCACCCCCAAACACAATATAAAACAAATGGCTCACATTTACCAAGAGAAGCTAAAGACTTTTTCAATTTAATGGTGAATCTATGCATAAACAAAATGCTTTCAAAAGTATGTATTAGTGGAAAAATCCAGACATTTAAAAGAATTTAGGGGTCACTTTATAGTCCTTATTTTTATGTACAACTCTAGTGAAGAACCTAAAAAGCTACAGACTAAATTTTTATAAAATCGCAGGTCCTAATTATAAGAGCCTAAACAACAGTTTAGTATGTAGCAAGTGGGATTTTCCTCCCTCAAAAAAGTTAATTTTGAAAAATATGGTAAGTTTAAAAAGTTGCGATGTGTAAACGGCAGTTCCATGGGATGTGAAAAGATTATAGTTACTTTCATTAAAAAACAGCACACTTCAGAAAAAATGGATTGAAGCCTGTACAAAAAGCTATTTAACACTGATAAAAATAAAATACTTTGGAATTATGCACAAGTATGGAAGCTACATTTCAGATTTTCATTGTCACGTTTAAACGTACACAGTTATCTTTACATTCATATCACTCATCAATCTGTTAAAAATAAGACGCAACATGCTAGAAAGAATCCACCACAGCGATATGTACACACGTCTGCTCTGTCATGCCTCGCTAGCTTGCTTGAAAGAAGCAAGACGCTACAAAAGTTACACTCAACAGGTAAGACTTAAAAGTTGAAGAAACCCTAAAGGTGGAATCCTGTCAACTGAGGTAGTTTTCTCTATTTTTTTTTTAAATTTTTATTTTTTTCTTGAGGTGGACATGGAAGCCTCTTCAGCTAAAACAGAATGAAGCCACCGGGTGGCGGGTGTGTGAGTGGGTGCACCTCAACACGATTCCATGAGATGGTTTTCTTTTCTACTCTTGGGGAGAAGTTGAACTTGAGACAGACACAACTTGGATGTTATTAAAGGAGGACCATCAAAGAGCAGCAGCATTCTCGGTCTGTTTGTGTAGGCCGTCAGTGTGAGGATTAGGTTCTGACTAGAATCCTGAGCATTGCTGAGACAACCCCCACATGAGATCCACCTGTAGTTTTCCAATAGACGTTTTCTGAGTGTTTTGGAACAGTAGCTTAAGAGGCAAATTAAATTTTCTCAGCTTTGAGGGTGCTGGGCCAAATCTTTTATGTGTAGAGTTTAGAATCAGCCATTTAAAGCTAAATTTCCCCCATATCTGGGTCTAATTTTTGACATGCACTATGTGCACATGCGCATGGAACTGATTTTGTATCTACTTATTTTCTATGAAACCCCGGAAGGTTGTGAATGAGGGAAAGTGCCCAAAACGTGTAAACAAGGAATGGGGAAGGAGATGAGGGGAATGCTTTAAGCTGGTGCAGCTGTGACAATGTAACATCAGCTCTTATCATTGCCGCACATGTAATGAAAAACAAATGACAAAGGAGCTGAGCCACAGGTCAGGTTCATTCTCTCTGGATGACCCAACAACATGATGTCATGGGACTAGACTTCAAAACCCCAAACTCAGATGTTAGGCACATGGAAATAGCAGAAATATAAAAGGAATGGAAAACTTCAATTTTATGAAAGGCATGAAAAAAAATTAAAGATCTTAAGAGTCTCAATGCACCCCTCTCCAGATCACGCTTGTAAAAAATGAGAGAAAGGCAGCCGTTCTGACCTATTTCTAATTATTCCTACGAAATAATAGACCTATTTTTCTCCACCAGTACTATTCTCTATCAAACAGGCAATTAACCTGCATTTGCTACAGAATAACAGACAAACTTGTGTAACTTGGTGTTCAGGATCAGGACTTTATCAAATAGAAAATTTGAAGACTTTCTAATCCCTAAAGAGGAAGTTGCGTCATATTCTTAGATACAAAAGATACACACATGGGGAGGGTTGGAATTAGTGCATAAAACAAGGAAAGGAAGCCAGATCCTGGTTATAATGAACTGCACACAACATCTGCAAGGTGCTCGCAATGTTTTGCTGTACTAGATTAGCTCCTGGTCTTGTAACTATCAATCTTTAAGTCTTTTCCTTTACCTTGGATGTCAGTACATAGTCTTTTTCGCGATCAGTAAACTAAGTAAAATTTCCTTTATATGAACAGAAAAATAAGGTTTGTTTTTTTTTTAAAGCGAACTATGCTAATAAATCAATACTTTTTCATTTTGGAGCTACGAGAAAGTTAATTTCCGGAAAGGTGTTTTGAAAAGGATATAGGGATTAGAAGGCACAGAGATGATAATGTAAAAATTTAGGTCATCTATGGATTGTTTATAAATGCGCGAATGAATTACTTTCATTAGTCATCCTGAACTGTTGCAGGTTTCTCTTCCCACCAGGACAGCTGTGCCTTTTAAAGTATAAATAGTCATTTGTATTAACTGTTATAGGAAGAAAGTGGCTTCGGCTGGAAGATGTAGCAACAGAAACACTCTTGAGTTTATAGAAATAGCTTTGGTAAATGGCCTCTTGTAAAAAGGCTGCTGAAAGCTGGAGTCTACAGAGGAAGCGCACGGCGGCGGGCAGTACCCCCTGCGGCCGCGCCCCACTTCACCACGGGATTGGCACGCTACACGGACCCCTGGGTTTACTGCACCAACAGCCCATCTCTAACCTCCCCGCAGCGCCTGTGAAACACGGTAAACACCACCAGGACGTGACAACAGTGGGTCCCTGCAACACTCTCTTCCCGGCAGTCAGTCCTCCTTGTGTTCTGTGTCAGCGGGGGACTTCCAGACACCCGAGCTGGAGGTGGCACAGGGGGTGACCTTCCTTTCGCTGGGATAAAAAGCCAACTCTGTCCTGGAATCCAAAGACCTCCTCCTGACTGTCTTCTCGGAATGGCGCTGTAAGCTTTTTCCAGTTCAGAGAGCTCACGCTTCAAGACAGAAGCGCTTTCCTTCTGGAAGGGTCGGTGCACTGTCTACCCCGCCCGAGGTCTTCACTGCCGGTCACACGAGGCCACCGGCACCAGCGGCTTAGTGTTTAGTGTAGTGCTTATGTTTCCTCCTACCAGAAAGGTCACTCTCTGTTGAGTCATGGGTAACAAAAGGCCTAAAGTGTTCGCAAGAAACACAAATGCCATTATGTCAAGTAGCCCCAAGTCTTTGAATGAAGGATCCACTTGAAAGCAACAAGACAAAGCGGTGGAGTGACTGTTTCTGTTTGCTCTTCTTATGCTTCTGATGTCAGAGAGCTTATTCCCTTCTCCTTCAGTTGAGAATCTGATTTGTTTTTTCTTCCAAGGAAGAAATGTCCTGAGCTTTAGCTTATAAGAGTATTTGAGCGACGTAAGGGGAATGAGTACTGGCAATAGCAGTCAACAGAGGCAGGTCGTTCGATTCAATCCTGAATGTTGAAAGAAGAAAAGAGTATTTAAAGCGGCATGATTGTATAGGGTGTATTATGACTAAAGACCAAGTTTGCTAGATCTTTGCTTAAAACTACAGAACAAGTAAAAGAGACAGAGAGATAAGATGTTTTTTCTAATGCAATCTTGCAGGGATCACGGCCCAAGGGGCTCATGGCGACCGCAGCGGGGGCGCTGTGTGGACGAGAGGACACCAAGCCGCTCTTCCCTGTGCAGGCTTCCTGGAGTGTAAGTACCAGTACGTCTCTCACTCCCTGTTTGGCTTCATCATGTTAGACCTCCGTGTTCTCCAGTATCTCCAGGCACCTGTACTGACCACTTCCTGACCCACACCCAGGTTCAGAGCAGCCTTAGGAAAAGGATGGTGGTAGTCATTTCTTCACACACCTTGGGGGATTTGTTCACTGGGCTCTATAGCTAGAGTCTCACTAAGCTTTTGAGCCCCGTGTTCTGAGAGACACTGAATCGAGAGACACTAATGGATGGGCTTTGGCTGCTGTCTTCAAGCAGAGGTGGGTACAGCACGGTCACTGGCTAAATGCAGACAAATGAAGACTAGGGCTGCTTCAGTCTGTGGGATGTTTTCTAATCAGCTCTTGAATTCCAAAACCAAAAAATTTAAAAGTTAAAAAAAAAGGTAGCTGGCATTACTTTACAGTGTTTCTTATATTTTTATAATGAAGTATGTAAGAAAAAAATTATAACAGCAAATGCCAAGACTCAATCAATACAGTAAGTCATATGTGGAGTGTGAAAGATACAAAGTTTGATAAGAATGGAAAGGTCTCAGTCTAGAAATCATACTTTGATGAGCAGGCCTGTTAAAGAATTTTAAGATTGGAATTATGTGTACTGTATTTTCTTGACCAGAATTAGAGGAGACATCAGCATCAGAAGGGACAATTTCCCACATGTCCAATGTCTTTTGGTTAGTTCTCTGTTGAAAAATGAAGCAGAGAGTAAAGCGAAAGTCAGAGTTTCTTCCCCCAGAGGATTTGTGGCCAGACCCCCTGAAGGCGACGTGCAGTGTTAGTAACACAAGCAAGTCTTCTCTTCTGATGGGCTTATCCGACAGGCAGGGCCTGAGAGCCCCGGAGAACAGCCTTGTCTGCCTCCTCCAGGAAGCAACATGTAAACAGCTGCTGCATGTGTCACAACTTGTGACTTTGTCCTCTTTCTGAAATTACTAGCCATGGGCAGTGAGTGGGATTCAGTTTTTCACTTTTGAGCATAAAATAGTTCAGGGAGAAGACTAACAAAAAGTACCACTCAAATTTCTACACTGGTTTTGGGTACAAAACTCTAATATCAGATACCAAGAACATGCTGCTGACTAGGGAGCAGCAGAGGCAACATTCATGGACCCCAAACACTCCCACTGGAGCCCCAGGGGCTGCATGGCCTCAGTGGGTACAGTGCGAGGGGCAGCCCCCTCCCAGGGGAACACGTGGCACAGAACTCACCCCAGCACGACACCTAATTCTTTCACATGGACTCGTGTGTGCCCACGAAGATATTCAGACAGCATCTTGCTTTTAAGGTACATCTCCTGTAGTCTATCTTCAAGATGCATGACACACTGCAAAGTCAGTAACACACACGGTGAGTGCTGGAATTCAAACCTCTGCTGATATGCTAAGAGTAAGGATTCTGTGTACACTATAATTTCATCCCTTTCAAATACACTTACAAAATTACTATTCATTATCAATCTTGCCCACAAGTAGATATAAGTGCAGATTTTTGCAATAGTTTGTTTCCAATGACTATTAAGATTTTCATATATATGTCTTTTAGTCTTTTTTTAAAAAAGAATTTGCTTTTTGCATAGTTGAAATCATCTTATAAGTGCAATTATTTTCTGTTCCTAAAAAGATTTATAATCACCCAGCTGGCTAGCTTAGGTGGTAGAGCAAAAAATAGCTTTATAATCCTTTCCCCGGCCTCCCTGGTGGCACAAGAGGTTAAGACACAACCTATGATGCCACCCGCAGCCACTGAAGCATGAGTTCAATCGCCAGCCAGGGAAACACCCACATGGTGCAGCAGACTTCTCCTGACTCACCCACTGCTCCCCTCAGCAGTGTTTTTCAGTCAGCCTGCCTGTTCTGTTCCCCACTCTGTCTCTGGTGAATCCTCTCGCTGCCCCCGCATCTCTGGCCTGTACCCCAGTTCTTGTATGCATAAATAAGCAAATCTTAAAAAAAAAAATCCTTTCCCCCATGTTACTAAAAATTCCCTATCAATGTAATTTTTGGTGCTAAATAAGTTTTGAGAATATAAATTAACCTTATTTAATCAATCCCATAGTCATTTGCATTTTGTTATTATAAATAATCTTGTAAGGAATATCTGTTATTCCTATTTTCCTATGTCTCAGATTATTTTAGTGTAATATTCTCCCAGAAGAGGAATAACTAGAAGAAGGTTCTTTTAGTTGTTTTGTTTTGTTTTGTTTTTTGCTCTCACGTATATTTTAACTAGGTCTTTAATAACAATAAAGAAAAGGCAGTTATTTCAGGACATTTCTACCCTTGGGATTGAGTCCAACTTCATTTTTTAGAGAATAGCAACCATCTGTGTCTTTCACCAGAGGCAAATGCTTTTGCATTTGGCAGGCAGAGCTACCCAAGCATCTTCAGTAAGACACCTGATGGCTTCGGCAAGAGTAATTCCATCACACATAATTTTCTTCTAGACCATTACGCCTGTTATTTTCAAGGTAAAAAGATTAAAAGATGCAGTTGAAAATGTTGATCTTGACCATCTGGGCCGATCAGTGATATGGAAAAAGTATCTATTAGAGATAGCTTAAAAATCTTAAATGTCTTGTTTTGGGTAAATGAAATATAAGTGGCAAGTGATGATGAGTAACAACCCAAGCAAGGAGGATTTTTACCATTTCTCATAAAAATGTTGTTCCAAATACATAAAGTGGTGAAAGGACCTTCAGTTAAGTAAGTGTTCAGTTCCTTATGGGATAAATACAATTTTTTAAATAAGTGTTATAAAATATTGAAAAGGACATTCACATTACACTGACTCCTTTATGTTTTAAAATAGTTAATTTACAGTGTTTTCATGATCCCCATGAAAACTGCACGTTGCGATGTGGAAATAAAGAGAGCACAGTCTCCCTGGTGGCGCAAGGGGTTAAGTACCGCACTATGAAGCAATCCACAGCCTCTGCAGCACAAGTTCGATCCCCGGCCAGCCAGGGAGCAACCCACATGGTGAGGCAGACCTCTCCTGCCTCACCCGCTGCTCCCCTCAGCAGTGTATTTCAGTCAGTCTGCCTGTTCTGCTCCCTTCTCTGTCTCTGGTGAATCCTCTCACCTCTGCCCCCAGCACCTCTAGCCTGTACCCCAGCTCTTGTATGCATAAATAAATCTTTAAAAAATAAATAAATAGAGAGAGCACTGGCTTACATGGAGTGTATTGTACCCTTGAAATCAATGCATTTAGAATAATTCTGATGACCAAGTAGATTGTTTTGGGGTCCCCCCTCTCATTTCTGAGACTTTACTCCTGAGATAGATTTCTCCCATTTTTAGCTTCTGAAATTTTAAATAGCTACTTCTTCCTCTGCACTGAAGGCTCTATTAGTTATTTAATCATGTGTTTCATTCAAGTAATTTTTAAGAATTTTTAATTTTAAACTGCAGATGAAATTTTCTTTGATCTTGGTTTTGTCAGGTTAAATAAATCATTCAGACTCCTAAAGTGGTTGAATATACTTCTGCCAAATGAAGTGAAAGAATAAGCTGGAATAATTTATTCCTTGGACAACTTAGATGTCAAATGTAGTAACAGCTGTATATTACTGAAAAAAACTATAAAAGTTTGGTAAATAAGTACTTATATACGTTAATAACACAGCAGTAAATAATTATGAAATCTTCCTTGCCTTACAGAAAAAGAAATCTCATCAGCAGGTTCCAACATGCTTCTAGAAAGAAAAACTGCCTACAAATGTGAACAAAAATAAGGTCATAATATTCCATAAGTGTGTCCTGTATTTCCCCCCAGGACAGCTATCCTGCCAGTAGCTTCAATTTAAAGGCCTAAATAAAGTTTTTAGTGATAAGTTGCTGTCAGTCTTTACAGGCAATATATTATTTCATGAAACTACTATTAAAAGTCATTATGAGGGCCTCCCCGGTGGCGCAGCGGTTGAGCGCTGGGTTGCGAAGCTGCCCGCGGCCTCTGTGGCGCCGGTTCGATTCCCGGCTGCTCCCCGGCCTCCGGAGGAGGGTCCCACATGGCGCGCAGACCTCTCCTGCCGCCCGCTGCTCCCCTCTGCAGTGTACTTCGGTCCTTATGCCTGCTCTGCTCCCCGCTCTGGCTCTGGTGGATTCTCTCACCCTCCCACGCTTCTGACTGTACCCAGTGCATGTATAAACAAAAACAAACAAACAAATAAATAAATAAAAAGTCATTATGATTATTAACGTGCTTATCCTATCTAACATGATTCCAAGTGCTTTCCAGGAATTATCTCACTTGAATTTTCAGAACCACGTGACACAGGTTCTGCTATGTCCCCAGCTTTACAGACCCCGAGACCTAACAGTCTCACAGCTACAAGTAGCACAGCTTGGGTGGGACTCTGGGCTGCTGGAGCATGTTGGCATGTTGGCCATGACAATGGCTGTTCCGCCACCACAATGGCAGCCTGATCCCACATCTCACTTACTTTACCATGTACCTTGATTTGTGTCACTTGGTGTTGTTTTGTGTTGCTGAAATCTATCCTGTTCATTGGTCTTATGTTGCATTGTCTGTTTTTACTTGTGCTAACATCCAATTCTACTAAAAACAGGACACTTGAGTTTGTGATTTAATAATCAAAATGGTGTTAAAGGTGTTTCTAAACTGAATGCTTTTGGTGACAGGAGAACAAATACTTACAAAATCAGCCGGGAGGTGAAGCTTGTAAAGCTGTAAAATGGACTGAAGTAAACTGGACACCTGGCTGGAGACCAGGACATCCTGGCCTAGTTTCATGTTGTCCGTCACCTTCCTCTGGCTCGTGGCTACCTGCACGCTCCACTTGTCTGTGTCTGCGATGATACAGACAGCCTCAGCGATCGGCTCATCAAGCACTGGATGCTGCAAGAGAAACAACGCTGATCAGCGTTCCACAACACCTCCAAGTGGCACTCAAATCCTCCAGAAGTTTCTGTTTAGCATTAGACTTATGGCTCCGAACCTGGTGGGGGGGAGCCGTAATGGTGTGCTGCATATATACATAAATCTACCCTGACAACCAATTGAAGTCAGATGGGGAGGTGAATTTATTTCATGATGAATCCAAAAGGTCCAAGTATGGCTTTGATGAAAATACTTATAATGCAAAAATCCTTGATAATCGGGCAGTTATGCATAGCACTAGTTAACTAGGAAGCTGTGTCATAGGGCAAAGAGGGTAAACATTGAAGCAATTAAGGAAAAAGGACCTTAAAAATAAATTTCTCAAAACTGATCAGCTCATAACTCTTTCTCCACCAGCACCTTCTGACACATATACTTATATACGAATCAACCTCACAACAGAACTGCCCCTTAAGGCCCCAGTCATGGGGTAGGGGCAGGGAAGGGGAGGCAGACGTACCTCATTGCCAATGCACGAGCACATTTTTCTAATCATCTACCAAAGGAAAAACAGAACTGGTCTTCGATCACTCCACTCCACTACCCTGCAGTGGCTGTTTGTTGCTCTGGCTGCTTAGTCCACCTTCCCCCTAAAAACTTCATCTCAATTTCCCTTTGATGAATGACCTTGGATAGGCCTGGAGGAGTCCCACCCTGTGTCTGTCCAGATGTGGTCAATTAGCTGTGTCTTACCCTGTGGCTTTTCAAATGGTTGCTGCCACCATTTTCCTTTCCAGAGAGCAACTACTACAAATAAATACTTTCAGAGAGTTCATGGTTCCTGGGTCTCCAAGAGTCGCCTTGTATCTCGTCTAGTCCAGGCCTAGTTTTTTGATTATCAATTTTGTGAACTCCTAATATCTTTCCAACCAAGTCCCTCCTGCCTAACTTAACAAGAGTTGATTTCTGCTCCTTGCAATGGGGAACCCAAACAGGTACACAACCCTGTCATTGAATAATGGCTAAGAGTTTTAAGAACTAACACAAGTAGCAGGAGGCTGTAAATAGAAACCTAAGCTGTAGCATGCTGTCAAAACGCGATTTTAACAAGTGGTTTGGCTCCCTAATCCTGGACATGGTTAGTAAAAGGGGAGACTGCACAGCTTTGCATTCTTTATCACTGACATAAAGGAAGGGCCTGGCAGACTGAAGGAAAACTACACAGGGGGGAAACTTCCAGAGTTCTGACAATTTTTCTCCATTATAAATGGTCCAACATTTACTAAAATGTATGTCCAAATAATCTTAAACATGAAAATAAAGAATTTGATTGAAGTAGATGCTTGTATTAATGAAGCCCATTTTTCAAGGACAATTCTCATTTTCTAGATTTGCTACCTAAACAGTACAAAGGTTTTCTCACAAATGTAATGACCCCACATTCCCACACTCATGCAAAGGTTTTCACATCCCTCGCCCCTACCCTTCATACACACATACACACTCTCCAAAACAGACAGCTGAAGACAGGGCCTCAGTGACTTCCCTTACAAGTTCCTGCAAGCCACTGCTCACCAGTGTTGTCACAGGCTCAGAGCAAGATGATGGTAACTTGCTACCAAGGTGCCTGGGCCTTATGAACAATGGAAATGGAAAGCTCCATTTCCATTCAGAAATGTTTGGAAAACAATGGAAATGGATATTGAAAAGATTTGTGTTTCTGAGCTCAAGCCTGTTGGAAATGATTGCACTTATCAGAAAATCAGTGTGCTGTGTATTGGCATAGAATAGATCTATAGTATGGACCTTTCCTTCAAGAGACTTAAACATAATCATTATGAAAAGTATGAAATGAAAGGAAAAGTATGTGATGAAAGTAAACATAATCACTACTGATTATATGCCAACATAGACACAATGCTTTGAATGTATGCCAATCACCTTTCAAAGTAAAATCTAGCTCCTGCAGGGTATATGCGTGGAATTTTCAGCAGGTCATTTTGGCGCTATGTTCTGATTCAATTCAAATTTCCTAAATGATTTCCCACCACAGTGGTAGGGGAAGGAAGAGTGTGTCATTCCAAGAAAAGCACTAGACTATAAATTATATGGTGCCACAACCAAAAACAACACAAAGACCTCTGTTTTATTCCTATAGGCATACCCTATAGGGGTGGTGATGAATGGAAGATTCTCCGAGCATGAACGACTTCAAAAGTTTGTAGATCCAAATATATGAACAAAATGGAATGCAGAAGTTGCTTCGATTTTTTTTTTTTTAATGGGCTGGTAGAATCTGAATGGTGGAGGTATAAGGAAGGTGAGGACAAACGGGTCCAAGTTGGGACAAACGGACAGGAATTTGACAGTCCACTCCTTGCAGGTGGTGAATCTTTTCTGCCTGTGTTATTAGCTCATAGCACAGGACCTGACATTTGAAAATGTTACTAAATTAAGATGAAATGGGGGGGGGGATGGTAAATACATCTGAGGACGTGTGAACCTGGTGCCCTAAGTCATATACAGTGTTGTAAACCAATGTTCCCTCAGTGAAAGAGAAAACACACACACACACACACAACAAGTTAAAAACAAACAACAAATGGCAGTTGACAAGTACCCCATATTCCCAAACACAGCACAGTACTAAAGTCACAGGTTCCAGGAACAGAAAAGAACCTGCTGGATATTTTCAGAGTATCTTAAAAAAAAGAAAAATACCAGAAAAATACCAAACTGCACATTTTTGGACTGCCAAACACAACGCAAAATTCTCAATTTACCCATAGGGCAACCCAATGCCGCCATCTAAATACATCATTTAGTAGCTGTTCACTTACTTACTGAATAAACACTTTCAAAGAAAGAAGAATAGAAGGAAATGGAAATAACTAAGAACAAGAAATGAATGCTGGAGAGAGATTAAAAAAACATCATCAGCAACTAAATACAATTCAAGGGACATCTGGAGGACCAGGGGCCTGTCTGTGAATAACCATACAGAATCAGAGTGGAAGCTGAAATTCCACTGATTATGGAGATTTCTGACCTAAAACTTAGCGAAGGAAAAACAAGCCCACTAAAGACAGGGCAGTTTAAACCTATCATGATTTGGCTTATCAGGCAATCTCTAAGCTTTAGAATTTAAAGAACTCTAAGATCCAGAAAACCATGTTTGGATTTGTCAGAAACACACACCCACACACACCCTATGCCCTGGTATTCAACTTAACATTCCTCTCAAGAAAGACTCTGCTGTTAAGGACATAAAGAGCCACAATAAACAAAGGAAACACTAAATTATGTGTGTTCCTTTAATACTAACTTTTACTTATTTATCCCTATGTTAATTGTGCAAGTAATTAAATCATGAAATCTGTTCAGTTGATTTTTTAAGTTCACAGTTTTATCAAGTTCATGTGCACACAAATACACAGAAGCAGTAACATACATGGTATGGTTCCTGTGAGAAATCAAATTCTTTTAAGAATGCAATAAAACATAAGAAAGCGATTCACACAGGATTCCAAGCCTGATCCACCTATCGGTTACCCTGTGGGCCTGAAGTCTGAGCATGGGGATATGGGCTGGTTGTATATGGGGTCACCGGGACAGGTGAGGCACAGAGGCCTCCCACTGATCTTAAGAAAGGGGAGGTGCAGTATGGAGAACTCCACTTGGCAAGTCAGATGATTTAATAAGACTCCTTTTCCTAAAGTTCAACTTTACTTTGTAAGGCATTTGTTATTTTGACTATATATCATCAGAAAAACAAACAAAAGAACCACACCATGTATTTACCCTATAAAAGTTCTTCCTCCAACCATTATTGTCTCAGATGAAACACATCTTCTGATGTTTTTGAGTTTTTTTTTAAATTTTATAGAGGCATGTTTGTTTATTTATTTATTTATTTATTTATTTATTTGCTTGTTTTGTTTATACAAGCACTGGGTACAGTCAGAAGCGCGGGAGGGTGAGAGAATTCACCAGAGCCAGAGCAGGGAGCAGAGCAGGCAGAAGGACCGAAGTACACTGCTGAGGGGAGCAGCGGGCCGCAGGAGAGGTCTGCGCGCCATGTGGGACCCTCCTCTGGTGGCTGGGGAGCAGCCGGGGATCGAACCGGTGCCGCAGAGGCTGCGGGCAGGTTCGCAACCCAGCGCTCAACCGCTGCACCACCAGGGAGGCCCTGTTTTTGAGTTTTGAAAGAAAATCTGAAGGAAATATTAGGTCACTTCTCCTTAAAATACTTGTTTGGGTTGAAAACTGTGACCCCCATAGGTGTTATCTATCAATTTTCCTTTTCTCTCTCAAGCTAAGAGAATCAATTTCAAAGTAAAGTTTGCCAAATTCTCATTTCAGAATGAGCTGGCAAAATTTCTACTTTCTCCATAATCTGAGACTTCCCAACAGCTTCCCTGTCACTGCCTTCCCGAGGGCCCACTAATAGTCCACGCAGCACTGTGGGGAAACCAGCCCTCAGAGGTGCCCGCACTTTCCTGCCACATCTTCAGGCTGCTGCCAGCAGTGCCCATGCCTCCTGAGAAAATTTAACCAGCAACTCAGAAACTTCTGAGAGAGGCTAGGGGAGGAAAGAGAGCTGGAGCGCACAACTGTGGGGGATGGTTAGGGTGGATGACCGGTCTCCATCAGAGGAAAGAGGTAGTGGTAAGGTGCCCTTGTCATTTCTGCCCTGTTCTAGTCTATGAGAAGGTGGAAACAATCGTTCACTTAGCTTTACCGTGCCAATATCTCATTTATTCAAATGATATTTTCCTGTGAAGATTTCTCAAGACAAACTAACATATGAAATGCTTTGTTTTGTTTTGTGAACTTCAAAGGGTTCTCGAATATTCTTTGGCTATGATAGCTTGCTGCATGAAGAGACTATGTCTGGTTAATTCATAGCCACTAAGGATTTGTGATTCCTGGGAGTGTTAGATGCTCAGGACTTTCCAATTCCAAGGTTCTAGGTCAGATCTGAGTACACAAAGAATGCTGCCTTAATCTGCACAAACATAACTTCCGCTTAACTGAAACTTCCAGGAACAAGAACCATCTGTGAGGTTTGCTAATCAGAAGATCCGTGGTTCTGTTATTTCAGCAAAGGGCAATGATAAGACAAGAGCAAGGGTGCTAAAAGCAGACAGGACTGGTCTCAAACACTACCTCATAACTCATTCATCTAGGCCTCAGTTTCTATGACTAAAATTTGGTCACACTTAATACACGTAGTTTCTGGGAGATTCAGTGCTGTTTAACCCACAGAGGTTTTCTCTGAGTAAAATGTGTGTCAAACATGCAGCCAAATGCCTAATGCTTACAGGTGTTTAAATGTTCATTTAGTTTTCTTACACCAGGTCCACTGAAACCTCAAACCCAGAATTCATAAATAGCGAGACTGTGGACAGGTTTTGTCTGGTTGATTCACTTCACCAAAGCCCGCAAGCTTCCTAAAATAGTAGAACTTCAGTTCCCTCATCAACTCAAAAACCTACTCCAGCACGTATCACCGAAACATTGAAATTCAAACGTACCTTTTTCCATATTTGAAGCTCTTCACAGCCTGGACCCACCTTCACCTATCCAGGTGCTCTTTTCAGGGGTCACTAAGAACCGCTTAAGAAACTTTTTTGTTTTTAATAATTGAAGTAACATTACATTATAACGTTATCTAAGCTTTGGGGTGGGCATCATTATAATCAACGCCTGCATATCTTTCACCATACAAATGACCCTTTTACCCAATTTACCCACATTCCCTTTCCTCTTCCCTTGAGGTAATTACTAATTTGGGCATTGATTACCTTTTAAATTTTCTAATCATTCAAGGACTCAGCTTGAGTCCCACCTCCCATCCCCAACAAGACTACCCACATTCATTGCTCTTCTTTGTCTGTATCCATTTGACTGTATACATTGACTGCACACATTTTGGTATTTAATCACACCTCTGCTTGTTCTCAGCTTCAAAGTCTCTGCCTACACACAGATAAGTTTCATTAAGTAACTCAAGGAAAGAAATCACATTTTATTTTTCTTCTGTTTTGCTAAGTCTCTGAAATGAGCTTAATAACATGCTGGGTTTGTGTTAAGTCTCTAATACACATTGGCGATGTTGAACCATTCTTTACTCAGATATCTTTATTTTTGGATTCAGCCCAGTTCCTATTAAGTCATCTGCACAATTGCTAATACATTTCTTTTCCATATACAACACTTCAATGACTAACATTTCACGTGATTACCTATTTTTAACTTGATTAAGACTAGGAAAATACCATTCTCGCATTAAACTTCCAATAACTACTTATTAGTTCTTGATGCCATTTTTTCCTGAGGGTTGGCCAGGAACACAGATAGGAACTGTAGCTAGAACCACTAAGGACACGAAATATAGGCGCTTGTTAAGTATCTTCTTCTGTTGGGAACAGAAGCGAGGAACTCATTCAGTGTTTTCAACTTTTAGTTCAATGATTCTGCCAAGCCCTCTACTCTGAAGCCTTAGGGCCTTGTCAGGGTGGAAATCCCTGAAGACTGTAAGAAGTGCGAGCGACACTCTGGAGCTGACACCCACAGTAGGAAACATAGCTGCCTCCGTGATGACTCTGGTAAGAAAGCTCCTCATCTTCCTGCTGCTGGCAGTGCCAGACAGTTATCCTCACTGACCTCTTATCAGCCCACCCGATGTGTAGCACAGACAGACCTCTGGCCTCCTTGTCACCTCTCAAATTTGCACAGTAGATCTAGTAGTGCAGATTTAACTATTAGGGGTGAATCACTGGGCAGCCTCTTTCAAAAACAAAGAGAGCAGATGATTTATGATGTAGGTAATTAAAGGTACCACCCTATAGCTTTTCTTCTTCTCTGAAATATTCTAGATAATACAACATAGATTTGGCTTCATTTCTGTGTCAATTTGTTAATCATTCTACAGAGGATAATTCTGGTTAAGTTTGATAACTTCAACTGAGCTTGAATAAGCTAATGCTGTATGACAAAATAACTTTTCTCAAAGATTCCTCACGGTGACAGCTCCTTGGCTTAGTAATATTATTCTTTACATAGCTTCAAGTAAGGCCCCTAATTAGGGAAATTAGGAAAGTCACTGTGTGACGTTCACCTTCTCAGCATCCTGCTCTTCTCTTTGTTCATCCTCAGATCCCCATTTTTATTCTTTTTCCTCCATAGGCTTGAAGGTCCACCTATATAACCACATCCTCCACCGCCTCCTCAAACCTGAAGATGTAAGCTACATAAGACAGCCCATGCCAACCCCCACTTCTGGGTATCTGAGAGCCACATATAAGGACTGCAGATGTGAGGGTGCCGACCATTTTTTTAGAAAAACAAAAACCCTTCAGTCTCACAACTCTTAAGAAATCCGGTTGTCCCTCACCTTTGTTAAACACTCCCTCCAGTCTAGAAATCACCCAGAAAAGGGTCTTTGCTGGCATCAGTTTAATCAAGATAGAGGACCGACAGGACAGCCTGCATGGCAGTCAGCTCTGTCTTGGGTAAATATGGTGCTCATCAACCCAACCAGCCAGAAGAAACCAGTTTCCTGAAAGAGACACGCTGCCCCCTGCACCCCTTCTTGACCATCCACTTTGTTAATTCCTACTGATCCCAGCTCACAGGTCATGAGCTCCAGGAAGCCCACACTATTCCTGCACCTCCCACTGCAGTAGGTTCTACAGTGTTTTTTTTACTGTGAATTCATTTCTTTGTATTTCCTGTCAAATTTCAAACTCCTGGACCACAGGTGCCATGTCTTTTCTCTGGCAGGTTACAAGACTTTGTGAAGCCCTATCTGATAGCTAAGTGGGTCTATATTTACCCTACTTGGGTGTCTGTGTGCTTATTTGATCTGAAAAACCACAGCCATTCTTTCTTCAGTGTTGTTTGCCCTTTTATCACTCTTGTCTTCTGAACACACCCTAAATCTTCTTGTTCTAGCAGCCACATCTCTTACTTTTTCATATTTTTGCATGCACCTCTGTTTAGAGGTACACTGAGAGGCAATCTCAAATCTAGGCTCCATTTCACAAACTCTAAGGCTTTGTATCTATATTTAATCTGCTCTTCTTTTAACCCATGTTGTGAGTTTCAGTTACAATGACCTTGTTTTCTAATTTCAGTTGTTTTTAGCTTTTACAAATCTAAATAATCACTTGTCACTCCCCCAACGCAAACTAGCTTTCCCCCCACAAGATTCCAAATCCTCTTTTTAACACTGTAACCATTCTAAAAAGTGAATGGATAGTTATTTCAGGTTGTTCTAGGGCTGCTAATTCTCCTACTTGTGGTTGCTTATGCGCCATCATCCTGGCTTCCTTATATGTGATAAGTAGTTTCCATCTTGCTGGAGATGTTTTGATTTATGTGTCTCTTGGAAACACATTCCGTGCCCGTCATTAAAGACCTGAGAGTTGTAAAATGACAGAGAACAAGAAGAGAAGTTGTCTACGTCTCAAAAGCTTGAGGTTGTGAAAGCATCTAGTGTGCTTCCCACTGCCAGAATCCTGGAGGTTTCCACCTTCTACATTCTACACTTATTTCTTGGAAAGGGATTTCCAAGTCACTTGGTTAGAATAAACTTGAGCCCCAAATCCATCCCGAGTACACACTTGGGATTTTGATTTCTCAAGGGCGATTTCATTCCCCCCACCCCCCACTCAAGTTTCTAACTTGCTTCTCTGCTTGTTTATAGTTGGAGTTTTCTAGCTCCCTTTTTTTAGGGGAGCAGCTCTCTGAAGCTCCGTGTTCTAGGTAAGGGGCTCAGTTCCAGGTTCCAAGCCTTATGTGTGTACATGGCCACAGACCTTGTCCAAAGTGGCTCTTAGAAACTCAGCTCGCATTCCTTGGGCATGCGACCAGACTAATATCACAGAGAGTCACTGGTACCTCAGCCCACATCTAGTATCTGACTTTGATTTCTATTTGTTTCTGGCACAAAGAGATTTTTTTTAAAAAGATTTATTTATTTATGCATACAAGAGTTAGGGTACAGGCCAGAGATGCAGGGGGGGGGGTGAGAGGATTCACCAGAGACAGAGTGGGGAGCAGAACAGGCAGATCTACTGAAATACACTGCTGAGGGGAGCAGTGGGCAAGACACGAAAGGTCTGCTGCACCATGTGGGTAGCTTCCTCGCCGGCCGGGGATCGAACTCATGCCGCAGAGGCTTAACCTCTTGCGCCACCAGGGAAGCCCCAAAGAGATTTTTTTTTTCATAATGTTTGCTTTTTTTTTTTTTAAGATTTATTTTTATTTATTTATACAAGCACTGGGTACAGTCAGAAGCACGGGAGGGTGAGAGAATTCACCAGAGCCAGAGCGGGGAGCAGAGCAGGCAGAAGGACCGAAGTACACTGCAGAGGGGAGCAGCAGGCGGCAGGAGAGGTCTGCGCGCCATGTGGGGACCCTCCTCTGGTGGCTGGGGAGCAGCTGGGGATTGAACCGGCACTGAAGAGGCTGCGGGCAGCTTCACAACCCAGCGCTCAACTGCTGTGCCACCGGGGAGGCCCAAGAGATTTTTTTTTATACACATAACAATGGAGTTAGGGTGGGGATGGTAATATTTTATCCATCATTTCCATTGCTGTAGGGGGAGGCATGTCTGCATCAGTTCAGTAAAATATGTTGCTGGAATCTTCTCACCTCTTTTTGTTTTCACTTGTTTTTCAGTTTTATTGAGAAATAATTGCCAGACATCACTGCATACGCTTAAGGCATACCACAGGATGGTTTGATTTACATGCCTTCTGAAATGAATAACACAATAGGTTCAGCCAACACCCATCCTCTCATACAGATACAATAAAAAAAGAATAAAGGAAAAACAAATATTCTCCTTGTGATGAGAACCCTTAGGATTTACTCTCTTAGCAAGTTTCCTATCTACCACACCCCAGGGGTAGATTACATCCCTAGTACTTATTTATCTTATAATCAGAAGTTTGTATCTTTTGGGCACTTACCTCCAAATCCCCCTCCCTCCTCACCCTCCAACTTGGTAACCACAGCCTGATTTTATTTTTTCTTTCTGACATTTGGTTTGCTTTTGAAAATGTTTTTAGATTCCACAGATAAGTGAGATCATATAGACTTTTCTTTCTGTCTCTGATGAGTTTCATGTAGCACAGTCCCCCCTCCAGCTCCGTCCCTCCACCTCATACATGACCACAGCTGTAAACATAGCACCTAAGACACAAAAAGTACGAAGCACGTCCTAACAGGCAGGTAAATGTGCAGGCCTGACTCCCTTCCCCCTCCCCTAGGGCCATCTCCAGCTCCCTGCCCCCCTGTTGGTCAAACATGTCACCCAGACCACCTGAAATGTCACCATCTGAGATTTCTAGTTCAGCAAGAGACTTTAACATACGAAAACACCAAAAGGGGTAAGAATTATATGATCTTATCATAACTCTTTATCAGAAGTTTCGTCTCTTGGACATAGATTCAGTGTCACTCACTAAAGGCTTAAGTGCTGTAACAAGGTGGAGAAGAGGAGAAAAGCAATCAGCTTGGGTGATGGGACTCTGCTGAAGGTGTGAATGCCGGCAGGTAAGCCAGGTGGGGCCTCTGGGGAGTCCAAACACATTCTAAAGGCAGAGGCAGCTGGGGGCCGAGGGAAGGAGGGAGAGGCCAAGGCATGCGAAGGAAACATCTGACTATCTGTGTGTTTGTGCGTGTGGCTGTGATCGGCAGGTCACTGGACTGATATCCAAGTTCAGCCCATGACCTTGCAGATGCGGTGTGTGGCCTCGGGACTGCTCACTGGTCACTTGCTGACACAGCTTTAGGGTGAGCAGAGATGCTCGAGGTCAATTATTTTGCATGACTGCAAAATAAAATGTGATAGGGTTGGAAGCTGTTTTGCAGAGAATGGCATGAATGTCCAGACATTTTGTAGACCGTGAAAAAGCTGGAAAAACATCAAAATTAGACATGTGCCCAATATTTACAAAACATAAGAGAAATGAAGCCTGAGAGACCTATAATAAGCTTTTTGTTCTCCTTTAGGTAGAAAAGAAATGCACACAAAGAGGCACAGGCATCATGTCTAAACACATTACTCTTCCCCTTTATTTTCTAAAGAAAGACCATCTGCTATTTCTCTTAACTTCAGGGTAAAGAGACGCATTAATCATGGGATTTTACCGTTGTAATAAATACACATGTCCTTAAACTCAGTTTTATGGGGACTAGTAAGCTGAAATCACTGAGTGCTTTTTATATGCCAGGCACTGGGCTGGGTGTTGGGGATGTGAAAGAACCCCAGGCCCCCTTTTCTGTTTCCAGGTCCCTCAGCCCTCATGGGAGAAAGAGATGTTGGAAACAGAAGAGAGGCATGGGGCAATGTGCTTAGGGCCCGGAGGTGAGAATAGCTCACTTCTCTCTGGGGTTGCCTGGGATGGTTTCAAAGAAGAGGCAACATTTGAACTGGGTCTTCAAAAATATATAGAAGTTTGTTCTCTAGAGCCTTAGGCAAAGGAAGCAACAGTGCCCAGGTAAAGAGGTGGGAGAAAAGGTGAACCATTAGAGAATGGCAAGCTAGTGATTGGTGCATAAAATGGGAAGAGTGTGTACGTGCAAGTGTGTGTGCGTGTGTGCACTTGTGCATGAAAGACATAAAAGGAACAATTTCAGTCACAGAGTTTATATTTTACTCTCAAAAAAGCATGGGAAACTATTAAAGGAGAAGAGCAAATGATGACATTCATGTTTTAGAAAGAGCCCTTGGTGGCACTGTGCAAGGTGACAGGAAAAGGAAGAAACTGGACACAGGGACACTAGCTAAGAAAGTTAAGGGGATTCTTTCTCCCCTCTGGCTGCCTGAAGATCCATCACCATCATGACTGACACAGTAACTACCCAAACTTCAGCAGAAACAAATGATCATGGACATCCTCACCCTGGGAAGGCAACAGTACCTAAGGCAGAAATTGGGGGAAACTAGCTAAAATGTATACGACAAGCCCTGATGTCATCTTTGTATTTGGATTCAGAATCCATTTTGGAGGTGGCGAGACAACCGGCCTTGGCATGATTTACAATTCCTTGGATTATGCAAAGAAAAACGAACCCAAACATAGACTTGCAAGACATGGCCTGTATGAGCAGAGAAAGACCTCAAGAAAACTGGGGATGCACGAATAGAAGGAAGAAAGTCGGGAAGACCGCAAAGGCCAGGGTGGGGGCGGGGTGCTGGCACAGAGCGAGCGGGATTCTGGACGACAGGAAGAGCAGATGCTGCAGTGACTCTATCTGCACCTGTGGCGACTGTGCAGCTAGACTAGGGAAAAAAATGGTGAAGCTGAATTGAAGCAAAAGTGCAGTCACAGTAAGAAAGGGGAGAGAATCACGAAGATTTCAGACTGGAGAGCAGTATTTTTTCCTATTCTTTTTTACCACCATCCACATTAAGAAATACACTTTAAAGTCATAACCCAGTGCACATGCTTATAAGTGCAAACACGTGTGCCCACAAATACATATGTGTATGTGTGTGCATCACCTTATTCCCCCACAACACAGGGAAATAAAAGCAACACGAGGAGTGATAAATAGCAGGTCTGTCCTACATAGATGTCTCCTTAAGTAATGATTTATCATTTGATGTGACTTGCTGTTCTTTTGTAGTCTTCCTGGTTGATCACACCACATGGCTCAATTAGCTATTCATGGGCATACATCACAGCCAAGCATTAGCGAAGCTCCTTATCTGTGCTGCTGATTTCCGCATGATATTTCTGGAGTCAATCTGTTGTTAGCCTTAAAATTAAATGAAAGAGGCTGCTATAGCCAACTGTTACTTCATTTTATGGATTATTCAGTAAATGTCTGAAGCCCTGGAACATAGTTTCTTAAAAATACGTTAAAGTGTGATGCCAATTTTAATTTTGGTCTCGTCGGCCCTACCCAACAGAGTTAGAATCGGCTGGTTTTCTCTTGCGACATCGCAGGCAAAGGCAATGTGGACTCCTTCAGTGCTGGATGAATGTATGTATGGGTGTGGTCTCCTCACTGCCAATAGGCATTTTTGGGGAAACTTGTTTATGAGGCACTTTCATGTACATAATTTGCATGGCTAGCACTTATTGGGCATTGAGTGATATGCCACGTGCTGTGCTAAATAAGTCACATGTATTATCTCAGAGTTTTCAAACCATATCTGTAAGTACTGTTCAGTTTACAGAAGATGAAATGGATGCTTACAAAACTAAAGGAACTTACCCAAGGCTGCAAAGCCACTAAGGGATGAGCCATGATTCAAACACAGATTTGTCTGTCTTTAGAAGCCAAACCCTTAAACCACTGGACTGCATCTCATCTGTCCCTGTAAATATATTTCTCTCAGGCTTAGTGATGCCAATTGATTTACTTAAGACAATAAGCAAATGAGCAGTAACAGGAACTAACAGCAGTAACAGTAACTCAACCCATCGGTGCTGTCAGTGCTCCCTTACCACCTCCTCTGTCCCACCTTCAATACCCTGATGCTGGCCTGGGCAGCAGAATCCATGGGCAGAAAACCTGCATTAAACTCAGAAAAAAGAAGAGAGAAGCTATCTGAGGATCACGGGGACAGAGGAAATCTCTCTATCTCCCCCCCCCCCCCCGTTATTTTACCACTTAAAGTCGAAAGAGAAACAGAGGAAAGAATGCACATTTAGATGTGGCAAGGAAAAAACCGAAACTGAGTATTTCTCGAGCCTAATTTAAGGCAGCTGTATAATCTATATGCTAGGAGGCAGAGAAACAGTTCAAATGACAGAAAAGAGGTGGTATATGGATTAAATAAGAACATGTGTTTAAATATTTAAAGACCTTCAGAATTGTAACATGTGAAAGCCAGTAACAAAAATGGAAATAAATGAAGTTAATACATCATTTTTTTCATAAGAGACAGAATAAAGAAAAGTAGTCTTACTACTGGCTGTTCTAGAATATAAACCCTCAATGAGAGAAGAAACTCCACAAGCTAGTTCACCAAGGCTATAAAAGTGCACATTCACCTCAGAGAGATTTTACAACCCAATCATGCACACAGCTAGAAAATAGATCAATAACTTAGATCAATTACTTTTAAACAGTTACTGAAAATCCTTCTCTAAAAACAATTACGAATGTCAAAGTGCAACAAAGTCTAGCATGAGCCCTGAAAATCAGGACCATCCAAAAAAATAGATTTTTGAGATTTTGAGAGCAAGTTATGAAAAGGCAATTTATCCCAAACTTTTTTTCCTCAAAAAGCCACTGTTTTAGCTCTAACTCTGGTCATGTATGTGTTCTTGGATATTTGCTTCCTTCTCTGGCAAGATACTCAAGAATTTAATTACTAGGCTTGTGGAACAGTAAATTTAATATTTAAAAAAAAACCTTCCTAATTTATTTTTCAACAAATATTTGTAAATGGCAGTTGAAAGTCAGGCTGTTTTTATTTAAACACTACCACAGACCAGAATCGAGCCCCAGTGTGAGAGGCAGTTTAAATGGAACACGACTTCAAAAGCAAAATTCATGATGATGAATGTGTCAAGTGAAATTAGAAATCCACTAATGCTAATTGGATACATTCTGAATGTATTAAACTTCTAAAGATATTTTTATGAACCCGTAGTAATTTCCTATTAACACCCATGCATGGCTGCACTTTGGATGTACCCACAATTTGACACAATACAGGTTATTATGTTTAATAACTTTCGATTTTGGGGTGATTGCCTAGTCTAAAGAAATGAGAAAAACTATAGTGTGAAAACATTACTTCTATAGGGAGGGGAAAAAAATGATATATAAAAAATCCTTAAGAGTACAAATAGAGAAACATGGCTTTCTTTTTTCAAATGTAAGAACTATAGAGCTAGATGGTCAACATGAAAACCTAGTATATAAAAATTGGGACTTATCAGCCTATTGAAAATATTAGAAAATTTCATGAATGGTTTTGCAGCTAGGTTCAAGGCAGGTTCTTGCTCAGTGGGTTGCATTTCTACAGTGGTTACTGAGGGAGCCTGGGGGAGTTCACCTTCCCCAGCTGGTGAGGTTCATGTCCCCCCATTAGTTCACACGCAGGTTCTTAGCACCCCTGTCAGAAACAGAAGAGGAGGCACCCTGGGAGCAGGGCCAGGGAGCAACACCTGTCTTAAGAATCAAGCTGATAGAGCAGAAGGACAACGCCGCACAGGTTTAGCCTATATAAAGATTTGGTGAGAAAGAGGGCCTCGCACTCCCTGCCAATCGCTATAGACGGCCACTAGGTACACGCAAGTCTAAATGCTGAGGTGTATACATGGTTTAAGACCATCTAGAAGGCAACATCGCATAACAAGTGCACTGTTCTTATTCTAAGGTCACTGATGTATCAACTCTGAAATCTTAAACAAGTATTCCATGTTCACTACAACCATGCAAATCAAACATTACGCCATTCCTTCCAAAGACAAAGGATCTTCTTCGTTCAATTCCAGGAACATCCTGGTGAGGGGTGGTGTCCCATCGCCAAGCTGGGTGGGGTCAGGGTATTCTGGGTACAAGAGTGTACTGTGCTGACGCCCTTGCCTCGTCTCTTCTCTCTCCCCCTTCAGGGGGGTTATGTGGACATCTGTTCCACGACTGTTTTTCTCTTCCTTTCTCACAAATATCTTCACACTGTTTAGCCTGTGTCTAAGGTATGTTTAGTCTTTGCAGGGCTGATGCTCAAGGCCAAAGATAACATCACAGCCTTCTATTCCACCTCTCAAAAAATACTTGTTGGGTGAGGAGGTAGGTCACAAGCCAAATTCCAATTTTCTTCACGTGACCAGGACCTTCCCTGTTGCACAAGATATAATGTGCTTCCAATGCAAAACATCTATTTTTGTACATCTGCCCAATAGCAGCTCAATTAAAAACAGGCCCATCAGATTGACACCGTTTCCTTAACTGTTCAGTTCCTGTCACGCTGCAGATAGCAAAAAAGCACTTAACGGCAGCCACAAGGCAATTTTCCAGTAAGACTTGTTAATCTTTATACCGTCATCCTCATGCCGCCATCAAAGTGAACTTAATGACAAATCAGTTTAAAAAAATTAGTTTTAGGGACTAGTAAGGATCGGATAAAAAGCAAACCATATGTGACATCTCTTAGGTCCTCCCCATGACGGCATATAATTGTCACCATCTGTGCTATTTATTGTTTGCCCAGTCTAGCTGCCCCCCCGCCCCCACCCCCAGATCCACTCTTCCCTTTGCTGTCCTGTTCAGACCCCAGGAGGCTGACCTCTGTGGGCCACAGGACTATATATGCACCAGCACCAGCACCAGCGATGACCTTGCTCTCTGGCCTCCAGCTGGGCCAGTCATTTGAAGCACCAGAAGAGCATGGGGCTGGAGAGCAAGGAGGGCGCCATCCCCCATCCCTCTCACTGCTCTCACAGCCAGGCAGCATCTTGTCCAGGCCCAGCTCTCCACAGCTCTGGTGCCTCTGCTCCCCACTAGGACTCCGCCAGGCCCAGGTGAGCCACAGCTCCCAGCTGTTGCTAATACCTGGGTGCTGAGCAGCCCGACTGGTTCGGGTAACCCCTGCATCTCTACACACAGGCCTTTACTACAGTCTCCTCAGTGGAGCCACCTGTGGCTGGCCAGGACCATTGGCCCGGAGCTGAGGTCACTTACATGCACCGTGTGGACTAGATCGGCCGCCAGGCACTGCTTCAGCTTCTCGTCGCTGCTGGTCCCATGAAGCACCAGGTCAGGCATGTAGGTGGGGCAGTACCCTGCCAGAAGTGAGCGGCCAAAGTTTCTCACATTTGGGTTGCTGACGCTCTGAGAGCTAAAACAATATTGGCCCGTTAGAATTCACAGTCAACAACGTGCTCCCTTCTGGCATTATAACTGGGACAGAATCTCCAAGAGAAACAGACTCAGGGAGGTTCCATTCACCCATCCTATGGTAAGTGGAACGGAAGAGGTTTGGAAGAGAAAAAGGCATTTTATTTTAAAGGAGAGGGCAGGAAAAAACAACAGATTTTTGAGGGCTGATTATGAGATTGTTCTAGCCCTTCATCTTGAACCCCCCACCAGGCAGCCTGTGCCAGAGGGTGAAGCGTCTGCTAGGTGGGCGGGCTCTTGCCAAAAGTCTGGCTTTAGGAACTCAACACATCTGCACAGGGCAATGCGAGGAAGAGAGGAGTCCTCTAATTACTGCTTTCAGTCACCACAGGCCGAAAAATCAACCTGATGGCGTGTTGAGGGAGAGGTGGTGTTTCCCCAGCCCCTCACGTGGCTGCACCCGCAGGACGGAGGCCGCCTGGGCGAGCTTAACCCACCACCTCCAGGGCAAGGCATCTGCTGCCAGCCCACAGGGCCCTCACAGCCGACCGGAGAGTGAACTCCCTGCCCCTCTCTCCCCTTTGCCTCCCCCAATGTCACCACGGTGACAGAGAGGCCCCCTCGCCTGTGTCCCTGCTCTGGGGCGCTGCCTCGCCACACGGCGGCCATCTTGTTGAACGGGCAGGCTGGCCACCGCCAGCAAGGCTTGGCCGGCACGGCCAGTATTTGTGGGCAAAAAAACACAAAACAAAACAAAACACAAAACCACAGGGGCCCATAAGTGCGCACAGGGGCCGCGTACCTGGGCAGCGGCAGCTCCACCTCAGAGGCCCCCTCCGCGCGGTCGCCGGGGCCCGCGGGCAACATGGCCGCGGCGCAGGCCTCGTCGTCGCTGTCTCCGAGGGCGCTGTCCGAGCTCTCGTTCCTGGGGATGTCGCCCTCGGCCCTGCGGCCGGCCTTCCTGCCGGGGTCCCCACGGGGGACATGTGCGGCCACCGAGAAGCCAGAGTCCTGCTGGGCACCCCGATTGGGAACAGGCGCCACCAAAGGTCCCTCTGCGCCCATCGGGTGGCACCGCCCCGCTCCTGCCGCGCGGGCCTCGGGAGCAGGTGGGCCAGGCAGCCCCGCCGCATCCGCCAGGACCTCGGGTCTGATGCCTCTGTCCTCGGCAAAACCCCTGTCAAATTCCCCGTCCTCTCCCTCTGAAGACCGGTCCTGGGGACAGCCAACATTCTTCCTGAAGCCGGGGGTGATGGAGCATCCAGACACCTGCTGGTCCTGAGCCACCTCGGCAGCCCCCCTTTGCTCAGCCGAGGGCCTGGCTGGCTCTGCACTTTGTCTACAGGCCTTCAGCCGCTCCTCCATTCTTTTGGCGCGGCTTTCCAAGTCAGACTCTGGAGATAAGGAGCTTCCAATTTGGAAAGTGACCTTTTCTAAGGGAGCCTTCTCCCGGGAATGTCTGTCAGGGCATGGCCAGGCCGCTGACCGCTCTGGTAATTTTCTAGGCATCTCCCCTTTCAACTCCTCACTGACAGTTTGTTGGCCGACCTTCAGTCCTGCCCCCAGAACTTCACAGCTGGAGAACCCTGAAGAGCCATCTTGAAGGGGCTCTTCTTTACTGTCTTCATCCTCACAAAGTGGCCCCTGACGTTTCCAAGAGCTGGCCAGTGCCGGCTCTGGGAATCCCTGGCTGCAGGCCTCAGAACTCTGCTCTGGACTCCTGTTTACTTCTTTGTCAGGTTTGGGACACAGGTCTCTAAGGTCAGTGCCCTCTGGGGCCCCAGCCAAGCCCTCAGGCCCAGGGTCCCTTCCCTCAGCGGTGATGGGTGGCAGCATGGGGGGAAGCAGAGCAGGCTCGCTTCTGACGGTCACGACCACATACTCAGACTCCTCCACCTCGCCTCTCTCCAAGGCTGTTGTGATCTTGCTCCCATTTAACATCTGTTCACCTTCGCTGCAGTTCCCACACCAGGTCAGCTGGTTCTCTTGAAGCTCAGAGCAACGGAGAAAGTAGGTCAGGACATAAAGTATGCGCTGGACCAAATCCTTCTGCTTCCCCACCACCACGGTGCGAGTCAGCCTCACTGGAGAGCCGATGGCTCCATAAAGATCACCTATAGGGCAAAGCAAGACACAAAAAAAAAGTCCTTTGGGGTGAGCAGGTCACAGATGTGTCGGCCTTTACAAGAAGTAGCTGGCTGTACTCCCCCAAACTAGAAAGGCTTCTTCATCCACCTTAAGGGGGCAAAGAGGAAATGCCTAGTAATGACTGTTCAAGTTTTGCCTCTCTAATGGGAAGTCTGCCTGGAAAGGCCTGCTGCAGGCTGCACCTACTGCTCTCGATCCACTAAATACACAATCCCTCTCTCTGTGCTTGTAAGGTCTTCCCAGGGAGCTCCCCAGGCTGGCTGTTCCCACCTCCCCAAGGCAGGCTAAAACCACAGTTTTAAATATATGACTAAATCAAATATTATATCTTGGAAATTAGAATAATCTTTTAAACTAGATTTAAAAAAAAACAAGAATCCAGGACAACAGGCCTTGAAGGTGAAATTCAAATTCAGGAATCTCTAAACAGAAGTGCAGTGAGTTTCATTCAAAATACTTAATAAGATGGCCATCTCAGAATTCTCTCAATAAACATACACGCACCAAGCATTATCAATTTGATCAAGAAGAAGAAAATTAGTTAATTATGAATAGTAATTCTGAATATTTTCTTTACATGGCTTCACATGAAGATTCTATGTAAAAAAAATATGTTCCATAAGTTATATCTTGCCAATCTGATTAAAAACCAGTGGATGAACCACACACATTTAGCTTAAAAGTGGAAGAAGGGCAAATGTGTCAATCAACCCTAAAGTGTAAGTGTTTCATTAAAGTATTTGTCAAATGTCTAAAAATTACTGCATTGGGTAACCTCATTATTGTATTTTTATAACCTTCATAGCAAAATATCTTGATAATAAAATACTAACAATCACAACAAAAAATTAACATTGATATCTCAAGCATCGAACAAAATGTTTCACATGAATTTATCTTGTTTCTATCTCTGCACAGCCAGTCCTGAGTCAGAAACCATTAAGGGAATCATCAGAATGTTGAACCAAATCCAAACTGGAAAAGTTACTAAATAAAGGAGAGGTGGCACGTGGCAATAGTAATTAATTAGAACTCAAGAAGTTAGACTCCATCTGAGGACTGCATTGAGAGAGAGGAGGAAAGGCATTTGTAAGGGCATATACGAGATAAAACTAATTAAGTTGATAGATTAAGACTGGGGACAAAGATATCAGATGCAATAAGAAGTACTTCCCTTGGGAGTACTGAGGAAGTTCCTGGTCTGGAAAGTAGTCCCTAGTGGAAAGCTACTGCAGGACAGAAATGACATTGAACAATCCTCTCTATAAAAAGACTAGTTTACTAATAGAGCCTTATCTTTGGAGACTTTTGCAACTAACTGACAAATCATCTAAAGATACAAAAAAAACAAACAACTCCCTCCCCCCAAACCTGAGATACAGTCTGATGCTAGGACAAGTACTTCTGAGAAAACTTTCCTGACTAAAAGTTTAATTTTTGCTACTTTTGTGATTATAGCTGCTCACTGCTATAGGATATCATGGTCATTTCAGGAATTCATGGGACATTCTTGTTAAATCAGTTTCAATATTAACAAAGAAGGTAAGTGCTACATATCTGAATCTGGTATGAGAAGTATCACAAAGGAAAGACCAGTCAGAGTGACAATATTCTTTGATAGCAATTTTTTTTTAACTTTTGGTATTGTATATTTTAAATGACTAAGACATACATGGAAAAAAATGAAATAGAAAAATATAATAAACTATATAAAGTAATGAGAGTGATGTGTGTGGAAACAGTGCTGTTACTTCAGGGCCCGATTCCATAAATAATGCACCATTAAAATAAAAGACCTATGATATTAAAAATTTATTGCATCTTAAAGTTGAAGCTAATTTTTGAGTCCTGGACTGATGAAGTTACTAATTTTAGAGCAGAAACTTTGTTTTTAGGAGTATTGTTTTGCAAACCAAGGAAGAGGTTACACAGTAATGTGAACAGACTTAATGCTGAACTATAGTCAGGTGGTTAAGATAACAATTGTGCTTTTTAAACCACAATTTAAAATTAAAGTGAGAAAGTGGGAGTGAGCAACAGAAAAAAGGGTTAGAAAGTAGATGACAGGATCTAGAAGATGTGGTACATATACACAATGGAATATTACTCAGCAATCAAAAAAGATAAACACTTGCAGTTTACAGCAACATGGATGGAGCTGGAAGGGATCATGCTCAGAGAAATAAGTCAGAAAGAAAAAGGAAAATACAGGATGGTCTCATTCATAGCAGGAATTTAGAAAACCTAAATAAGGGACCAGGAAAACGACTAATTAATACAAAGTAAAAATCAAAATCAACAAACAACTATAAACCAGAGACATACTATGGTGGGGTTGGGGGGGAGGGAAGGGGAGAGGAAGGACTAGGGTCAAAATAAGGGGGGGGTGTAATTGTATGGGGAATATAACCAAAATGGAAATGCATACATTGTGCAAAAATGAAAAATGATGTAAGAATTATATAAAATGAAATATTAATTTAAAAAATTAAAAAAAAAAAGTATTTCCCAGTGAACAGGAAAGGCCAAGGACAGCTTGCAGGGAAGCAGGAGGGGCCCAGTGGCCTCAGGGAAGAGGAGACAGAGACAGGGCAGCGGGAGCAGCAGTCAGAGGACAGAGGAGGGGGCTGGGGAGAAGACAGCAGAGAGGAAAGGAGAAGAGGTGGAGCTGCAGAGAGCAGAGGAGATGGCAGAGAACCAGAGACGGGGAGTCCAGCACACAGGGAACAACACCCCTGGGAGAAGAAGACAGGCAGAGAGGGGAAGAGGAAAAGGAGAAACACACCCTGGGAGACAGTGAGAAGATGGAAACCAGAACGAGTGGGGAGAGAGAGACAAGGAGAGAGGCGAGGCAAGGCGTCAAGAGCCCTCAGGAGCGGAGCGCGTGAAGAGAGGGTGCTGAGAGGTGGGGCGTGGAGGTACAGGGAGAAAGGGGGGAAGATAAACAAGGACAGAAAATGAGGTATTTTAAAGAACCATTTTTTTCTTTATTACATTGTAATAAATGCTCGCCCGCTATGACGGGCCTCAGACAGCGTCTCCCTAACCCTACACGGTGTCGCTGCCATGTCTTCATTATCATTTGCTTCAAACTATTTTTTAATTTCTCCTGTGGAAATTCATTGGTCTGTGGGTTATTTAAATGTGGCTGTTTGTAATCAAAAAGGATAAACTCAGGCCATTGGCTGCAACGTGGATGGAGCTAGAAGGAATTATGCTCGGTGAAATAAGCCAGAAGGAAAAAGAAAACTATCGGATGGTTTCACTTATAGCGGGAATATAGAGGAACCCAGTAAGACATCAGGGTAAAAAAAAGAACAGTACAAAACACAACAAAGCAAAAACCAGAGCCATCCTGCGGGGGAGGAGGAGGGAGAGGGATCAGAGGGCGGGAGGGAGGACCACAGGAGACTGAGGTGATGGTGCACGGGTGCCTTGGGGAAGGAAACTATGGCGACTACACCTGAGGGGGTGGGGGGAAGCAAATATTGTTTAAAAATGAACAAATGATGTAAAATTTTTTAAAAAAAAATTTTAAAAAGGGAAAAAAACCCTGAAATCCTAAAAAAAAAGAAATTAAGGAAGATGGCAAAAATAAAATATTCAGGGCCTCCCCGGTGGCGCAGAGGTTGAGTGCTGGGTTGCGAAGCTCCCCGCGGCCTCTGCGGCGCCGGTTCGATCCCCAGCTGCTCCCCGCCCACCGGAGGAGGGTCCCACATGGCGTGCAGACCTCTCCTGCCGCCCGCTGCTCCCCTCAGCAGTGTACTTCGGTTCTTCTGCCTGCTCTGCTCCCCGCTCTGGCTCTGGTGAATTCTCTCACCCTCCCGCGCTTCTGACTGTACCCAGTGCATGTATAAACAAACAAACAAACAAACAAATAAATAAATAAAATACGTGCCTCTAAAAAAAAAATAAAAATAAAAATAAAATATTCACTATTTTAACATCAAAAATAAATAAATGTGGCTGTTTAATTTCTCAGTATTTGGGAATTTTCTCCTTATCATATTTTTCATTGCAGTCTAATTCTACTGCATTCTGAAGAACACAATTTTAACTTTGGAGGGGGGAAAAAAGGTAAATTTCAGACTTTTTAATTTATATTAATTTAAACCACTGATCTCAAATCCTCTTTGAGGAGAAAAGCTACTTTTCACTTCCACGAATCCTTCAGGTAAAGTCAAACAGAGATGGACCTGGAACTTCTCAGCCGGTGGTGGAGCCGAGCAGTTTGCAAAGTCCCCACCCTCATCCCACACAAGAAGCACACGACCCTGTGGCCCGCACACCCTCTCACACAGACACTTCACAACACATACACGGGTCACCCTGACGTTTCCGCTCTAGCGTGCCGTCCACCCCCTCTGCTGGGTGGTGACCCCCACTTTGAGAAACCCTCACAGGGAGCTTGCAGCAGCAGAGGCAAGGATGGCAAAGCCTCCGAACAGTCAGCATGAGAGTGTGAAGGGGCTCAAGGTTGCTCCCAGCTTCTCTCCTCCCTCAGGCTTGCTCACCAGCCAGAGAGCAACAGGCACAGCCATCGTAGCTGTCCTGGCACGCTCTCAGATGAGCCTTTGAAACAATCCAAGACAGAATCTTTTCTATTATTTAGGAACCAGGATTAAAATTACATCTGCATCATTGTATTTCCCCAGCAAGTTATATTTTCCTGTGACTGGGTATATATATATAAGGAAAACAGTAATCATTCAAAGTATCTCCCCTGTCAAATTATTGGAGCCCCTTGATTTCCTGTAGTAATATAAACTCAACCATCATTCACACTAGGCTTTACAAAGCGATCATATGACAGGCCTCAGCACCTCCTCAGCTACTCCAACCCACAGCCAGACCCCCATGGATGGTTTGGGGGAGGGGAGCACTGGAGACTTTCAATAACACACCACCTCCTTGGAGAGCGACCTCGGAGCCCATAGGAAGGGACTTTGCCTTTCTATGGAACGGAATTAATGGCTCTCAATTAGTTAAATTTCAAAAGAGAAGCATGTCTAATTATAAATACATTTATCTAATTAAATGCACACTGCTTAATTAGCATTGTTTTTAAATGGATGACCCAGGCAGCATGAAACACTGTTTCCTTAACATCCAGCAGCTTCCCTTCACCAATTAACCATACATTTTTTTCAAGATTATCCTTCCATAACAAGAACAATAACCCTCTGCCTCCCTCAGGAAGAACTGGGGGACCTAGAGTGTGTTAGGCAGGCTGAGTTCTTTCCTGAGCTCAACACTGATCAGTTGTGCTAAACACATTTTTAACATCCACAAATTCTTCAGCTATTCATTTTAACTACATTTAAGCTACCATCCCCCTAACCCTGGACCATGCTTTCTCTTCTTATACATCTCATGACCCTGAGCACAAGGGCAAGACATCTTTATTATCTACAAAGTGAGGACAATAGTAAGAGAGGAATAAGAACCTATCTAATAATATGCTTAAAAAGCACTTAAACCAGTGCTTGACTCACAGTATCAGCTTTCATTGTTATTATAACAAGCTGTTTTCTAAGATTAGAGAAAAAGTCTGTATGTCTTTTTCTGGAAAGTGCCAATTTAACATTTTCTCAAACAAGCCTTCCTTGAAAAATCCCACCCCTCAGCCTCTCAGTGCCCCCCAATGTTAATATTTTCATCAAAGGGTGGTTACAAATTACTAATTGCCGCAGCAACTGTGGGCTATTATCAGCTCCTCTAAGAACTGAAGAAACGGACACAGAGGCCAGGTCCCTTGCCTCTGGATACTGGACTTGATCTACACGCCTGGCTCTGGCACCCGCGGTCTCAGCTCTACACTACAAGGCCTGCTTCCTGCATCCTTCAGCACATCCCTATCACAGGGATAATCCTGGTGTAATGGAATCATCCGAGGATAAATCTGCCAGAGCTGTTAAGCAGCTAGTTTTCGAGACTATGCAGTATGTCACTCAATCCCTGTCCCTGGCATGTGGCAGGTGCGAGTGTCTATACCGATCATTCTAAAAATACAGATGCATGAGAGGTCCAAGAGTACCGCCCTCCCCCCACGAACCCAAATATGCAAGTTTGGTTTCAAACTCATTGAGTCCATACTTCTTTTTACAGAAAATGCTGTTTTAACATTTCCTAAGTAAGCCTTCCTTGCTCTGAGAGAAAGAGAGAGAGACCCAAACAACTACGCCAAAGCATTGGATTCCAATACCATAACTAAGTACAAAAGTAAGCTTAAGGAAATAAATGCCACCAACTAATTATAAGAAAGCAGTGCACAGAAAGGTATCTGACTTCAGCAAAAATTTAAAAGGTGGTGAAATTAGTGTAACTTGACTCAAACACCTATCATTTTTCCCAGCCCATTCCACGTAGTCTCCGAACAACCATATTAGATACCAACCCAGCTGCGCCCAGAGAGGATTGTAAGGGTGCGTTTTGGCCAGGGTGTTCACGGACTGGGAGGTGCGTTTCTCTGAGAAGGCTTTAATGGGAGGGTGGTCAACAGGCATGACAGTTGGTACCCAGGCCAGGTGGTAGGTTAACACTGCAGTCAGTAAGGCAGCAAAAAACCTTGGAGAAATAGAAGAAAATACAACCAGATGAGTCAGTGTAGGGAGAGGCACGTCTTATGCAGCACACACGTGAGCTACAGGGCTTACACACAAGGCCCTGCAGCACACGCATGAGCTACAGGGCTTACATACAAGGCCCTGCAGCACACGTGTGAGTTACGGGGCTTACATACAAGGCCCTGCAGCACACACGTGAGCTACAGGGCTTACATACAAGGCTCCACAGAGCTGAAGCTTACTGGTTTTTATTGATCTGCTCTATCAGGAGTGTAAACTCCTTGAGAAAGCGCTGGCACAGCTGGGTTTTTTCCAAAGTGCTGGACATCATGGTAAGCCATATTGGTTCGGTTATCCTTGGAACAGAATACAAGTTCCAGATCGTCCCTCTGTAGAAGAGAAAGAGAGGGATACACAAAACTGTCACAAATATCATTTTGGTGAATCTTTGTATGAAAGAATAAAGAAGACAACAATAACTGGAATCTATGTAATCCTTAAGGGAGTCATGCAGGAAATAAAACAGGTATAAACTATAACCCACAGGCCACATTTGACGACACCATTTTATAAGTAAAGATTTATTGGGAACAGCCAAGCTCATTTATTTACATATAGTCCATCACTGCTTTGCATAACAGCAGAGTTGAACAGCTGTGACAGAGCCCCTTTACAGAAAAGGCATGCCAACTCTTGACATGAAATACTCATTTCATGTCAATGAAAAGACAATTCATTTTCACAATGCCCGTGTCAATACTATGCCCATTAGTAGTAAAGAAATAAAGGAAGAAAAAGGGACAAGCTATATTGAAAATGGGACCAGAGGTCACTCAATGCTCCCAGTGTTGGCTGGTGTTTTAGTTCTTTAACCCAAATCACTCTTTTCATTTCAGATGATAAAAACTACAACTGATGCTTGAACAACATGAGGGAAGGGGTAGGGTTGAGGTCTTAGGGGCACCAAATAGTCACACATTTTGAAAATCCCCCAAAGCTTTTGACTCTCCATCTATGGTTTGGACATGCATCCCTGATGATTTTACGTCTATAAAAATGGGGTTAATAGTGCTTACTCTTAAGGCTTTTGTGAGAATATGTGAAATAATGAACAGGCTCATATTACTTTCCCATTCACCCTGCTAAAACAACCACATCAAAGACTGTCAGGGAGTAGTGAAGATTACTTGGTGACTTAACTTTTTTTTCTCCATTTGGACTCAGTTTCCATCTTGAAGGAAGGAACTGTTAATATGACTAATAATTGAAAGTCTGCCAATTTCTCCAAGCCATGGTATCTATGTGTCTCTAGATCCATGGCTGTTTCTGCTACTCATAAATTACACCTATTGGAATCATCAAACTTTATCAATTTACCTGAATTCTCCCAGAGCTTCCATCAGACGGCTGACATAAAACTGAACTCGGAGACTTGATTCTGCTATTTTCCTACAGGAGATCATGGCCTTTATGGAAGAGAAGAAAAGCTTATTCAGCCAGGGAGCAACCCACATGGCACAGCAGACCTCTCCTGGCTCACCCGCTGTTCCCCTCAGCAGTGTATTTCAGTCAGTCTGCCTGTTCTGTTCCCCACTCTGTCTCTGATGAATCCTCTCACCCCTCCACACCTCTGGCCTGTACCTCAGCTCTTGCATGCATAAATAAATCTTTAAAAAAAGAAAGAAAGAAAGAAAGAAAGCAGTAATTCCCTTTCCTAACGCAGTATCTGATATCTATCATCATCCTGTGGAAGGATCTACCACTGATGCAAATGACAACTTCTCAAGTGATCTGACACATAAACAAAGAGATTCTGCCATCTTTAAGGCCCCAAATTGCTTTGCTATTTGACGCTAAATTGCATTCATATTACCTTTTCAATTGCACTCTTCAGCCTGTTCATGTGAGATTCAAATAGGGGGAAATGAGAAAAGAAGAAGTCTTGGAAACTCCTTTGTGCTTCTTCTTTCTCACACAGGGAAAAGATGATGCTTATGGCAATTTTCTTCCTCCGAACTATGGCTGGGTTGGAACTACAGGTTTCTTCAGCCAAGCTGAATGTCTCATCGATTGACCTAAAGGAAAAATAAGTTTGAAAAGTTGCCATGCCTCCATGAATCACACTGAAAATAAATTGTAATGCCAAGGATGATTCTCAGAAAGCCAATTCAGAACACTCAGAGTCTTAACTAAGAGGTTATGTACCTCTAATTCATTCTCTTTTATAAAGCTATTTTGAAAAATGAAAGAGCCAGTTTGTCACACCATAGTATCCTCACTTGAAATGCACATGAAGACTAAAAGCTATTTCACATGCCCCCCTGTTAGGCCCGCCTTTGTCCTTTTCCCTTGGATTATTTTACATGAGATTGCTGGCATATAGGAAGGGTTGTGAAACATCTGCTGCTCAAAACATAGGCCCTTTGTTTGGTTTGTAGATACTCAGAGATAAGAACTTCAGAAGAGAAATTATCCAAATGGTCTTCAGTTTAATGAAGGCATCATGTTTGAGTATTTACGGTACACTGAGGCTAACTGCCCTGGGTGATTAGAACCATTAGCTGACAGAACTTCTGCAAACGCTCAGATTAAGCTAAGAGATGGATTAAGCAATCTCCCAAGCAGAAACACTCTTTTCTGTTAGAGTCAAATTCTCTCAGTGATAAGAGAATCATAGAACATTCTGAAAAACCAGCATAAGTACCACACAGCTACTGTAAGCGAGAGTGAAAGTAAGAAGAATTACTTCTTTTACAAAGATACCAAAGCAAATAGCATATTGCACAAGAGCGCACAGGACTGGCACACAGTAGGTATGCAATACATTTTCTCTTTCTCATTGACTCCACCATTTGCCTCATTATTTCTGCCAAATACGGGAGGGTAATGCTTCCTCCATTTTCTTTACTACAAATTACAACATAGCAATGACTTACATTTGGCAGAATTCAAGGCATTTAGCCTCCTACTCTTGATCTTAAACTTATTTAGTGCCCTACTCAGAGTCTATAATGCTCCTGTGATCTCAAACATACCCACATTTTTAAAAACATACATACATCAAAAATTTTGTAGTCAGAGAAGCTGTTTTATTTTTAAAGGAAAGGAGATAGACATCTTGTTTAAACCTCAAAGGGCTATGTTATTGTTTCTCTCAACGGCAGGCAAGATCCTAGAGATGTAGATGCGGCTGATAAATCAATCAGCTCTCACTAGCAGACACCAGAGCAGGGCAGCGCTGCAGGTGCTGTCGTGACTGCATGGCCTTATGATAAACCATCGACAGTTTTCTCTGAGAAACCCACATCCTAATCATCTGCTCCTTAGGGGAAAAAAAAAAATTGAGGCGCTTAAAGTCTTACTGAATCATACAAGGCTAATCTTCTTTTCCAAGGTACCTGTACTATAACTTCCTTTTCCGGCACCAGTTTATTTCTATTTTAGATAGGAATTGCTGACCTTCCACTATACCAATCCTTTCTTCTTAGTCTGGCATCCCCTATTTCCCTCCTTTTTGAAGGTAAAATGACCGCATCCATTCACTAAGTTTTGCCAATACAGTGCTTAATAGTCAAATGGTAATGAACACTTCACCATATGCAGGCTTGGGCGTCATCCTCTCTAGCCTACAGGCAGTAACCAACTCTGTTTTACCATAGCAAATAGCGCCACCTACCGAATTTATGAAAAACTGCCACAGCTAGAATGGCCCCAACCAGCTGCTTTTCTAAAGCATCTGAGCTTCATTCTGTTGTCTTAGATCAAGCATGAAAACTGGAGTAAATCAGGCCATGTGGTATTGTAATTATATTTTTAATGTTATTCCACAATAATATTCAGATTTTTTTCATTTCAAAATTTAGCTATATACCCAAACACGTCACATCTTCATGCTCCAGTCACAGGTAAGATACACAGACTACTTAGCAAATGTGGAGACTAAACAGAGTGATTAATCAACCTGCTTTGGGAAGAGAAAGCTTCTTAGTGACAAAGCTGGGGTTAGAACCCAGAGTTTCTGTTTTCAAGTGTAGGCTCATTTCCTGGACACTGGAAATAATCAGGGGTAGCAGAGTAATCCCCAGGGAAAGAGGAGGTCCCAGGTTCCCTGCCCCACCCTACGAAGGATGGAGCTGAGCAGGGGCAGGCACAGAGGACAGGGAGTTTTTGGAAATTTCTCTCAATGCTGTCATAACCTATAAAGCTCCAGTAGCGGTTGAATCAATGGAAAGATCTTTCTCAAAATAACACATTGAAAATAAATTAGTTGGAATCTTGCATTTGCCAGGAGTGACAAAAGCTGTTTTCAATTATATCAACTGAAAGCAAGATTGCAAAAATATATACTTCTGATGACCTAAAAAATGAATTTGTAGAAAAGTGAGTCAGGAAAACTTTATGATGAATTAAGATACTGTATCAAGTATTCCTATTTATTACATGATATTGACACAAATACATTTGCAACTTATAATCTTATATATATATATCATTCATTACTAGTATTCCTATTATATTTTGTAAGTAAAATATTTTTAAAGGAAATGTTTCACATTTTAATATCTATAGTAATGTTTTCACCTCGTTTTTAAACAAAGGACCCTGATTTTTCATTTTTAAGCCCAAGACGCTTATTTTAGGAGTACATTCGCTAGAGATTCATTTGTTCCCAACAGCAGACCTCAACTCAAATTAGAGCTCTAAAGAATTTGGGAGGAGTGGGTTGTGGAATGTTATTCAATTCTGAATTTCATCCTCATGGAATGGAAATGCATTTCTGGAAAAGATGTGTAAAGGAGAAGGAGTCTAGTCACAGAGGCAAAGATGGCAGCATGCCTCACCCTGATGGAGGCATCGTGGCCACAGTGATGGCGACACCAACAGGAAATGAACCGAACTGTATTTTAACCAGCTGTATTTTGTTGACCAACGCTTGACCAGCCCAACCTGACTTCTGTATCTCACTCATCTCTCCCAACAACACTGTGAGGTGGGCACTGGCACCATTATCATAGTGCAAATGAGGCAGCGACACTTGGCATCCAGGCTAACTCATTCTCACACACATCTAGGCAGTGGCAGAGCTAGGACTGACCTCACACCTAACTCCAAGCTCCTGACCATTCCACTCAAAGTCCACCACCAAAAAGCAGCTCCTCAGTGAGTGACACAGCTGCACTTTTCTCCTTGTGCCTAGCTCTCAAGGACGGTGAGAACAAGAAGGCAAGCAGCCTGGCACGTGCCACACACACACACCCCCAACCTCTGTTTCTTAGCTTGACCTTTCAGTTCCTCCCATGAAAGACTCCACAATTCCCCTCCTCTGAGTCCCAAAGCAGTTTATGCTATTCTGTGCATTTATCATTTAACATTTATCATTATTTATGCATAATTTTCCACACTAGTTTATAAACTACTTAAATGCAAGGATGTCATTGAATTATCTTTACACTTGCACAGCTCCCTATATACAGTGAGTACTATTCAGTTTACTAAATCAACCTAAATCAACCAATTTATATGTGAATTTTTATAGGTACAACCTATCTTAATTCCCTTTTAAGTTTTGAGTTGTAGAAAAAATAGACTGGAAGCCACTGATGAAAAAACCTTTAAATCAAAAACGTACATTTTGTATACAACTACACTTGTGATCTAAAACCCAATGAAAATGAAGGTAGAAAATACCTTGATGCCATCTCTATTTATAATTACACTCATGACCATTTAGCTTAAGAATTTGAATTTCACAAAAAAATGAGTATGTCACAACCTTGGAATTCACGTATTTTCCAAGACCACACTGATATCACCGTGGCTAAGGAAGAGATTTATCCCACCTTTTGTCTTACAAGAGCTACGTCTGGGAGGGAGCTGAGTAAGAGAGTGTATTTATTTTAAATTAATACCAAATCCACCTCATACACCACACACCTACCCAGGTATTTCCTGGTGTCTTCCAGACCAGGAGATTGGGTTTTGGCTATTATTTATTCTATGAAACTTCTAACTTGTACACTTTGGGTTCGGCTAAAGCTAGAGCTAGCTTCGCTCCCTTTTCCCAATGACCACCAGTGAGCACAGAGTCCTGCCTTCACCAGAACCTCCTCAGCAAAAGGAAACCTGAAACTCACCTCCTTGGAATGATGCCATTTTCCAGACTTGTTGTCTGACTTCGAAGCCAGCGGCGCTGGTAGCTACTGGAAGAGGATGCTGAGGAGCTTGGAGATGGGAAAGGTGTGATCAAGAGGCTGCTCAGGGAGGCTGTGGGGAAGAAAAGTGGAAAGTTGAGGACAGTGATGAGTCTTCATGCAGCTACATTACACACACACACACACACACACACACACACACACACACACACACACTCGGATTTTACCAGTCACATCCAGCAGGGGGAGACTATAACTTCTCTTAGAGTAAAGAAAACATCCTTTTATTTTATTTTATTATTAGTATTTTTGAAAACACCCTTTCAGAAGGAAGACAGATTAAAAGAAACTGGGATTTCAAATACAGCAAGTACATCAATTATCAGATCCCACATTACAACTACAAAATACTTATTACATATTCAATCAGAGTGTTAGGTTGCAGATTTCTGATAAAAATGGTCTGCGTGACTGTTTAGTTACCTGGTAACTAATGCCATACATAATTTAGCTTAAAAATATCAATTAAGGGGCCTCCCTGGTGGCGCAAGGGGTTAAGCACCGCTATGAGGCAATCTGCAGCCTCTGCAGCAAGAGCTTGATCCCAGGCCAGCCAGGGAGCAATTCACATGGCGCAGCAGATCTCTCCCATCTTGCCCGCTGCTCCCCTCAGCAGTGTATTTCAGTCAATCCACCTGTTCTGCTCCCCACTCTGTCTCTGGTGAATCCTCTTACCCCCTCGCACCTCTGGCCTGTACCCCAACTCTTTCTTATATGCATAAATAAATCTTTTTTAAAAATCAATTAAAAAATGTCCTGTATTTTGAGGTGAAATCCAGACAAATAAGTATTTCCCCAACACAATATCCTCTCTCTTCTGTCCACCTCTCCTTCCCATCTCCAGATATATAATACTGGTTCTCCTTTCTCCCAGCCCTCCTGTTACTGCTTTGGCTATGAAAAAGCAACCTCTAGTTTTAAATATATTTTCTGGTTGGATTACTTATTTGCCTCTCAGCCTCTCGCTGCTTCCGCCCATGCATAGTATCAGGTGCTTACAGTTGGGCTCTCGGTAAGTGTGAGCTGACTTCGTTAACAGGGAAGGCCTGGTCCCTTTCAGGTAGGCAAAGGGCTTTTTCTCCAAATCACAGCTGCTTTACTAACGCCTACTGGTTTGGAAGAATGGAGCCAGAGAGACTTGTTTTCCTTTTCCCTCCTAAGGATCAAGGAATTCAACATTGAAATGTCATCCAGTCCAGTGGAAAAGGAATTAGGGTGCTACTGATGGCTGGTCAACATTTTCAGCAGCAAATCACAGGACAAGGGAAATTGATTTCAATAAATATAGCATAGTATGCTCATGGGTATCATTTACTAAGGCAGTTTCCCCACACGAACATATTACATTTATATTTAAACTTTTATAGGCAGATGGAAAGTACCCGACTCCCTGACTTGAGTTACTTGCTATTAATTATCGATAAGCCAACGAAGAGTGTCTATTTGTGCCAGGCAACTGGGATCTGGTGGTGGGAAGAGCATCGAACTGCCCAGACAAAATTACAAAATTCTGACATATTGGTAACAATTTGAGATTTTTCCACAATAGAGATCTATAAGATGCCTTTCATCTAATCCAGTCAATGTTGATAGATTTTGTTAGGCAGGTCTTAGTCAATTTGTATTCCCTTGTGCCCAGGACAGTGCCTGAACATGACAGGCAATTAGTAAATTTTAATGGAATGTATGGCAGTTCTGCACTGAAGGGTTACGCAGGCGAGGCTGGCTTCAGCAAGGTTCTCACCAGAATCTCTGAACCTCTGTTCAAGCTTTCAGCCTAAGGTAGACTAAAATCCCCAAAATCAAATCCACATTTCAAGTATCATTAAGCAGGAGATTTTACTGAAAATTCTGAAAGAAGCCAAGAGAGTGTTTTTCCTTAAAATCACATAAAATTGGTTAATAAAATCTCCCTGTGAGATACTTCTGCCCCCCCCCCCAAGTTCTCAAAAGTCCCCTATAATAACCAGACAATCCTCTCCACCCCCAAACCTCCAGGGTCCCCTGTCTCATGCTAAAGCAAATCAACTTCTTGGAAGACGGAGTATCGGGCTGGCGGGTGGTATTTTATATTATAAACAGCTGTTTCCCTCAGTCACAGAAGCAAGTTGTAGAGATGACTCTGTGGTCAGTTTATTCTTGAAATTGTCTATATTGCTGTATAATTCAGTTTAGCACGTGGAGTAAGAGCCCAGGTTACTGCTTCCAATCCTAGCTCTGTCATTCACCAGTTGTGACACTTTGGCAGTTTACTTAAATGGGGACAATAAAGTACCTCAGTATTTTTCATGAGAGCAGCAAGGAGCTAGTGGGTTGTGAATTGTTTAATAGATTGAAGCCAACATTTAAAGAGGAGAAAGTATACTGCAGCATTAATATCACCTGATGAAACTATACTTTACTATATATGAAACATTTGTTACTGGATCAAGATGAAAATACATTATGGACTTCACACAAAAGGCAAAAAGCAAGTAAAAAAAAACCACTGAACTATTTCATAAGGTTCCTGTAAGGATTACAAATGAATACATGTAAAATGCTTAGCCCAGTTTCTGATATAATAAAAGTTAGTTATTCACTCCCTCTGGCAATTCTTGGGAAAGGCAGACCAAGCAGTACATTTTAGAGTACTAAAAGGTTATTGTTCTGATTAATTATGGAAAGAACCTAGGACTCATAGTTGACATGAAAGGAAAGGGGAAAAAAAATAAAAGTAATAAAAAACCAGAATATTCCTTTTCTCATCATAAAATGAATAATTATTTTATGGCAACTAAATGAAATGTTAAGTCAAAATGCTGGTTCAGGGTTATCAATCATTTCCTCATCACAAAGATATTTTAGTGTCACTTAGTAATTTTTTTATCTAAAAGTACTGTGGCCTGTCACTGTCAGTCACATGTGCTAGGAAACAATACACTTACAACTTTCAAATGCAAGCACAGGTTCAATTTTGGCCTGCGACTCAATGTCATTCTCATGAGAAAAGGGTGGATTCAGATATTGATTCCACCAACACTCGGTGCCCTGGATGGCTGGCTGGCTCCTGGCTGGAAGGCAGTGAGGCCAGGGCCACAGGGAGCTTGACTGGGGGGGGGGGGGGGGTAGAGTAGGGGCTGCAGGCTCTGCCCAGCAGATGGCATGCCTTCGCTAAGGGCCTGGCTCCTCAGGACAACGAAAAGAGTTTTGGATGAGTGCTAAAAGTGAGGTGGGTTGTAGATCCTGCCCCGCCCCCAATGGTTTCTGTGAGTTAGGTAAAAAAAAATTCTCTAACTGGGGCCTCCTTGGTGGTGCAAGGGGTTAAGATACAACCTGCAAGGCTGTCTGCAGCCTCTGCAGCAAAAGTTCAATCCCCGGCCGGCAGGGAGCTACCCACATGGCGAGCAGACCTCTTCTGTCTCACCCACTGCTCCCCTCAGCAGTGTATTTCAGTCAGTCTGCCTGTTCTGCTCCCCACTCTGTCTCTGGTGAATCCTCTCACCCCCCCCACAACTCTAGCCTGTACCCCAGCTCTTGTATGCATAGATAAATAAATCTTTTTTGTAAAAAAAAAAAGTAAGTTAAGAAGGAGAATGAAAAGTTTAAAAACAAAATTCTCTAACTGGTGCCTCGATTAAAAATGTGAGAATTTTGGTTAAATTATTCATAGGCTCAGTTTCAGCTTTAAAAGCGGCAAGTCTAACGCTACTTAATATTTTTAGTATCACTTTTCTTTTTAGAATACTTTTAGAGAAAAAAATTAGAAAAAAAATTAGCCAAAATCACATCTCCAGGAGATTTACATTTTATACCTGGCTAACTCTGAATTTAAAAAACTGTATTTTCATCCCATCCTCCTCTCTGAGAAGGATTCTTCAACTAGCATCCATTTAATCCCATGGAGGTTAGCAATGAGGGAAATAAGGGTAAGTTTAAAGGAATAAAAATGCTGACTGCTGACTCTTCTTGGTCTGTGCCCTGCAAGCCCGAGCGAGATAAATGTGTAGCTTTCTCCTAAAATACATTTGCTAATTTGCAGGTTTACTAGAAACACTATAGTGGATTTAACTAAAGAATGTTCTGGAACCCTTAAGTCAAATCCATTGATACAAAAGTATTTGTATCAATTTGTATCAAAAGTATGCAAGGCACCTGGGGCAGAAAATTAATAGATACAGTCTCTTAAGAGCTTCTGAGGGGTTAAGAATCCCTGAAGAAAATTACAGTCATGGATTAAACAAGATGATTTCAGACTGCGGTTACTAGAAAAATTAATATGATTCTTCTTTAAGCAACTAGGGCAAAGGTTTGTGTGGGTGACAGAGGTAAATTCTTTAATCACGGATCAGCAAACACTTTTATGAAAACAAGATATTCTCAACTAAGACCTAAATGCCAACAAAAGCCAGTCATGGAAACGGACAAAGGAGAGGGCACCCCAAATATGCCATGTGACAGAAAATGGGTAACAGCAATTACTATTTTTAAAATCTATGGGTATTTCTCCTTGTATATATGGATGGATTCAAATAGCCCTGGGTGGCCATTATACCCCAGACACAATTCACATGCCTAGGGCCAGAGCAGTCAATCTGAGAGACAAGGTGGTTCTACCCTCATGGAACTCACACTACAGGAAAAAAACAAACAAAAACTACAGGGAATTACAAGATAAACACAGAATGTGATCAATCACAAGGAACAACCATGACACTAGAAAAGGGAGGGCGAAAGTCAAGGGTCCAGAAGCAGCAGTAATTTCTTCACTGCAAAGTTTTGAGGTTGGGTTATTAATGCTGCTGAAAACAAACAAACAAACTGTGATTACAGTATCAAATCCTTGGGACTGTGCAGGAATGGGAGATGGCAAATGTTCAGGGTCAAGTCTGAACTTGGCAAGTCTGAACCTGGCCTAAAGCAACAGGTTCCGACTCTGCTCAACCAATCTTACTTGCAGGGAGACACCAGGGGGAGGACATTGCAGATAATAACTCCTAGTCTTCTGTCTCTTCTGCAGCTGGGACAAGACACTGCTCTCTGTCTTTGGAAGCACTCCCATCAAAAATAAATTAATATGATCAGTGTGATTTCTGTTAAAACTCCTTACTTCCTCTCCCAGGTCATCTGCCTGCATTCTCCTCTCACTGTATTCCTGCCTTCTTTCTATTCCTTTGACACAAAGCTCCAACGCCTGTTCCCCCCCAGCTCTTGTCTGAAATGCTCTTTGCTCTTATCCTCACAAAGCCCATAACCACTGGTATTCAAGTCTTAGGTGAAATTTTACCCTCTGAGAGGGGTCTTCCACAAGCACCCCACTTGTTGGATTTTCCTCAGCAGTAACTGCAGACCTATATTTTATTGTTTACTACCTCTGTCTCGTTGATTTGATAGAAACTCCTCAAGATCAAGAATCGTGTCTACTTGATCAGAGCTACTCCGTATCATAGAAAAGTGTCTATCATTGAAGATGCCCAAGAAATACTGCTGCATGAAGAATGAGCAAGCAAGAATGTGAAGGTCAGTGATGTCAGTCATTAATTATGATAGAAAAAAGCACAAGAGAAACAAAAAAACCAAAGCTCCACGATAAATTTTGTTGCGTTTTGTTCTTTCGGTGGTGGTGTAGCTCCGAGACGAAACGAAACGCCTTTCACGTCTGTGGTCACAGAGTGTCCTGCATCCACTACACAGCTGTGATCTCTGTTAGTTGTAACACTGACGGCATGTCTCTTAGAGCTGCTGCTTATTTAAATTCTTGAAAAAAACACGAGGTTCCTTAAAGTTCAGCAGTTGTATATTTAATTACAACAGAATAAAATCATTTAAGGTCAATTAGCAGAACTATAATCATTGCCTGATAGGAAATTCTCATTTTTAATCAAACATACCAACAAATTTTAGTTAATATATTTTAGTGCCCAAACTGCAAAATGATTTTAAGACTATAAAGGTCTCAAAGACATGACAGGTACTGTAAGTTTTAATAAAATTCCTATCAAGCCCCCTGAGTAAACAGACAAAATGTTTTCACTACCATGATTTCAAAACATCTCAAATTTTTAAAAGGAAGGTAGACCTTCCTTTTTAGAGCCTTTTTAGATTAACAGCAAATCCGAATGGATGTACACAGATCTCCCATATAACCTCAGCCCCCACCCCCATTATCAACATCTCCCATCAGATTATAATTGATGAACCTACATTTACAAATCATTTTCACCTAGACTTCATATTCCATATTAGGATTCATTCTTGGTATTGTATATTCTCTGGATTTTTACAAATATATTATGACAAATACCCACCACTATAGTATCAGAAAGCATAGTTTCACCCCTAAAAATGCTCTGTCCTCCACCAATTCGTGCCTCCTTTCACCATGGCAACCACTGACCTTTCTACTGTCTCCATAGTTTTGCCTTTTCCAGAATGTCATATAGTTGAAATTACATAGTGTAGCTTTTTCAGATTGGCTTCTTTCACTGAGCAATATGCATTTAAGCTTCCTCCAAGTCTTCCCATAGTTTGATCACTCCTTTCTTTTCAATACAGAGTAATATTCCATTGAGGAACAGCTTAAAATGTTAATTCATTATCTAGGACATAAACTCTAGCTCAGCCTTTATGAGCAAACTGTAACCTCCTTTGTCTTTGTATCCTTAGCATGTGCCCTAAGAATAAAGCGTCTACAAAGACTTTTGGAAAGCATAATTCTTTTTTTTTGTTCTTTGAGATAAATATATATCCATATAGATATAGTTATAGATATAGAGATATATAGATATAGATATAAGAGTTATTTTGCCTGACTTCATAGATAGGAATTTATACTGAAATTACACTGACTTTATAGATTAATTTATTGCACATGCTTATTTTGCTTGGAAACATAAATGACAGTTTGCTATGACACTGTTGATACTTTTCACTTTAAAAAAAATGCAGGCGCGCTCTTCATCAACCTTCTCCCTCTGCAAAGCAGCAGAGGCAGCTCTCTGCCCAAGGCTGTAGCCTGCGACTATGCACACTCTCTTTTAACAAACCTGTCCCTTTCAGGGCGGCTCTGTCTGCCCACTTGTGTCTGTGCAAGCATCCTTGACTTCCCTTCCTTCCCTTTTTATAATAAACCTGCCCTTTTGAATACATAAAAAAAAATCTCTAAGAGAGTATTTCTATTTCAATGCATACTGAGCTGCCTCAAACCTTGTAACCACCACACTACATTCTTTTACTGGCACGCATACAATTGAACCCATTCCCAGGGACAGTGTCTTAGGTTGACATCAAACTTTTGTAAGAAACAATGTCTGACCTTGTCTCCTATTCTAGTTCCCATTTCCCACAATAACACTAGAAAAACTGATGTCAAATTTGTTATACATAAACATCTATAAATATTAAATTTTAAATAAAATGGATGTATTTCTTATTTATTTTCTTAATACGTTCCAAAAATTCAAGGAATAAAGGCAAAGCTTGGCATAAACTGCTATTATAATGTAAAAAAAAGTTTATTATTTAAAATGTCCCTTTACTGAAGGACACTTCTGTGCACACTCCTAGGTCTCTTTAGACTTGTGAGACCATCTTAGACTATAGAGCAGAATAAAAAGCAGACCAGAAGATCAGGTCAATCTGTCTTCTATTTTCAAACTACTGCACCTTTATGGAGAGTTCACTCTATTAGCTAAACCATCAAAAGGTAGTACCTGATCGAGCAATGCCACTGTCCCTGTCTTCATTCTGGCCTCTGCTTGGCATGTCAACTGGTGTGCTGTGTGCTGAGATAAAGACAAAAGGAAACCATGTTATTGGACTCTCCACAGAAGTTTAAGAACAGCAGCAGTCATTTTTACATTTCAAAGTAGACTACCGCTATTGCTTATTTAAGTCTATGTAGAAATTAACCAGAAAGCAAAAGTAAATACATAAAAAGAGGCTGGTGAGAGTAAGACGAAAGCAGAATCAAGAACCAACTACCTTTAACTATCTTACTGTAGCATATAAATTTTTTTGAGTAATGTTCATCTCTTAAAAAAAAAAACTGAATAATAAACTATTCATGCAGTTGATGCAATGAACAAACATTCTCAGGCAAATACTTTTAGCCATTTTCCTCATTACTAGCAGTATTTAAATAGCACTGTATCTCAAAATGCTTCATAATCAGCTTCAGTAGTAAATATAGTCAACTTAAGAGAAATAGTTGAAAACCATTTCATAAATTTAAAAAATGTTTCTCTGTCCATAATCCACTCTCTTTTGGCAGATAGAAAACACACATTCATTTTCAAATATTTTTTCCTCCATTTCTTTTCCAAATACATCCGTACCCAGTATTATTGTAGAGGTACTTAGAAAAAACTCATGTGCTGGCATGAATTTTGGAAAAGACTCTAACGTATCACAGGCTTCTAGGAAAGCTTCAGATCTGTCTAAACTTACTGAGCTGCAGGACAGATGAGGCTTTCCGATGTTCAAGGAGCCCAGGGCCCAGCCTGATTATTATACTGCTAGCTATTTTTTGAAGCATGTTTATTTTCACAATTTTAAAGAGTATATAAACATGTTATCCTCACTCAGAGTAGGTAGGAGGGTGTCAGTTTCACGAGGGTGTCAGTAAACTATGGTGCTTAGCATATTTCAGGATACAGGGTACAAATAACAACAGAATGAAGAATACATTTGCCATAAACACAAACCTTCAATGTTAGTAATATGGGAGTTCCCCACATTTGCTCATCATGCCAAAACTACAACAGACATTCAACAGCGTGAGCAAGCAAGACTCATTAAATCTCAGAATTTACCTTCCCAGAGAGACCAAGATGATCATACCTGTAAGAAACCTAGAAACTGCATTTAAACTACTCACATGTGAGAGCAAGAGTGAGAGCCAGAGCAAGTGATCATCCATGCTCTAATTAGAGTGACTTGAAAAAACTGTGCAGGTAAGGATGCAGGTGAATAAATGGGTAAAAGACACCACAGCAAAAGGGACCATTGTATAGCAGAAGAGGCCCAGGAAAATCAGAAAATATAATCCTCTTAGAAATACTAAGGGCTCATTTGAGATCAAAATCAGCTTACTCTGGGGTATTAGTCAAGACATTTACAATAGAGGTTCACTGGTGGAATTTTCTGAATACCATGAACTTGGTTGCATTTGAAACTAATATCTCAAGAGCCCCTTGGATTTCTAAAGAGGCACCAACTAGGATTTTTTTTCTAAGGATCTGTACAGGATTTATTAACAAGTGTGTGGGTCACACTGTATTCAGCATTCCACACAAACCTGCAAAGAAAGAAGCACTCCGGGTGAGCCGGAGGGGTCCTCCGTCAGCTACCCCCTGCAGCAGTTTGCTGCTGCAAGCTTGCAGCAGACCTGGAGACAGAAACACACAGAAGAGGGCGAACAAAGTATACACACACAAAAAATAAACACAGATTAAAGATAATGAAAAAAAAAAAAAACACAAAACAACACAACAAACTCAAATAAAGCAAAACACACACCCACAGCAGTGGCATTCAAAAAGAAAGAGCCCATTTATGTGGCTGATTTTACCTAGGTTACTTGCAGTACGACAAGGACCCAAATTATTCTGATTTGTGTTCAGTTTTCCCAAATTAGGATCTTGGTTGATATATTCAAAGCTGTCTTGCAAGCTAAATACAGAGAGGACAAGGAAGGGAGAGAGAGGGGGAAAAGGTTGAGATGAATAAAACTGTTTTCTACCAGGCTCTCAAATACAACTTACCGGTCGCTCAGACTTTTCTTTGCCAATGAATAAAGTCACATTTACCAAAGTGAATTAAACTTTACAGCAATTTGTTGGAGGCCAAGAAAACATTTTCAGAGGTAGTTCAACAATAAAAGTAAACAGACCATTTCTAACAACTTCATAATTCACTAGAGGACACCAAATGATACATTTTGGCTTTGGTGACTGACATGAGGATATTGCTATTCATTTCTAAATTTTGCTTTAGTGATTGACACACAAGATGTTGCTATTCGTTTCATGGACAATTTTACATAAACTTTCAAAGTGAATATATGAAATTATTTTCAACTCTTAGTTAACATCTATGAAAATTCAGCAACTTTTTTTTCTCCAGGAAGAGGACATAACATTAACATTTGATTTCAGAACTTTTCAAAAAAGAATTACACATAAACACAAACATCAGGTAAGAAGATTTTAGTAATTTATTGTATTCATTAACAAAGAAAAATAAAAAGACTTCAAGGATAATGTAGCATAATGAGGTCAAAGTAACTTTTGCTTAAACCAGAGTTCAATATTTTATTACAGGGAGTTAGTGCAATAAAGGTTCCAGGTAACATCTAGAATCTGTAAAAGTAAATTTCACAAGAAATAAACACCCACTCCCATATTGGCTTAGGGCTGGTACACCCAATGTTACTACACTTGATCTTAGCCAAAAGGCTGAGAAGCGATGGTACACCCAATGTTAAATGCTCAAACAGGTACATTTTTAATTTTGATAAGAAAGTAGCCTTAGTCACTGGCACCCAAAATTGAAGGAGGACTATAGTTCTAATTTCCCAGGATGATAAAAAATAACAGCATTCATGTGGCCTCTTTTATTACTTATAACAAACCTTTCCTTCAAACTTACCAAAGTGTAACAAATATTCTATTATTTTAAAAGAAATATATAATGTACTTCTGCTTTAAAGTTGAAAATATCTGAACAAATGTACCAGAATGAGCACATTTCAGCAGTTAGTCTACACAAAATTGTAATGTTAAAAATAAAAAGTGTAAAACTAGGGGACTCCCTGATGGCCTAGGGGTCTCAGTACCAACACTGTGTCTCTAGACATAGCCTGAGTGTGATCTCCAGCCATGGAGGTGGCCCACATGGCGCAGCAGACCTCTCCTGTCTGCCTGCTGCTCCCTTCAGCAGTGTATTTCAATCAGTCTGCCTGTTCTGCTCCCCACTCTGTCTCTGGTGAATCCTCTCACCCCCCACACCCTGGCCTATACCCCAGTTCTTCTATGCAAAAAAAAAAAGATAAATAAAATTACAATAAGGAATAATTCTTTATAAAAGAAAATGTAAAACTACAGGGGAAAAGAATTCAGGAATGAAAATAAAATATTGCGTGGCCCAAGTCTGAGTCAGTCACAGAGGTGACACTGACAGGACTCAGAGGGGATCGCAAGTGGACCACGCACCCAACCTGCGTGCTGATCAGGCCAGAGAGACTCCTATGCTTCATTCCATTAGAAATAAAGACACAAGGGGAATCCCTGGTGGCGCAGGGGTTAAGCACCACCCTACAAAGCAATACGCACCCTCTGCAGCACAAGTTTGATCCCCGGCCCTCCAAGAAGCAACCCACATAGCGCAGCAGACCTCCTGACTCTCCTGATGCTCCCCTCAGCAATATATTTCAGTCAGTCTGCCTGTTCTGCTCCCCACTCTGTCTCTGGTGAATCCTCTCAGCCCCTGCATCTCTGGCCTGTCCCCCAGTTCTTGTATGCATAAATAAATAAATCTTTAAAAAAAAAGAAAAGAAATAAAGTCACAAATAAGTCTTTTTTTTTTTAAAGGTAATACTGGGAAATACCACACGCTCATTCATGTGACCCCCTTGCTTCCCCTTGACTTTTCATCTTGGAGGAAATGAGTAGGTAACTGGCAGGGTGGGTAACGGATGGAGACCCAAAACACATAAACAGACCTCTGTAAACTCAAAGACCTTTTCATAATCACTATGTGTTGGATGACAATGGCCACTTTTAAAATCCCTTTGTGAACATGGACATAATTCAAAAGCCCTCAGAGAATTACTCTATCTAGAAATAGCTACTTTAAAAAATAGAGGGTGGGGGGCCTCAGAAGCAAACCCCACACTTACTTATTTGTGCTCCCACAGAAGCTGCCCATTCTAGCAGAGAAGACTTTACTAATCATCAGCTGTGGAGGAGAACTGGAGGGAAACAAGGGGAGAAATGCATTTTTGAACGAAGGAGTCAAAAATCACATCCCACTTTTCTCGACCAGGAGACAAAGCGGCCCAAACTCACCGTATATAGTGTATCTTTAGGGTAGAGCCTCTGTAACTCATCGCAACCGAACCAAACATCATTTCCCCCAGCATGTTGATATCAGAAGCTGGTCTTGTGTACTAATATGCATGAGAGAAACCAAAATCAGTCAGTATGGGGCACTTTATGAGGCACCTGCATCCTTCCCTAGTTGAGCAGGTGATAAAAACCACTTCTCAAAGCAGCAAGTGATCACTTTATGGTCTTAATCCGGAAGGGTAATTGCCTCTTTCGGCACCAAATTACTGCTAATGTTCTTGGTTTCTTCTTTACAGCAATATTTTTGCACAGGATGCAAGGGTCCCAGAGTGCATTTTGTCTAGTTACAAGAAACAAGCATCTTCCCTATCGCCATTACATACTCTCAAGAGAAGGCCTCGGTTATGGCAGAAACAGGGTGACTCTCCTCATGGTACTGAGAACACATCCTGAAGAGAAGTTCGTTTCAGGAAGGGCTTTGTGAGTGCCCAAAAGATACCTCTAAAGTTTTACAAAAATATTAAAAAAAAAAAATATGACCCCCTCCTGCTTCTACCAGACTTTCATGTCCCTCTTGTCATCCAAAGGGCACCTTCACCTGCCCATCCTCATTTGTGTGCTCACTACTGCCGCCTCATCTGGTCACTCTCCTTTTTGAAGAACATGTCTGGAACAGGGCTGGTCCTCAGAGGGTACTCCTCCTCACTGTCTGCATCCTCAACCACTCCTACCATTTTGCTTAGTCTCTGCCTGAGACACCCCCACCATCCCTTTATGTCTAGGCCCAGGCCTCTCTGTGAGCTTAGACTCCTATATCCAGAGGCAGTGATTCACATATCATAGCATGTGCATAATACTGAAACATGATATGAAAATGAGCGTGTTTGGATATAGGAACCTAATCACCTATTCAAAGTGCTGGCTGACACACTGATGAGCAGGATAGACACGAAAGTCAACCTCATCAGGCTGTCATGGGCGCCTAGCACAGCTTGGGCAGGACAAAACAACCATCCCTCTGTAACCCAGCCCACAAGGCAGACTCTCTGCTCCTTTGCTTTCCACTCAAGTAAAAGCTCAAGAGTCATCCTTAACACTCTCTTCTAATTTTTTAACTCCAAATACATACAAAAATACAAATATATACACGCACAATTACCCACACACTGACATATGTACATACCTTGTACGTATTTGCAAAGGAGGGAAGAGAAACAAGGAACTATCAATCTCTAACACTAGTCTCCTCTCTGGTTAAGGTTTACACCAACCTCGTCTCACTACATGCAGACAGAGACCAAGCCTTTCGCATCTTTATTAGTAACTTCCACCCACCACTTCCATCTTTTAAACTGCTTTTTCTTGGAGCACAAGGTCCACACACCAACTGTGATTCTCAACTACTTGAAATTTTCACTCTCTATTTTTTTAACCACAAACTGTTTTGAAACCCAAGAGCACTGTGAAATAAGGGCAAATCCCTGCTCCAAAGCCTGACCATGGTGTTGACAAAGTTCTAAAGCTCTGCGGCTGCTGGTAATTCCCCTATTTTGCTTTCACAGCAACACGGTAGACAAAATTATACATGGGTCCAAAAAAAAACATCATATTCTCCATCAACTAATATCCTTCTGTTACTCAAGAATTATAACATTTCTTCCCTGCTCTCTAGTTAGTCAATATTTCTCAGTAACCCTTGTCTCGCTCTCTTACTACTCAAACACAGAGCATGAAAATTGCTACAAGTCTTTTATCCTTTGCACTCAAGGCAGGTCACCCCATTTCTTTCCTCTCTTATACAGGTTTTCTTCCCTCTTCTGGCAAATCCTATTTTCCTCGATGCCCAGATGCATTTCTAGAATCCTCAAAGTTCTTATAACAAAACCGGAAAAATGCATGTTTATTAATCAGGCTGACAACAAAACAAGAGGCTTTACCTCATTTGCAGCATTTCTCCCTCATCTGGCAAGTATTATGCCGGCTCGCCTTGACTTGATTACAAATTTTTAATGAGAGATAAAAACCAAGTGTAAAAATAGCCTGACACGAAACATTCCAGAGCACATTTTTCACTACTTTGTCTCATATTCATGGGGTCAAACCCTCAAGCGGGCATTCTTCCTTGTGGAGAAACTCTAGTGAATGATTTGAGCCTCACGGGATGTTCCACATAGGAGGGATTGCTTTACCTGGTACTTGGGAAGCTGCTCCTTCGCATTTTGTAAAGACCCTCCCAAAGAACCATGGTAGGAGAGGTTGCTGCTGTTGCTGCTGCTGCTGCTGCTGCTGCTGCTGCTGCTGCTGCTGCTGCTGCTGCTGCTGCTGCTGCTGCTGCTCCCACCTCCACCACTGCTTCCTTGGCAGCACTTGGCGGACATTTTAATGGGGCCATCCTCTGTTTTCTGGGTTAAGAGAGACAGGCACGATCAGTGCTGCTGGGAAGGTCAGGTTTCCCCCAAACGCCCTTCACTGGGAATTCCTTTGTTTAAACAATCTGTCATGTCATGTATAAGTGGCATCAAAATCCAGCTTTTTCCTTCCATGGTTTCCCCCTTTTCATTGGTGACAAAAATGTGGTTCTTGAGAGTTTATGATATTTTGGGTGGGGGGATGCTGATGAGGGTACTAGAATGAAGGTGAGGTTTATATATTAAGATTTTATTCTGCTTAAATTGGTTAATTCATATTAATTCATTTTAATTCATATTTTAAAATCATCAATGTGATCTGATTTTGATTCAGGTTATTTAGAAGATTTTCAGCACCGTGTAGAGTATTAATCTCTAAAACTGGTAAGGATAAAGATACAGCTTCAGATGAAAATTTTTACTAAGTAGAAGGAATTAAGAAAGGAAAACTATTAATTTGGAAGGACTAGGTTTGTGTTTTTAAAGACACGCCTACTTTATCACTACCTTAAAGGAAATAGGAAAGAAAATCATGAGGTCAAGTTTGTGAAAGATGAAGCCAAAACTCTGAAATAGTAGCTACTGTGATGCATACAGCATGTGATAGAAATGTGGAACTGTAAGGTTAGGGGTTATAGAGAAATATCTTCTACAGATCCCCTAGATAGAGTTCACTGCTAACATAAAGGTATAAAGACGCACCTCTATTCATTTTAACTTTCCTCCTACAGCAAAATACATCCGTCCCTATAGAAGCCTCCTGCACTCTATGACAAGTTGTTTCTATTCTGAGTCTTGCTTTTCTGTGTGCAGCTTTTGCTTGGGAAAACATGAATGCGGCTGCAGCTTATCTAATCTCCAATGTGACAGTCACACTGGTGGTCTAATGCAAATGACTGCAGTCATATGCTTGAGACAAACTCATGATGTTTTGCCCTTGCCACTGGTTGGGGGGGGGGGGGTTGCTGAAAATGGGAAAAGAATGTAGAAAAACACAAACTGCTGGCCCTGTCACTGCAGCCCAGGCGGCCTGTGGAGGGGCGCTGGACATTCTGCGCACGAGCCTGCCCTTCACACCTCTGCAGGTCCAGCTGTTACTCAGCACCACCTAGGCTAGAAACACAGCCCCTGGGAGAGGCCAAGGTAATGTGAGGTCCACACTGGCCTTGAAGTGCTCTGGCTAAGGTTACAACACACCAAGCAGGCTGCAGTGGAGATAGCTTCTGATGCGGGGAGCACTGGCCTGACTCACCTCCTCGCAGCCCAGCACGTAACAGGCCTCTGGGGACCTAAGTTGCCTTTTTAGCTCAGTGAGGCCCTTCCCGGAAAGCTGAAGTCCAGACTCCAGTGTCATCACTGCTCTGATGGAGGACTCCTAGTCCTGTGCCCTCTGAAAAGCGGTGAGAATGTTTTGCCTTCTACCTGTTACCACCCCAGGAGCCCCTGGGAGGAATGTGGGTGTTCAGCCATCTGCGCGAGGACTTTGGGGAAACCAGAAATGATGGGGGAAATCAGGGAGAACCACGTCCTGTCCACCAAACACAGGTCAAGCACTGGCTCACCTAAACTTTGATATAAATCTGCCATGGAAGCCCACAGGTGACTCACCTGAGACTCCGCAGCCCTCCCTCTACCCACCTAACAAGCGCAACAACTACTGTAATGATTAGCTCCTGGCGAAATTCCACTTCAAAGCACTGTGGCATCCACCCAGCTAAACTGTCTCTAACCAAACAATCCCTTCCTGCAGAAATGATCCCTATCAAAAGCAGGAAAACAGCTCCTTGGCCTAATGAGACAAAAACCGTGATACAAACTATTCATTTACCTCCACAGGCTCTAAACTGGTAGAATTTGGTCAGAACAGGCACCAAATTGCTGAACATGAAGACAGGAAGTGCAAATGGATTTATTTAAGCTGCAGGCATCTGAATAATTATTAAAAAGAGGATGGAGGGACTAGCGGTGACAATACAGAAGTACTTTGGAATAGTGTCCTGAAGACTTACAGAGGACCAGCCTCGGCTCCTCACCTGACATGTCACTTGCGCCTTTCTGTTCTGGCTCCAAGGGTCCCCCCAGAGCTGCCCTGTCTCATTCCACCCCTGGTGCCCCCACATCCCAGGCCAGCCCCACACCACCACTCCGCCCTACACAAACACACACATCTACCCCAGAAACAGTGGTTTCCTAGGTGAGTGAGTTTGAGAAGTAACCCACTTTGATTGGTAGCACGCTGAAGCCCTAGAGTGAAGAAAGCTATTAAATTTTGGTTAACCCAGTACTAAGTATCTCTCTTACTATTTAGGAGAAACATTGGACCGAATGATCTAGTACCGTCCCTTAGGCTAATACCTTATGAAATTTAGAGTTCTCAGTTTTCCCATTACAAGGCTCATACTTGGCATCAAAATCCTACTAGATTGAAGTCACCACCAAACTCGCTCCTATTTACAGTTGCAATACACTGCTTAGCGTCCGTCATGATTGTGGGTTAACAGATTTACCTGTGTATTAATAAAAATACAAATGTGGGAGTGGGGAGGGGTCTTTGTTTATGTTAGTTCTGAACCATGAATAGCAAGGTACAATATAACCCAAGGAAAGGAATACAGATTAATAAGTGACTCGACGGTGGTTAGAAGCACACCCAAAAAAGATGACAGCAGATCCATATTTCATACCTGAGTTGCTGCGTCTTCAATCTTGTGAACAGCTTTAGAATCAAACAGGACTTGCCTGCCTCTCCTTTCACAGTCCTGGTAAACTATCAGGCGAATCTCATTCAGATCAAACTCTGAACATGACCAACTGTGGATCAAAAGGGAGACAAAAGTCACATTACCTTCAGCACTTGGGATGATCATGAGAGAGGTTTCCTGGCCAGAGCTCTGCATGCATGTCAGAAGGCTACGAGTGTGGGGCAGACCGTGAGCCCCCCCCCACCCCCAGCCTGGGCAGCAGCCCTGCCTGTGGATGCCAATGGGCTGGGCAAATATTGCCGATGTCCCCCCCTGACACAGCTGAGGGAGACTGCTGTAATCACCTGAGAGGAAGCTTTTCTTTGCAAAGCCAGATGGGTAAAGATGGGCACCAGGAACAGCAAAGATAAGCAGAAAGGCAAAACTTGGCCACGCAGGTTCTGGAGACGGCAGACCTGGGGCGTGTCCAGATTTCTGTGCCATCTGGCAGGGACCCACCTGGAGCTGGTTAGTAGAGCTATTGCCTCTCTTCCTCCCCATCCACCCAGTTCAGACCAAACTGCTAGGAATTACATTTCCTCATTTTACTATTTTCCTCTCGCATGGCTGACTCTGATATAGAAGTTTGAAAACCGATGTCTCACTGTACGACACCCGCACTGCTGACAATAACAATTGGCAATGAAGGAAGCATGGCATGTTCCTAAGCCATCGCTATAAAACTGCTCTAGACATAGGTTTGCTCTTGAGTAATAAATGATCAGTAGGCAAGAAATATAGAAATCGGAATAATTGAAAATGCACTGCCTTGGGTAGAATCAGTTATTAGTCTGTCAATCCATTCAGCACATATTTGAGAGGCTACCATGTTCCAGGCACTGAGGTCAATGCTAGAGATTCAACAACTAATTAATCAAGCCAACTTAGTCCCTGCAGTCATGGAGTACATGGTTTAGAGGGAAATATCAGGCTAATAATCAATATAAATGTGTAACTACAGACTGTCAGTTGGAGAGAGGGCAAGGTGGCTGGCAGCACCAGGACCAGGCCCCACACCTGGTGTGAAACCATGGTAAACAAAGGCTCATATGCTGAAGCCTACACTTTTTAAAAACTCAATCTGGCTGCACAAAGGAAAACTGTGGTAGGACAAATTAGGACGGATTGCAGAAAGGTCAAATAAAATGTATTATAAGAATTCAGACTCTTCATACTGAAGGCAAGTGTGATAGCAACAGAGGGTGAGGGCATGAGAGAAGCACGTGGTCACGTTCTGTGGTGACGGGATGGGCCCTAGCAGCAAAAGGCAGCTTAGAAAACTCTGGGGAAGGAGTTTTAAGGGATGGATGATAGGGGGATAGTTAGACAAAAGCAAACCGTAAAGCTCAGAGACAGTATAACTGAAGTGAAGTCAGACATATCTGCATTGAACTCCAAACTCTCCGAGCTTGCATCCCTTCATCGGCACAGTAAGAATCTCAAGCCACCCTCACAAAGCTGCTGTGGGATTTAAAGGAAATATGTCAAATGTGTCACACAGAGATTGATGCATGTCTAAAATAGTAGTAATTATTTAAGAAAGATGTTCGTGTTATGATTTTTGCTTATACTGGTACCCATCATAAACCACACATTATTGGTTCTTTCCTTGGAGCAGTGGCGCTTCCCATGGAGCATGTTCTTTTAGGGGAACAGATTTGTTTTTTTAAATCCCAGGACTGAAAAACACAAAGTTCTGGTTGTACCTTCTTTTAACAAACTGTTCTGAGCTGCCATGCCCAGCAGCCTTTCTACTAATTTTGATAATAACATGGCAAGTTTATTTTGGAAATTGTTTTTCCTCAACTCAGTCCAGAGGTAACCCATATTCCCTCCAGACTATGTATGCAGATATAACCACGTGAGCCCCCAGCAAGGCTGAAAACCAGTCCCAAAATATACTTGCTCAACTGGTAATCAGTAACCCTTGAGCTGCTGGTGCTTATTTTTGCCAGGACAAGGTGAGAGCCTGTCTGAAGAGGACGTCAATGTGGAGAGCAGATGTGGCCATGGATGAGCCAGATTCCTTGACCAGAGCTGGCTGCTCTGAGTACTAGTCCTGGAGTCAGATCCTGTCAGTTACACCAAGAAAGTCCTGATACCCAGACCACTATGTTTTAAAATTATGTAAGATCATTACAAACGGGCCTCCCCGGTGGCGCAGCGGTTGAGCGCTGGGTTGCGGAGCTGCCGGCGACCTCTGCGGCGCCGGTTCGATCCCCGGCTGCTCCCCGGCCACCAGAGGAGAGTCCCACATGGCGCGCAGACCTCTCCTGCCGCCCGCTGCTCCCCTCAGCAGTGTCCTTCGGTCCTTCTGCCTGCTCTGCTCCCCGCTCTGGCTCTGGTGAATTCTCTCACCCTCCCACGCTTCTGACTGTACCCAGTGCATGTATAAACAAAGAAACAAACAAATAAATAAATAAAACATGCCTCTATAAAAAATAAATAAATAAAATTAAAAAAAAATATCATTACAAACACCCTCTGAAATTATCGTACGCAGTACACATGGTGAAGTTATTAAAAATGACAGAGCAAGAAAGATTTCATTGCCTTATTTCCTTGTTCAACCTATTTTGCCCCAACAATTACATTTTGCAAGAATAGCATTATAATTTATTAAATCCTCATTTTTGAGGGATAATGCTGACTCAAATATTCATCAAATTGAGGACAGCCTGCCTAGTAGAGCTAAACTTTAATAATAATCACAATTTATTAAATATTCCTTATTTATTAATTTTAAAAGATGGAAATAAAAAACATGGGAAGTGTGTACATTAGGTTATCCTTTTTTTTTTTTTTTTTAACCCAAGTACCTTAAAAAAGTATTTTATAAAGTGCCAGGAAAATGCTATTCTCCTTCCACAGGAATATTGTTTTTGGTTTAAGACCTAGTTATAATTTTGACTTTCCCCAACACTAACCTTAGGGGAAGACAGTGGAGGACTTTGGTAAAGGAAATGCAGGAAGACAAAGCTTAAATGAGTTCTTCAGAAAGAGACAGCTCTGCCCCCTACTGGATTTCTAGCCGTGGGGAAGCCCCCACAAGCAGCACTGGTAGGAGCCACTGAGAAGATCAAGTGGGATAATCTGCAGAGATTGCCCAGCGTCCAGCCCTCTCCCCACCATGCCTGGACAGCTGGGGCTTCTATTCACTTCATGTTCGCACTCACTTCAACATTCAATCAGCAGTTTCTGTGGCGCCTCTGCCAACACCAACCCTGACCCCAGAGGCTTTACTAAGGGCAACTCTCTGCAGGTTTCAGAGATGCGTGAACATTACAGCTGGGGCTTTTGCCTTAAAAAATGACTATTTTAGGAAAAATGTATTCAAATCAGAACAACGTCATTCTTTGCTTTTGCTGAAAGCGAGGAAAGAATACTCCCTGGGGCATCGGGGACAGGCCATTATGTGTTCACTTTATGGTCAGAGCTATATGACCTGCAGCAGAAGAAAATAAGATAATGTGTCTACATTTTCTTATTGTAAATTTAAACAAAATGATTTATATGGACCCCTTTTGGTTTCAAAATCCCACAATGCTAAGTTTTCCTTCTTTGGAATGGAAACCAGGTTTTACTTCTGGAACTGGGTATCTATAGCAGGAAGCAAGTGGCCAAAGTCTAGCTTACTTACCATAAAAATAGAATTTTCTTTAATATGTATATAAACCTGTGCTTGGGCTCAACTGTATTCCCCCTCGAAATGTACTCAAGCCCTAATTCCCGGTATCTGTTTGGAAACAGGGACTGTGCAGATGCAGTAAGTTAAGATGAGGTCAGACTGCATTAGGATGTGCCCTGATCTAATGACTGGAGTCCTCAAATACACAGGGAATTTGGGCCTAGACACAGATGGAAGGTGGCTATGTGATGACAGAGACAGACTGGAGTTGTGCTACTAGAGGTTAGGAAGGTCAAGGGATGCTGGCATTAGGTGGCACAATAAATAAGAAATATGTAAATCCCTATGCTCAAGGAATAAAACTCTAGAAGGGCAGTCATGTAGGTAACTAGATGAAAACAACAGGGCAGGGCAGAAGATAGAGAGCAAGAGAGGAAATCAGAAAAATCCCTGGGTGAAGCAATATATGAATAATGAAGTTAAGAAGGCTGACAAGGGTCAGACATGCAATGATGAATGGCGAGTCCCTGCAAACTAAGAGCAGAGCTCAAACACAAAAAGCCAAATGGTACAATGTCAAAGTCTTGAGTGGCTGGAATATGTCTCCTGCAGAGAATTACAGGAAAAGAGGCTGCAGAGACAGCTTAGGGCTACATGGGGGTGGGGGGTGGGAGGTACTGCTAGGATGCTGTGCCAGAACTTCGTTCTATGAGCAGTGACATGCCATTCTAACTTTCTGAGAAAGAGAATGACATGATCTGGCTTGCATTTTAGGGGAGAGCAAAACTACCTTGAAAAAGCCATTTTCAGGACACATGGTATGGAGGTAGTGGCCCACATACCTAGGGTTTCCTCAGTCATGGCTAATAAGGAACAGAACAGTAGGTATGTGGTTTGTTGCAGGGAAACTTGCTGCCTCCTGCAGACCAGTTCTAATGTTGGTGTCTGATTGTGCTCTTGAACTTTTACAGGAATCAGGCTAGAAATGGACCCAATGGAACACGAGGGGGCATGAGCTTTGGAAAAAGAATACTTTGAAAGTGTTCCCCCTCTTGTTCTGGCACAAGGACACAATCCTACATCATCAGAAATCAGTTCACAAGAAGAGCTTAAGGCAGCAGTCTTATGACACAGAGATGTGAATGTTTTAAGAGTCAGGAATGGCAAGAAATGTTAACTGGCCCAAGGAAAGGTAAAAAACGATACAGAACAAGTAATACCAACCAAAAAACACACCAAAATTGCAAACATTACCCATCTAACAAGTAGCCCCTGCACTGGAACTAGGTGCCAAACTTTCTTCCCACACTGGGATAAAACAGTGAACAAATCAAACTCCTGCTCCTATGCAACTTTCTAGATCTATGATGACATTTTCCAGCCACTCTTAAGCCCTATGCTGTGTTCTTTTCTCTACCATCCCTGATGACCTCCCTTTCTCTCTCTCTCTCAAAAAAAAAAAAGTTATAAAGTACAAACAGAAACACTTTCAAAAGGTTTGCTCAATAGCAGTAAGGAGGTCCTAATGACTATTACCTGAAAATAAAAAAAAAAGACTAAGGGTAAAAGGAAAAATTAGGCTTCAGCTGTAGTCAGAATTCACTGTCAGCACAAATTTACATTATTTCCCACCAGTAACAAGCTATTTATTTCAAGGAAAAAAGTTATGTGAATAGATGGCAGTAACAAATTTAGAATTCATTTATTTTTTGCTAGGCTAGTGCTCTCAGGAGACAGCTAGGAAGAAAATCAATTAGTTACAAATTAGTTGACTTTCCTTTCTTCCCCTATTTTGTACTGACCGAGTCTTAGTTTCACAAATTGCCTGGTTTAGTTTCAGAAGAAATGCAGGAGAATTCACCACTGAATTGCTATCCTGTGATCAAGAATATAGTAATAAACAAGTGCTTAAGGATTCCAGATCTCGGGGCCTGCCTGGTGGCGCAGCAGTTGATCGCTGGGTTGAAAAGCTGCCCGCAGCCTCTGCAGCACGGGCTTGATCCCTGGCCGCTGGGTGAGGGTCCCACATGGCGTGCAGACCTCTCCTGCTGCTCCCCTCAGCAGTGTACTTCGTCAGTCTGCCTGTTCTGCTCTCCTCTCTGGCTCTGGTGAATTCTCTCACCCTCCTGCGCTTCTGACTGTACCCAGTGCTTGTATAAATAAATAAATGAATCTTTAAAAAAAAAAAAAAAGGATTTCAGGTCTCATCAAAAGCTTTAATACATAATGCTGACCTAATGATATCATTTAAATATGATTCCAATTAAATGTACACCATTTGTTTTTTACCAAAACAGATTTATATTGGATGGTGGCTGAATGGTTTTCTGTTTTTAACAAAATAGGTGACATGTAACTCTATTATTCCTTTTGTAAGAGAAATGTATGGAATGAAAGAATAAATCCCTATGATCAGTGATGTGGTGTGGAAAGAGCTCTGTAACATGACTCCCAAAGCACACTCCTGCATTCATTCTTTGCACATATTCTCAGCACCTGTCTCCTACCCAGGTGCCATGTGTGATTCTGGGAACAGAAATTAACTAGATCCAGGGGCCTCATTGGTGGCACAAGGGGTTAAATCTCAGCACTAAGAAGCTATCTGCAGCCACTGCAGCACGAGTTGGATCCCCGGCATGGGAGGTGACCCACATGGTGCAGCAGACCTCTCCTGTCTCGCCCTCTGCTCCCCTCAGCAGTGTATTTCAGTAGATCTGCCTGTTCTGCTCCCCACTCTGGTGAATCCTTTCACCACAACCCCTCCTCCACCCCACACCTCTGGCCTATACTCCAGCTCTTGTATGCATAAATAAATAAAATAAATCTTTTAAAAAAGAAGAAAAATTAACTAGATACAGTTCCTACCTCAAAATGCTTACAGTCTGATGTGGGAAGGTCAACATATAACAAATAAGTAAAATGTGCTGACACAGGTACTGAGAAGAACGTCTGAGTGGCTTAAGGGAATTTGAAGGTTGAAGAGGTCAGGTCCGCATGGTGGGGGTGAGGGATGGGTACAAGTCACAGAGGCTGTGATGCTGGGACAGATTAGTATCAGCAGGGTAAAGAGAGCCCCTAACTCTAATTCTGCCACTTTCACAACCCAGATGAAGAAAGCACTTTTCCAAAATTATCTGCCTCATCTATCTCACAAAATTATCTGCCTCATCTATCCCACTTATTCTCTGAGAATAAGTATGAAATAAGTATGAAATAAGTATTCTCAGAGAATAAGTATGAAAGTGCTTGTAAAACTGGAAAGCATAATTCAAAGCTGAATTCAGTCACACAATCCTTCAACCCATATCCTCCATGCCAGAAGTTTCAGAGTTAAGAATTTTTGAAAGACGCTTATAGCACGTATTATATAATCCCTCCTTCAGGGTCTGGTGTAATCAAATCACAAAATCAAACAAATTAATATTTCACCAGCCTAAGATATGAATATTTATGCTAAGTGGATTAGACAGAGGCTATAAATAGCCTCATAGCAGTTCAGGTCAGTTTCAAAAATTTTTTCAAACATTTTAGGATCTTGGACTTGTAGGATAAGAGATTGTTGACCAATTTGTAATGCTTACTATGTTTGAGCGAAGGTCAAAAGACTGGAATAAGTAACATTCAGGTCCCCCACATTTTCCTGAATGTAGCCAATCCCTAACAAAGATGACCGTCCAAGTTTATGTGCAAGTAGGTTGTGACTTTCTGCCCCCACTGAAACAATGCTATAAATGGATGCAAGGGTCACAAGCTAAAGCCACATAAATCTTTATGCAATGTGTTCACACAGCAATGACCCAACATTGAGTCACACTACAGCTTAAGGTTTGAGTGCTGTCAAGAAGGAACTATGAGGTATAGAAGAGGAAAAAGAGAATTTCTTCCTTCTTTCCTGTGCTCATGGTCATGTCTGGTCAAAAATTGAAAATGGGCAAAGTGTGTGTGTGTGTCACTTAGGGCACCACCACCCACACCCCATACACTGCCCCGGGGTCACCCCAAAACCAACAAAACAGCAGAGCCTGTCTGGATTCTAGGCAGGACCCGCACAGTCTGATTCCATGTCACACACCACCTCAGTCCAATGTCTCCTCTTCTGTATACTGATGCTTTGGGGCTCAAATCCTTCCAACTCTAATACACGAAACCCCCAAATTATCTATTAGGCCTGTGAAGCAAAAATAAGAATAGATGACCTCAACCAGACACCAGGAGAGCCATCTTAAATGAATTATCTACATCACCACAAGGCACCCCTTTATTGCCCTAGATGTTCTCTAAGCTTTGATAAGCACACTTTCAATATAAACACATACCTAATAGAACTTTCAAAAGATGCTAACAATATTTGTAGAGGAAAGAGTAAATTCTTCTGAGGTAAGAGGGCACTGAATGGGGAGGTCATTGTGCCAAATGAGAGCCCATCTTGGCTAGTTTTCCCAGTTTGCTGTTAATAGTTTCTTCTTCTTCCCCCTTAAAAACTCCATAATCTCTAAATATGGTTCACATTTTCCCAAGTGGTTCCTTTAATTCTTAAAAGAGCACTAGGGCCTCCCTGGTGGCGCAAGGGGTTAAGATGCAACCTAGGAAGCTATCCGCAGCCACTGCAGCACCAGTTCCATCCCTGGCGAGGGAGCTACCCACATGGCAAGGCAGACCTCTCCTGTCTCGCCCACTGCTCCCCTCAGCAGTGTATTTCAGCCAGTCTGCCTGTTCTGCTCCCCACTCTGTCTCTGGTGCATCTTCTTACCTCCTGCGCCTCTGGTCTAAACCCTAGCTCTTGTATGTATAAATAAATAAATCTTACCCAAAAAGTTAAAAAAAAATAAAAAAGCACTATTTGCTTTTCACAAAGATGGTGCCAGAAGCAAAGGAAGCCCTGGTCCCTCTCAAGACTGAAGCCAAAGTAAAAGTTTTGAAGCCAAGAAAGCAGTGCTGAAAAGCATCCACAGCCACAATACAGATCCACATGTCACTCGCTGTGTGGGGGCCAAAGACACTGCGGCCACAAAGGCAACCCAAACACCCTGAGAAGAGCACCCCCAGGAGAAATAAGCTTGACCACTGTGCCATCATCAAGTTTCTTCCCTCTGACCACCATGAAGAAGAGAGAAACAACAACACACTTGTGTTCATGATGGGCGTCAAGGTCAAAGGCACAAGATCAAAGTCTGTGGCCAAGATGAATGCCTGATGAGACCTGATGGGGAGAGGAAGGCGTATGTTCAACTGGTTCCTGACTAGGATGCTTTGAATGTTGCCAACAAAATTGGGATCCTCCCATTGGGTCCAGGTGGCTAATTCTGAATTTGTTTCCCTATTCAAAAAAGAGCACTATTCATTTTTTTCTGATATCTATAAACAGAAACTACCTGTATCTAAAAAAGTTTCACTGATTATTTCAATCCATGCATTAATTTAATATTCGCTGCGCTAATTCTTCTATACTCTTGTCAACATAACTAAAACAGTTAACATGCATGACTATATACCAGAATTACTGAAATGCATAAGTGCTCTGCTAAAAGTTAACTTGCTTCAACATGATTTCATATCTTTTCCTGAAGGTAAGAATTTTCCCTCCCCTGGCCCAGGGAAACTGTATACTAATAGCAGATAAATAGATTTTGAAGAGAATATTCAAGATATTGCTTTATATGCTAATTTTAGACCTACTCATCATACATGTTATGCATGATTACATTATGTCACCATAATATGTTAATACCTCAATTTTCCTAGAGGTTTCCAGAGGTCAAAAGCTTGATCTCTATATAAAGTCTTTCACTTGCAAAATAAGAAAGCTAAGCTAAATAGAAAGTTAAACATCTCGGGTTATAAAATATCTCTGAAATATCTCTATCCCTGGTTAGAGGGGCCTCCCAGGCGGCGCAGCAGGTTCAGTGCAGCGCTGTGAAGCTGTCTGCAGCCTCTGCAACGCCAGTTCGATTCCTGGCCAGCCAGGGAGAGTCCCACATGGCGTGGCAGACCTCTCCTGTCTTGCCCGCTGCTCCCCTCAGCAGTGTACTTCAGTCCTTCGCTTGTTCTGCTCTCTGCTCTGTCTCTGGTGAATTCTCTCACCCTCCTGCGACTCTGGCCTGTACCCCAGTGCTTGTATAAATAAATAAATCTTAAAAAAAAAAAAGAAAGAAAGAAATGGGTAGAAACACACATATTCCTTGACCCATCAATTCTATTTCCAGGAATTAAACCTGCAGATAACTCGCATAGGCCCTAAATGACTGATTGCGTACAAAAAGGTGTTTAAAGGTGGCACTGTGTGTGTTACAACACATCCATACCATGCAATGCTGTAAGATAGAATGACAAATGAAGAAGCACCTTACTTAATTACATAAGTTCTAAAACATCATTTTAAGTGGAAAAATATGCAAAACACTGTATATAGAATACTGGCATGCATCTGTAAAAAAGGAAAAAACCAGTAGGGGAAAAATTCTGGATTTTATTGTATATGCTTAGAGTATCTCTAGAAAGATATATAAGGAATTGCTAAGGCTGGCTGTGTCTGCAGTAGCAAGTTGGGTTGCTGAGAGAGGGGGATGAGCAGAGGACTTCACCAAATAGTGAGGCTACGATGTGCCCAATAGACTGTACCATGCAGCCTAGGTTTGCAGTAGACGCCACCACCAAGACTCCTGTAATTACAAGCTATGACAACTACACTATGACAAAACTGCCTAGCGACATATTTCTCGGAATATATGCTCATCGTGAAGCAACACAGGACTGAACACTCTTCACGAAGGACGGGGAGAGGCTTCCGGAGTCCTCTCTCTAGCTATGCGACTTTGGGGAGCCTCTTTGTTCCTAACTAACCTCATCTGCAAAATGGAGAGGACAGAACCCACTTCCTAAGTTTGTTCTGATGATTAAATGTAAAGTGCTTACACTTAGCTAGGCACACACTGTGTTGTAAATACTCAGACTTAGTGCCTTTTGACTATCTAATCATATAACTATACCAAATAATGAAATTGAGGAATACAGCAGGAACACCCTATTTTTTTTAACCCATCAAAGACTCTATTATTACCTTAAGATAAACAACCTTAATTACTATTTGCGTTAGAGGGTTCTTGGTAGCTGAAGCACGAGGCAGTGGGTGAACTCCTACAGGGAAACCACCTTAATGAATTCAAGGCATTCAGATTCAGTTTCAAGTATGTCGTTTGGACTCAGACAATGACATTTATTGAGCTTTCTTCTCAGCATTCATATATCACATTTTCTTGCCCTTCATTCCCTGGTTCCCTGAAGGACAGGACAGAGTTTCTTTCTAAAAAAGTAATCCCTCTTCTCATTTATTAAACCTATTTTCATGGTTTTGGGTTTGTTACTGCTGTTCCAGTGCTACAGCAAACTGATTTCCATCATGCTAAGTCACTGCCTTCTTTTTCACTGCATAACCTCCAAGAGACACAAGTTCCAGAAGGTCTGATGTTTGGACCCAGGCAGAGGAAGTCTAGTGATCAGAGCTGCACACGCACATACAAATAATTGCCTAACACTTTAGAGTTTGCCAAACACTTCTACTGAATTCACCTGAGCTGACCTTCATCCATGCCCTGGGAAAGCCTGTATTATATAATCTGTTTTACACAGAAGGTAGGAGACTTTGGCAAAATTATAACCAGTAAAATATTAGGACTCAAGCCAATGTCTCCTGACTCCCAATTCTGTGCTCTTCCAACTTCACTAGACTATCACTTTAACATCAACAGAACAAGCCAGGGTAATGCCCTCTGCCTTCCACCTCCTAGGGCTTCCCTCTGCTTTTCTTTCTAAGGTGTGCAAACATGTTACATTTGAAAAATAAAAATGCTTAGTGATGCAGTGTTAAGAGGAAAAGCAGCACACAGAAATATGTTTACAGTATGACCTCAGCTATGTTTTAAAAATGTTATCAAGAGCTTTTTTTTAAAGTTCACAAAAAAAAAAAATTAGCCCATCACAAAGGATTCATCTTCCTAATATATAAAGAACAACCACAAATCAATAAAAAGACTTGCAAACCTACTGGAAAGTGGGCAGAGATGCAGAGTTCACAGGAAACAAGAGCGCCTTTAAGCATAGGGAATTAAGCCTCACTCTTAGAAAGGCAAAGCAAATTAAAATCAGACACCTAGTAGACTGACAAAAATGCCAGAAGTTAGACACAAAATAGTACGACTATATGAGGAGCATAGTTGCCACAGCTATCATAATTACAAGTACATCTAACTCTGGACCCACAATGCCACTTCTGGACTGAATAGACTAAAACACGTGACTGCAGCATGTTTGCTAAGAGCAAAAGACTGGAAACAACTGGAGAGGGCACCATAGGGGCAAAGGAAAGCAGTTATATAATATTCACACAACAAAATACCAAGCAGCCTTTGAAACAGTGAGTGCTTGAGCAAAATACATAGATACCTGCAGATTATACTATAAAGTCCAAGCAGCAGATAGCATGCTACCTTTTATGTAAGAAAGAAGAATGCCTACTTATTTCTGTGCAAAAGAACTGTTAATGCAATTTATAAGAAAGTAATAAAATTTCTTGCCTCAAGGGGATATGGAAGAATTAAGAGGCGGGAGCACTATGTTATAAAATAATGGCATTAGCAGAAAATAACCTAAATTTTAGAAGCAATGCATTTAAGAAGATACAACAAAGCCATTAAAATATTTTTGAGAAAAGTATAACTTCAGGGTTGTATGGTTTGGGTGAAAGAATAAATAGATTAATGAAGAAGAGAGTGTCCAGAAGATTCATATATATATATATATATACACATAGTCAACTGGTCCTTGAAAAAGGAGTAAAGAAATACAATGAAAAAAAAATAGTCTTTTCCATAAATGGTATTGGAACAAGCAAACATCCACATGCAAAAAAATGAATCTAGAAAAAGACCTTAAATCCTTCACAAAAAATTAACTCAAAACAGCTCACAGGCCTATATGTAAACTGCAAAACTATCAACCCCCTAGAAGATAATACAGGAGAAAATCTAGATGACCTCGAGCTCGGTGATGACATCGAAGGCAAAAGCCATGGCAGAAATAACTATTATATAAGATTGACTTCATTAAAATGAAAAACTTCGTATCTGTGAAAGACAATATGAGAAGACAAGTCACAGACAGGAAGAATATATTTACAAAAGGCGTTATCAGATAAAGGATGGTATCCAAAACATACCAAAAACTCATAAAGCTTAACAACAAGAAAACAAACCACCCAATTATAAAAAATGGGCAGAGAATTGAACAGACACTTCAACAAAGAAGATATATAGGTGGCAAATAAGCATATAAAAAGATGCTCTAAGGTCATATAAGGCATATGAATTAAAACAACTATTAGATAACACTATAGGCCTATTAGAGTGACCAAAATCCAAAACCGCCAATACCGACAAGAATGTGGAGCAACATGAATGAACCCTCATTTACTGTGGGTGGGAAAGTAAAATGGTACAACCACTTTGGAAGTTGGGCAGTTTCTTATAAAACTAAGCAAACACCTTCAAATGTAGCCATCAGTCCTTTGAAAATATGCAAAGAAGCTAAAAACCTATGTCCACACAAAAACCTATACAAGGATGTTTTGCAGCAGTTTTATTGAGAATTGAAAGGCTCCAGACAGTGGAGTATTGTTTGCCATTAAAAAGAAATGAACTATCGGGCCTCCCCGGTGGCGCAGCGGTTGAGCGCTGGGTTGCGAAGCTGCCCGCAGCCTCTGCGGCACCGGTTCGATCCCCGGCTGCTCCCCGGCCACCGGAGGAGGATCCCACATGGCGTGCAGACCTCTCCTGCCGCCCGCTGCTCCCCTCAGCAGTGTACTTCGGTCCTTCTGCCTGCTCTGCTCCCCACTCTGGCTCTGGTAAATTCTCTCACCTTCCCTCGCTTCTGACTGTACCCAGTGCTTGTATAAACAAAACAAACAAATAAATAAATAAATAAATAAATAAACGTGCCTCTATTTAAAAAAAAAAAAAAAAAGAAATGAACTATCAAGTTGCGAAAAGATAGAGAGAAACCTTTTTTAAAAAAGATTTATTTATTTATGCATACAAGAACTGGGGTACAGGCCAGAGGTGTGGAGGGTGAGAGGATTCACCAGAGACAGAGCAGGAAACAGAACAGAGCAGGGAACTGAAATACACTGCTGAGGGGAGCAGCGGGCAAGGCAGGAGAGGTCTGCTGCGCCATGTGGGTAGCTCCCTGGCCTGGGTTCAAACTCGTGCTGCAGTGGCTGTGGATAGCTTCATAGGTTGCGTTTTTTTTGTTTGGTTTTTTTTTTAAGATTTATTTATTTATACAGGCACTGGATACAGTCAGAAGCGCGGGAGGGTGAGAGAATTCACCAGAGCCAGAGCGGGGAGCAGAGCAGGCAGAAGGACCGAAGTACACTGCTGAGGGGAGCAGCGGGCGGCAGGAGAGGTCTGCGCGCCATGCGGGACCCTCCTCTGGTGGCCGGGGAGCAGCCAGGGATCGAACCAGTGCTGCAGAGGCTGCGGGCAGCTTCACAACCCAGCGCTCAACGGGTCACTGGGGAGGCCCATAGGTTGCGTTTTAACCCCTTGCGCCACCAGGAAGGCCCGAGAGAAACCTGTAATGCATGTTCCTGAGTGAAAGGAGGGAATCTGAAAAGACGACATACTGCATTATTCCAAACAAAGAACACTGTGGAAAAGGTAGAACTACGGAAGACAGTAAAAAGCTATCAGTGGCTAGGCACAATCATTTACAGGACAGTGAAAGTACTCTGTATTATAATTATGGGTACATTTCATTATACTTTTGTTAACACACATAGAAAGTGTAACAGCAAGGGCCTCCCTGGTGGTGCAAGGGGTTAAGTCTCAGCACTATCAAGCTATCACTAGCCACTGCAGCCTGAGCTCGATCCCCAGCCAGGGAGCTAACCCATAGGTGCAGCAGACCTCTCCTGCCTCGCCCGCTGCTCCCCTCAGCAGTGTATTTCAGTAGATCCACCTGTTCCGCTCCCCACTCTGTTTCTAGTGACTCCTCTCACCCCCTGCACCTCTGGCCTACACCCCAGTTCTAATATGCATAAATAAATAAAATAAATCTTTAAAAAAAAACAGAAAGAAAGAAAGTGCAACAGCAGGAAAGACCCTAATGTACACCACAGACTTGGGTGGTAAGACGTGGCAGCGGAGGGCCTGTAGAGCTCAGGAATCTACCACTCTGGTGCTTCGTGTTGACAGCAGGGAGGAGACGGTGCATGTGCGAGGACAGGTTCCAGAGAAATGAGTATTTTCTGCTCAGTTTTGCTGTGGACCTAAAAATGCTCTAAAAGTCTGTTTGAAAGGGAAGAAATTCAATGGTAAAGGGAATTTTTAAAATACAGAAACTTTCAGTAATAAGCACTAGTTTTTAAGTCTGCAATGGGATTATTCCCTGAAGGTCTGGCGGCGAATTCCCCGGGAAGATGAAAACCAAGGACACATTATCGCAGCTTTGGATGGAGCCATGAAGAGTCTGTCACAGTTCAGCAGACTCTCAGGCGACCCCAACTGAGCAGGAGGAGGTGGTGAGTCCTCACACGAGCTCTCCAGAACACGCCCACTGCTCTTATGTCCTCTTGTTCTTCCCGATGGGGAAAAGTGCTGATAAGAGTAGTTCACACTAAGGTGTCAGTTACTGCCGGGAGAGAACAATGCTTAAAATACAAAGAAATGAAGTTCTAATAACAGGAATTTCTGCTATTCCACAAGGGCCAATGGGAGAAATCTTAAAGGGCAGACAACCTGCACAGCCCGGTGCGCAGCTGCCAGCCCTAACCCCTGGCACATCTCCACCAGCTCCATCCCAGGAAAGACCATTTACATTCTGAAGCCAAATCATCTTTGCCCCCAAGGCAACATTTTTCTTTTTAGTATGCATACCAGGCATGTTCCTGCCTGAGGACCTCTGTACTTGCTGTTCCCTTTGTTGAGAATATACTTCCTCAAGTACCCACACGGCTTGCTCCCTCACGTGGAAAAAGATTACCAAAGGAGATGGTTTTGACTCCTTTGATTACCTTGGATCTGCATATTTCTCTGACATTTTAGAGTCTCACAAGTCACTGGCAAACAGAATGTCGGAGCTGGAAGGGACCACCACCGTCAGATGGTTCCCACCCAACCCATCATCAGAATGACCCTAGAGGGCCTCCCCAGTGGCGCAGCGGTTGAGCGCTGGATTGCGAAGCTGCCCTCAACCTCCGTGGCGCCGGTTCGATTCCCGGCTGTTCCCTAGCCACCGGAGGAGGGTCCCACATGGCGCGCAGACCTCTCCTGCCGCCCGCTGCTCCCCTCAGCAGTGTACTTCGGTCCTTCTGCCTGTTCTGCTCCCCACTCTGGCTCTGGTGAATTCTCTCACCCTCCTGCGCTTCTGACTGTACCCAGTGCTTGTATGTATAAATAAATAAATAAATAAATAAATAAATAAATAAATAAATCTTAAAAAGAAAAAAAAAGACTGAGACAGTAAAGGATTAAATAACTCAAAAAAAAAAAAAAAAAAAAGAATGACCCTAGAAACTCTCATGTTTGTTTTAAATTGACTCGGTTTCACAGGCTCTACCTCCACGAATTTGGCTCATTGGCTCTGAAAGGCCCAAGCACCCACATTCTTAAAACACTTCACATATTTGGGGGTTACTGACCAGTCCACTGCCTCTATTTTTCTAGAAGAGAAAACAGAAACAGAGATGCAGTCACGTTCCCAAAGGCACAGAGCATTCAAGGCAGAGATGAGCCCTCAGACCCTGAGCCCAGGGCAGAGGAAACCCCTGGATCAAAGAGACTTCCATACACCTGGTTCTCAGCTCCAGGTTCTCATATGTTAGAATTGAATTTTTAAAAAACTAGTAGCAAAAAAAAAAAAAAAAAAAAAAAAAAAACCTAGCATAACTGGACTGAGTCCCCTCTTTTATTTTTTCTTCAGCTGTCTTACTTAAAACAGCATGAGGCAGGCCTCCCCTGGTGGCTCAGTGGTTGAGCCCTGGGTTGCGAAGCTGCCCCCAGCCTCTGCAGCACCAGTTCAATCCCTGGCCACCGGGTGAGGGTCCCACATGGCACGCAGACCGCTCCTGCCATGCCCGCTGCTCCCCTCAGCAGTCTGCCTGTTCTGTTCCCCGCTCTGGCTCTGGTGAATTCTCTCGCCCTCCCGCACTTCTGACTGTACCCAGTGCTTGTATAAATAAATAAATAAATCTAAAAAAAAATAAACAAAACAGCATGAGGCCTGAAAGAGAAAGAATATGGTACAGAGGGAAAAGACAGGATTTTAATTCACATCTGTTGGCAAAATCCCATAGTATTTCTTAAAAAACAAACAAAAACAAAACCTCTTTAAAGTGATAAGAGAAGAATGAAACCCTTAAAGAGATAAACTTGTTGATAGGCAGACTATGCCCTAATATCCAATTTCCCATTAAACTTGAGATCCCAATAAAGGGCGGGGGTGGGGAGTGAGAGAATGGCCAGGAACGCTGGTGTTTCTAGAGCCCACAGGCTGGACTGCCTTCCACGAGCTCTGGTTGGGAGTTCAATTACAGTCTTCGATGGGCCACAGGTCAGTGCCCTCACCGATTCCCACCAGGACCTGCTACATCATTGTTCAGCACTTACTCAGCTTTTGTGACGATAACAATGAGAGGATACGGATAAGCCACAGGCTGACTCATAGAGGGAGCCAGGAATCATGGACCAGTCTGGTGAGTATTCCAGCAGACGCTGAGGAGGAACTGGAGGGAGGAAGGCTTCAGAAGCTGCCCCGTGACTGGCCTGCTGACCCCAGAGCTGGAGCAATCTGTCTTCTGTCTGGAACACTATCATTCTGACATCTGCAGCGATATGACTAATACCAAGGGCTTTCCCCTACCATGTCATCAATACTCACGATAGAAAACCCAGATAAAAGTTGTCAGCCTCTGTGAGCAAGAGCACCCTCCCTTCAAACCCCCTGTACTAAGACTGCTCCCATTCATTCCCATGTGGACATGTGGTCTCAGACAGGTGTTTTTTAAATCTAAATCAGACCTGACCACGGCATTCCTTCACTCACTCACTCACTCACCGACTCTCACACGAGATCTCTGAATCCCAACCATCAACAAGCAGAAACAAACTCTTTTTAACTAGTCAAGGAAAATTCCTCAGGGCACAGGAAATCAGTAAAAGGGGAAGAAAGGCAGAAAGGGCAGAAAGTGTGACAGCAATACCCAACGTGGTACGAAAGAGTTACACAGAGCAATTTACAAGCTCCCTGTGAAGTGTGTCACCAAGCACAAGGCCATCAGCTGACTGGGGTTTGGTGTTTTGTCTACCCACTTCATTCAACCTGCCCGACAGCAACATTCTCTTACGTGGTGTTAAAGCAGAAGGGTTTTCACACATTTCTACAAGAAGAACACAATGAAAAACACTCTCTTCACCAGTACGATCTGCATCAGACTTTCTTTTCATAACTTTTATTAAAATCTTCAGAATTCTTGGGTCTTTTGGCTTAGCATCTCTCTCTCTAAATCTGTGACTATTTTTGCATTTCTCAGTCAGTAATCCTAACTACTATAAAAAGTCTGGTAGTGAAATCAGTTGATTTATCTATGTAAAGAGGCTCATGAGGGAAAAGATTCGGGTTTCTATACTTATTTTTTGGCCAAGCAACTACTACAAACAATTTAAGGATCCTTCTTTTTTAACTGAATTAGTTCATCCAAATAGTAGGTACGTCAGCTTCATTCATTCATCTGCTCCTTCCATCCTGGTGATTCTAAAGCAGCACAAAGAATCGCTTCTGAATCCAGATTTCAAGATATGAAACTTAAAGCACCATTTACTCCGAAGTGCTTTGTTTCACTTCCTCTTCAGTGGGTGTAAGGTGTACTTTCAAAGACAAGGTTATGTCAAATTTTCTCTTGCCATCAGAGAAACAATGATTCATACATAAGCTTGGCAAATGCTCCCAGATTACTCATCTATACCTAAAATGGTAGGAAAGTTTCAAAAATCAAGTTGTTTGCACCTTTTCTATGGTTGATATTTTAAGAAAGAAGATTGGAAGTGATTTCTTAAGGATTATTCCATATACAGAGCATCACATTTCAGAGTTATTAAATTTGAATTCAGTCTTAGCATAAATTTCGTTTAATTGACAAGCCATTTAAAAGATGCCTCATCCAACAAGGTTTTTGTTGATTTTAAATCAAATGAACTCCACTACCTGTCATGCTAGAGATGAAGAAGGAAGGGAATGAAGATACAGATGTCAGACTTCTACCCTGGAATGTTTCTCTGCACATGAGCCAAAGGTAGGAAAATGAAAACATTTCTTTCTGTACTGACCTGCATCATTTTTACAGTGGCCATTGTTAGGTATACAACACAACTCCACCGTTTATTTGTGGAATCTTTCTCATCGTCATTGAATAATTGGAAATCATGGGTGGGAGGAAGGGGTGAGGAAACTATTTAGCAGTGTACCAGGCCAAGATGATCACCTAAAATTATTGATTTAAGATACCCAAGAGCAAAGAAGCAGTTGGAAGTCATACCTAGCTGAGCAGCACCTGACTTGGACAAACAGATAACTCGTGAGCACTTTGGAACCAGATCCTTATAGTAAGAGTTCCTGTCAATAATTCACTCTCCCCTTGAGACTGGCTCTGGTCCTAAAGAAACTCAGGAAGCGAAGCACAATACTGCAGATAACAAATAAGTTTTCAAAACTGTAGGAAGGGAAGGGGAAAGTGGACAAGGTCTATTAAGACAACTGGTCCAACCAGATATGAATTCCAATGAATTGACAAGTACTTGCCATCACTGGACAAGATTCCCAAAAAACCTCAGCATTAAGAGAAGTAAATCTAAAGGAAGTTAAAGTAAGGAAAGGAGACAATGGATATGAAACGTGTTTGCTAAGTGTTGTTTACATAAAAAGGATTCAATCCTACCAAAGAACAGCAAGATCACTGAAAGAGAGAAGTAGATGCTGATACTACACATTCTAGAAGCTTAAAAAAAAATGGTGTGGTCCTGTATATTATTTTCTTACATGGATACTATCCCCTCTCACCCCAAATACCTATTTGGGGAAATCTAGAATTGTATGAATAACACAAACAGGGACTACAGAAGGTTCTGATGTGAATCTTAGAATCACAAGGGAGGAAAGAATTTTTAGAATAATCTGAATCAACTACGTGATTTAACAGTTGAGAGTGAGACTCAGTGGTTATAAAGCCCTTGGGCAGTAAGGGGATAAAGATCAAGACTGGATAAAAGGAGTGTCAAGCCCCTCGCCTATCACTCAGCTGTCCTTTCTTGATAAGAAAGAGATAAAAGCAAACATAAAAGTGAAATTCTTATCGGAACACTCAGTTGTGTTTTTCTAATGCACCACATCATTCACTACCTCTTCGCTTCAAGTAGATCTCTTTTAGTGGACAGTATGTGATCAAACACCCCTAAAATGATCTCCTAAAAAGTTCTCCCTAACTCTCCAATTATTAGGCTCTTAAACTGGAGTAGACTATATACCATATTCTTACATTTCTACTAAAGAAAAACATTTTTACAGGACAGAAGATATCACCTGATTATTTTTAACCAACCAAGAAATATACTTACAGGGAAGTTTCTGTGATGTTAATTTTGGGAAAAAAAAAAAACAGCAATAAGGAGGAAAAAAATCCATTAAACAAATTGACAAACTTACTTTTTCACTAGCCACAAGAATCACAAATAACCTCTGGCTCTCCTTATTATCTATTCACATGAGAGTTTGGAATGAAATGCAATTCTCAAAGGATTTTTCCTTTTCATTTGTCTGCTATAAAATTCTTTACAGTGTTTCAATTAATAGCCGTTAATGAAATCAATGAATTCTTCCACAATAAAGCACTCAACCTAAAAGAATACAGCAACTTTCACGCTCTTCCATTTAGATAAAGTCCATTACTAAAATTCGTCTGTCAAAACCCTATTCCTCCCCTGAAAAGAATTTTCCAGGAGAGGAAGGCAGGTCTCTGGAGCTCACCACGCCGCCACCTCCAGCCAAAAAAGCACAGCCATCTCACCACCACTCAAAGCAAGAAGTGAGACGCCCCGGTCCGGTCTACCAGCTGCGGGGAGACTGCAGGATGGCCCTCCTGTGTCCCTGATGGTCACTGTGAAAAGCTCTGTTTAAGCTTCAACACGGGACAAGGATACAACCATTTCTTGCGAGGTGGCTCCAGTAGGAGTCATGAAAAAAGTGAAGAGAGCAGATGGGTAATAGAATGGAAACAGTCACAGAAAAAATTACCCAAGCCTACACCTTTTTCTATAAAGGAAAGGGCTGTCTCTGCTTCCCACCCACCACCCAGCACCTCTTACTAAGAAGCAGTTTCGGGAAACCACGTTCAGAGTAATACAATTTAATCTGTTTGGTAGGCAGCGAATGAAACAAAAGTGTCTCTGAGGTTGTGAAATAGAAGGAAAGTTGCAAACCTGTGGTCGAGTTCCGCGCGATCAGTGCCCCATCCTACCCGGGCACGTTTTCCAATCTTTGCGCATAAAAGTGTCTTGTAAGTCCTTCTGCTCACGCAGCCAGCACCCAGCCCGCCCCCCGGCCAGGGCGCAGTAGTGGCTGAGCCGCCGCACATGCCAGCGGTGGAGGCTTCTTCCCGCCTGTCCTGACTATCAGCATGGACCAGGCACAGATGCTGAAGGTCCTCTGTTGCTCAGGGATGGTCCACAGTGACCCGACAGACTAAGGATCCTGTCACTTCCTCTACAGAAGGTGAGGCAAGCTCTCTGGCAGCAGAGAACTAATTTCCTCTTTCAGAAGTTAAAAAAAAAAAAAGGAACATTCATTTGTTACGTAAATTAAGCCCACCAATGATTTAGGAAGTTGGATGCCTTCATCATGTTATAAAACATGCTCTCAGCAAACCCATTATAAACACAGACAAATCAAATCCTACTTTCCTAAGCTTGCAAAAGAAAACACTCAACAGGTTGAGCAGCGTGGACTGACTCACTCCATCTGTGCTCCCCAGTCGGAGATTATGCAGGAGTCAAGTCATTGGTCACAAGACCTATTCATGGGCAGAAGCAGTGACTTGCCTTCAGCTGCAAGGTTGTTCTGACATTGGCCACACCACCCTCTTAATGGCTCTCATGTGAGCAAGAGTCAGCTGACAGGTCTTACTCTGCAACCTTGCAAAACTCCATCCATGGGAGTGAGAGAGAAGCACCCACAGACCGGGCAAATGGGGGACTTCACATATTGGAGGGGATGTGGGGGAGGAAGAATAGGGTACATCGTTGCTTAAATATACATATATAGTATATATGTGAACAATAATAACAATAAATAAAATAAGCCATAAACGCTCAAACTCTGGGCATCTATTCTAGCTGAGAGAGCCCTGTGCTCTCAGCGCCCAAGGATAAAAAGCTGTTCCATTTTTTTTCTTTTCTTTTCCTTTTTTGTTAGCTTTTACTTCTGACACTAACATGCTCCATTTGTAAAATGAAAATGCTGAAGAACTGATATAATTTTTCCAAAGTACTGTGAGTTCCTAGAAACAAAATTTCGTTTAGAAGGGGGAAAAAAAAAAGCATAGGTCCCTAAAAACAGGTCAAATCCTGAAACAAAAAGTAAGAGACTGTCCCAACTCCCTTTCTCCTTCCTCATCCTTGGATTTGATTAGAGAAAATATTAACAGAGCTCTCAAATCTGATAAGCCCTTGCTTGTCTGGGTCTCTGGCCTCAGGAAGGTTTAAATGTATTTTTTATGCAGCAGTCCTATCTTTCACTCCGTGAGAAAACCTAATGATGTCATAGCAAAGGTCTCAATTAACGTGAGATGTTATTACACATGTGACCCTGCAGTTCCTCCATAACAAGCCCCAAAAAGATCCTCAAACCGCTCTTCTCTGAGAAATAAAGGCAGCGCCACACCTACCACAATGGCCACACTTCACTGGGGCTAAGCTGATGGTGCCAACAGAAAGCCAGGTTAGGAGGGAATCAATTAAGGGGAACACATTTGGAGCTTAAAGTATTTGAGCTCAGCACTCCACGGCCACAGTGTGATCGTGGGTTTTTCTATTCCTTTAAACTATGTTCAAAATCACTCCCTCTTGTTAACTGAGAATCAGGTCACTTATGCAAGCCCTGTGGTTTTTCCATGGGGCAGCTCACTTAAGCACAGCTGAAGGGAGAGTCTCCTTTCAATATCCCCATCCAACAAGGGGCCCAAGTGAGTCCAATTCCACCTGCAGTTGAATATGTTGACGGGAACAGCTGCTAGCACCACAAAGACTTTCACATCATTTTTCATCTTTGCACAAAATGTATGCATTTTCATTTTGGTTATATTCCCCATACAATTCCCACCCCTCTTATTTTGACCCTAATCCCTTCTTTCCCCCCTTCTTTCCCCCCACCCCCACCCCGTAGTGTGTCTGGTTTATAGTTGCTTGTTGATTTTGATTTTTTCTTTATTATAATTAGTCTTTTTCCTGGTCCCTTATTTAGGTTTTCTAAATTCTTTTTTTTTTTAAAGATTTATTTATTTATGTATTTATACAAGCACTGGGTATAGTCAGAAGCGCGGGAGGGTGAGAGAATTCACCAGAGCCAGAGCGGGGAGCAGAGCAGGCAGAAGGACCGAAGCACACTGCTGAGGGGAGCAGTGGGCGGCAGGAGAGGTCTGCGCGCCATGTGGGACCCTCCTCCGGTGGCCGGGGAGCAGCCGGGGATCGAACCGGTGCTGCAGAGGCCGCAGGCAGCTTCGCAACCCAGTGCTCAACCGCTGCGCAACCGGGGAGGCCCGGTTTTCTAAATTCTTAATCTTAAATCTAGGTACTAAGTGGCCGGAGAAAAGAGTCGTGGACTAAGCAGCGCTCAGACTAGCAAATATCAGGACACCAGTCCAGTCTGTTGCCTCTGGCCAAAGTCTCTAATCAACCAGATCCCATTTCCTGTTGTGTCTAAACTCTTCCATCCTAATTAAAGTAGGAAGGATTCCAGGTAAGTATTTTTGCATTTTTGCATTCCTTTATCTCCTGTTCTCTTATCACTCCTCGGGTGATTAAAAAAAAAAAAACAAAAAAAAAACAGTGAGAGCTGTATGGGGGTTTTGGTTGTTGTTTGTTTTTGGTTTTTCAGGGGAAAGCACAAACACCTGTAAATTAGGTAGTGGCATGTCTTACATTTGGGGGAATCGCAGAGGTGGGCCAGTCCATGAGGAGTGTGGTGGAAGAGCCTCGCCCAGGGAAAACCACCTTCCTGAACATGGTTTCCCCCTGCCAGTTAAGTATGTGATCGCTGTATGGAATGAAAAACATTTTTTCTTTAAAGATTTATTTATTTATGCTTACGAGAGCTAGTGCAGGCCAGAGGTGCGGGGGCGAGGGAGGGGGAGAGTGAGAGGATTCACCCGAGACAGAGGGGAGCAAACAGGTGGATTGACTGAAATACACTGCTGAGGGGAGCAGCAGGCACAACAGGAGAGGTCTGTGGCACCATGTGGGTAGCTCCCCAGCCAGGGATCAGACTCGTGCTGCAGTGGCTGCCAACAGCAGCCACCAGAGAGGCCTCCTGGAATGAAAATTTAACTCAATTGAGAGAGGTGGGTTTGCAGAGGAAAAAACTCAAAGGTCTAACTAGCTCCTCCCCACCAAAGTTCAGCCTGATTATTCTCAGCCAATGGATCTTTCTAGAAAGAGTATTTCCCTGCCTAATCACATTGCTGTAATGAGAAAACAGGAAGAGTGAAAGGAAGAGGGGCAGGGTCCAGGGTTCTCTCGCGGAGGTTCTTCCACTTGCCTTTCCACACACAAGAACCCCGGTCACAGACTGTCCACCAGGTGTTCCAATCGTAGTCTCCAGGAGACACAAAAAGGTTATAAGGTAAATATTTACCTTGTGAACAAGCAGCAGGCAGAAAACATACTTTTTTGTCCGTATACTACAGTTCAATACAAAGTCAGGGTGAAAAAGGCCCTCGTACCAGGCTAGGACAAGTGGGCCAAGGCAAGGGGGTGAGAACGTTTCTAGCAACAACAGTGCTTTAGGGGAATAAGCGTTGGTGACAGATGCAGGATGAAGGCGATTGTGTCAATACTTGGCAGTTTACAACACCTTCTGCAGCGGCCCATTCTCCCAACCCCAGCTCAGAGGACAACCAGAAAACACCGCTCCAGCCCTAACGCCCCCCTCGCTGACCGGACAAGCCCAGCACTCGGGAGATTTGGCAGCACGTGTACTCAGACAAGTAGGTAATAACTGGCTAGATTTACCAGGTGCGTATCGTACATGCCCGGCATTGTTCTCACAGCACTTCATTTAATCACAGGAAGTAGGCAGCACTGGTATCTCCTGCTACAGAGGAGGGGAACGGCGCACCGGAAGGGTAAGGAACTGGAGGGAAGCATGTCACTTGTCTGTGGCGGAGCCAGGATGTACGTCCACAGGGTCTTCACTCCAGTGAGCCACACCACTCACCCTCACGCCCCGCTGCCCAGGGGCACGCCTCTGCGCCTGACCCCCCAGGACAGATCTGGGAAGAGTTGGGCTGGGGGCTGTATGAATATCACTGACTGATAAGTGGAAGTCTTTCTCCGGTGTCTCAAACCCTATGCCACTTCCAATGTTTAGCTTCTTCGCAACTCAGTCCCCTCTGGGGACCAGGACCCAGTCATGTGCGTAGTGAGTGACTAAGTCTCCGGTCGGACACCTTGCCATGAACCCTGCCCTGCTCTCTGGTAAACAACCCCCGTGCCGGAGCCAAGCACGCCAGTGGCCCCACAGGATGCCCGCTCTGCCCTCTGCTCTTGACCCTGCCCAGTCCAGGACTGCAGCTTAGGGGACAGACACTTGGGTGGAGTGATTTTTATAATCCCTCCAAAGTTAGCTTAATTGTACAATAAAATCAACCAGTATTATTGCTTTCACTTGAAATGAAGAACTACCCAGGAGCTAATTTAGTGTTCAGATTCAAATAAAAGTTACCAAAGTTCAAGAAAATCGGTTTTTCCTAATTGTAATCCGGATAATTCTTCACACCCAGACCCCCCACTCTTTGAAGCATTCAGAAGCCGGCAGAGGGAAGGCACTCAGGAATGGAGAGAATAAATGAATAAGCTGTATATAGTCAGGAAGTCTGAAAATAAAAAATCCTTAAGGTATAACTAAAAATACAAAATTATATGTGCTCTCTGACAACAAGTGTGCTTTTAAAAAGCCAAACATAGAAAAAAGAAATAGGAAGAAATAGCATGTCTTTTGAGTCGTGAGACTAAGAATGCTTTGCCTTTCATTTGTCTTTATGTTCCATTTTCTAATCATAGGCATGTATTGTTTACAAGCTATGGGTAAAACTACTTAACTTTTTAAAAGCCCTCCTGCCAAACCAGTAAGGATTACTTGATTTCTTTATTCTATGACAATTCTATAGGTTTTATTGTAAGGAAATTTTCAGAGTCAAAACAATTTCAGACAGCTGAAAGGTAAAGCAAAAGCACCCTATAAAAGTGCAGTTCTACTCACTATTTTTCCTCCAACGTAATTGCTATCATTAATGTTCATATAAGCCAGCATAAGAACAGAACTGCAGCTAGATACCCTTTAAAATGTCTGTCTAAAAACAAAACTCCGCAGTGTCCCTCTATTTGGAATTTAGCTTAGTACCTAGCAGCAATTCAATACACTTCCAAGGAAAGGGTTTTCAGATCACACATTGTGTGAAAAAGTGCTCTTCCAGGGCTAGCTGACCAGACACTAGCTTGTTGACAACACAGAGAAAAAAAGAAAAAGAAAGAAAGATGAGACTCTAGGAGATCCCAATACAAAAGTGAAACAGTGGGCCTCCCTGGTGGCGCAGGCAGTTGAGCGCAGTGCTGTGAAGCTGTCCGCAGCCTCTGCAGCGCCGGTTCGATCCCCGCCGGCCTCGGAACAACCCACATGGCGGGCAGACCTCTCCTGTCTCACCCACTGCTCCCCTCAGCAGTGTATTTTGTCAGTCTGCTTGTTCTGTTCCCCATTCTGTCTCTGGTGAATCCTCTCACCTACCCCACCCTCCTGCACCTCTGGCCTACACCCCAGTTCTTGTATGCATAAATAAATAAAATAAATCTTAAAAAAAAAAGTTGGAAACATGTTAGGGACAAAATATTACACAACTTTTAAAGTTTAACTATGATGTCAAGCCAGGCTGTCCTAGCACTTGTACCTTAGCAAAAGTATCCGTAGTCCAGACCTGCTTAAGAGGCTGAACGCTGAGCTTTGGGGCTGAGGCCATCTTCTCTGGAATCATCCACAGGTCTCTCATTCTCTCAAAAGAATGATAGGGGCACTATCATTGATAGGGGCACTATCATGTGATAGGGACACTCAGTTACAAAGTAAAGTAGAAACAGCCTTAAAGAGCTGTTGCAGAAATTCCTATTCAATACATTTACTTGCTCTCCTGATCTGAGTGAAAACTGAAAACCACTGTGGCATTGCCAGTTATCAGTGTTCTTACTCTCCCCATGAAAACGCTTGTTATTTATTACAAAAACTGTGTAATTCATGAAAAGCATGTTTTAAAAAAATACCTCACGGAGAACTGTTAGCTCTTCCATCTGGAATGCAGCTAGCTATAATGAAACTTTTCTGTTGATGCTTTGATACCGATGCAGCCTAGATTGCTCCAAATGCAATACAGAGCTGTACAAGGTCAAGTACTAAAAACGCTGTCAGTATTGAGACACAGCAGCTCACAAGTCTGAAGCCACAACTGAAACTCCAGCTACCTTAGCTGCGGATTCAGACTCTCTGCAGAAAGTCTTGTGAGTGTTCTACCTCCTCAGATGCCTTGTTCGTTCATGTAAACTGCACCTGCATCCCACATGAGACTGGTCTGAATCTTCTTAGAGAACAGTTTTTTGTGTTGAGGTCTTTCTCTCCCCCCTCTCTTCAAATGACAACATTTTTGAAACATTCGCCTGTATAATTTCCTTCAGTGTTCATAGCGGATATAACCATTTCACTGAGGAATAAATAATTCAATCAAATTACTGTAAATGGCATCACAAAACCATAACTCTGATTATTGTAACTATTACATAGCCATGGGGATGATTTTGGAATTACAGGGAGTTATTCATCAATCTGCACTATAACTAAATAAGCCACCAAAAGGGATTAAACAAATAAAAAGCATTTGACATGCTTTATTATTTATAAGGATTTCTCACTCCTTTTCCAGAACAGTTTACGAACCAGCCTTTCAAATATGCTATTTAAACTTATGACTCCATTCATCCTTTCAAATATTTGGTACGCCAGGCTCTGGTGAAGATGCTGATGATACAGGGGTGGGGGGGGTCAGGAGGTGGGGGAATGGAATTAGTGTGTTAACACACTCAAGGCTGAAGTGGTGATGGGATGGGGCTGTGGTGCCCTAGGGGTGAGTGAGGATCCTGCTAGAAGTACCCAGAGCACAAAGGCTCTCTCTCTTGTTCATCACCGGTGGTAGGAGAGTCAGCAGGTGGGAAGACATTGCTTATCTGGAGCACATGGTACTCCTGGCTCTCTCACCCTACCCACAGAGGCACAGAGCCACCACCGCTTCCACTGCTACCACCCCAGTCCAAGCCCCATATTTTGCCAGGACTGTTGCAACAGCCTTCACAGCAGGTATCCCAGTGGCTCTTGGCTGGCTCCAAATTCACTCAATAGAACACAGTCAATGTACACAGAGGAAACACGTTAGTTGCTCTAGGCCTGAAGGCCAACAACTGACATTACGGACACATAGCAAAAATGAAAATCTTCTAATATAATAACTTTACCACTGGAAAAGCGAGAAAAACTTTTAGAAGTGATGTAGGCACTCTTACAGCTGGCTGCAACGGCTAAGAAAGTTGCTTGGGAGTGACAGAAATCAAGTATGAGAAGAGAGAGCTGGGAAACGCGAGGCTGGGGAAGGGTGCTCAGCTCCAAGTCAGCAGACTCTCATTTCCCTGAGTCAGTTCCTCATGACGAGGCCCAGTACTGGGAACTCAGGGGATGCCAGCCACTAGCGTCACCGCCAGCAGCGCCTCTGCAGAGACGGTGTCACACCAGGGAAAGGAACCTGGGCCTGCAAGGCAAGGGCTATGTCTAGTTCGAGCCCAGTCATTCATGGGCCACATGACTCTGGAGGGAAGACTCAGCTTCTCTGGGCCTTGGTTTCCTCGGTTAGAAATAAATGGTACTTACTCCACCTATTTTAGAGAGTTGCTAAAAATGTTTAATGTGAGCATATGAAAGTCCCTCCAAAACGAGACAAATGTGACGTGGGTTTTTTTATATACACATCTGAAAGTACTCACTGTACTATTTGCGTTACTAAGCTCATAGATAACTGCACCGTATTTATACAACACGAAGCCAAGATAAATAACTTTGGCCACAGTGACATCTGGCAAATAATAATTTTATCCAAGAAAGTCAGTCACCTCCCTACCCCTCTCACTCACAGCAAACTGAAGTGCCAGGCAATTAAGTCCTCTAAAACAGACGCGTTGCTAAGCCCTTTGGGAACTCTAGAACAAATTAGAGCAACAACCAGAAAATTATAACTATAAAATAATTAGCTTTCAAATTAATATCAGGCATCCTCTCTTCCACTGATAAATTCCCCCTTACTGCCCCATATGCTCCTTCAATGACACCAGTTTCCCCCCCCAAATTGCGCTTCATCTAACTTTCCATGCCAAATCTAAGTTCCTTCAGGATCCAAACCAAGGGTCATTCATCCATAAAAACTTCTCACAATGACCCTTTTCTGAAGTTTTTCAACATCTATAATGGGAAGATAGAATGGGCTGCTATGACTAGACAGGACGGCTCTGACTAGCTAGGACTACCTAGCTTTTCTTATACAGCTCAGAGTCTTCCCCACACGTGGCAACAGCTTAGGACAGGCGGTGTCTGACCCACCGCAGTGGTCACGTGGAGGGGGGACAGCTGCAGGCCAAGCGTGATTCCCGCACAAGAACACACATGCCAGTGGTGTTTATCCCAGGTAGCCCTGAATCCATCTGCATTTTTATAATAAATAACTTCCAGATTTTAATGTTTTGACTGCTGTTTGTATTAAACCTCTCTTTGTACCCCATCACATACATCAAAAGGGTAAAACATCTTCTAGGAAATTTTTTTTTAAGATTTATTTATATATGCTTACAATAACTGGGGTACAGGCCAGAGATGTGAGGGGGGGGGGTGAGAGGATTCACCAGAGATAGAGTGGGGAACAGAACAGGTGGATTGACTGAAGTACACTGCTGAGGAGAGCAGTGGGCAAGTCAGGAGAGGTCTGCTGAGCCATGTGGGTTGCTCCCTGGCTGGCTGTGGCTCGAACTCGTGCTGCAGTGGCTGTGGGTAGTTTCATAGGCTGCATCTTAACCCCTTGCACCACCAGGAAGGCTCCCATCTGTTAGGAAATTCTAAGCCATATAAACTTCTTGAGGACAAAGCCGCCACATCTTCATTTCTTTTGTGCTTTGCTTATCTAGCTAAGCTACCACTGGGCAAAAAGAAGGCATCAGTAAAGGATTCTAAAGTTAGAACTAATCTCTTTTTTGACATATTTACGAAGGTTACCTCACAAAGAGCTGTTCACCTCAATTCTGGAACTAGGCAATCTCGTTATACCCTGACACTATGTGACATAACCTCAAACGCTCCTTTGAAAAATAACTACACATTTAAGGATCTGACTTTAATTAGTTCAAAACACGAGTTAGCACTAACTACCCTGATATCAAGTCTTTCAAGGGGGTCAGATTTACCCCGTTTAGTGGTACTGTCAAGAACACTGACTTTATTTTATTCAGCAGAGAAGTTATCTTAAAGGAGAGGATTTTCAGTATGCTAACAATTTTCTTGGCACAAGAGCTAAGTTCAAGCACACAAACAACTTCAACAGCATTACAAATACAGGTAAGCCCAGGAATTTGGTCTGTAGAAAGAGTTCTATCTAATTCAGTTGTCTCAAATGAGTCCCTGAAAATTCAGAGGAATCAATGAAACAGCATCCAGCAGAAATCCATTGTGTGGGGCCTCCCTGGTGGTGCAAGGGTTAAGATGCAACCTATGAAGCAATCTGCAGCCACTGCAGCATGAGTTCGATCTGATTCCCGGCCAGCCAGGGAGCAACCCACATGGTGCAGCAGACCTCCTGACTCACCCACTGCTCCCCTCAGCAGTGTACTTCGGTCAGTCGGCCTGTTCTGTTCCCCACTCTGTCTCTGATGAATCCTCTCACCTCCCACACCTCTGGCCTGTACCTCAGCTCTTGTATGCATATATAAATAAATCTTTAAAAAAAAAGAAAAAGAAATCCATTGTGTGACACATGCACAACATTTTCCAGTACCCACCTCTTAAAAGAGCAAAAAGAAACAGTTCCGAAATAAATTTTATGAATTCATTTACCAAAAATACCCCCCAAAAATCTTATTTTAAGATGTAATCAATACAAAAAAAAGAAGAAAATTTTTATATTCTTTTTTTCCACATTACGTCTTTGAACTCTAGTGTGAATTTTACACTTAGAGAATATGTCAATTCAGACGGGTCACATTTCAAATGCTCAAGTGGGTGGCATAGCTCTAGAAAACTCTTGGAAGCCCTCCTGCGGTGGTGTGCATGTGTGATTCCCTCTCCTTCCTTTCCAAATCCCGTCCCAGAGACCATGAGAAAAGAAAGGAAACCTAATGTGAGGCCAGCGGGGAGGGCGGGAAGGCTAGAACCAGTGTTCACAGCGGTCAGTGAAACTACAAAGCCCGGCAAGAGGAAGCTGGCTCATCTCCCCAACCCCCACGCAACCAGAACCGAGAGGAGTCGTTACCTCTATTTGCCAAACCCTAAGTATGAGCATTCATCCATCTCAAATGCCATAATAATGAAAATCACATGACAGGGGAACTGAAAATTCAAGAATTATGGGCACGAGGAGAACAAGACTCTGGAAGTACATCATCCACCTAACTCTGCAGAAGACAAAGCACCTCACGGCAATTAACCCACACCGTGGAACAACTCCTGACTCCCTCCTCTCCCTCCTCTGCCTAAATCTAATCTTTATTCTTCCTCCCTTTCTTCACAAGTACAAAGTAGGCGGGGCTTGAAAGTCAAAAAAGTACACCCTCTGCTGTGCACTCGGGGGTGCTTTGCCCAGGCCGCTCTATCCCTCAGCGGGCACGTTAAAGGTCTCTGTCAGCATTCTCGGTCCTTTGCTCTACATGTCACCGCGTCATCCTCTCAGAGGTCAGAGTCGTGGTCAGTGCACCAACAACTGTGCTGTTCTCTGCCTCCTTCATTCCTACCGCGGCTCACTTTCCAGCGTAGCTTTAACTATCACCTCCCATCCTTACAGATAGCTGCTTCTCTCCACGCCGGCCTCTGACTGTGCGTGCTCTTCTAGTTCCTTCCTGTGTCAACCCCATTCTGATTCTTTTACTTCTTTATCTACCGAGTCACCCCTGTGATTCTCTATTTCATCTGCCCTTCAGCTAGAGCGGCCCCCAAACTCGCTCTAGGATAAGCCCTGCATTTCACTTCACTCTAAGGCTGCCCAATACTTCCACTGTACAACCAACTCTCCTTATTCCCAGTATTTATGTCCACTAAAGTGACTGTGAAAACTGGATTAGTGAATAATAAACCACTGCTTTTAGGGGACGTATAGGGTTAGGTTACTGTGAAGCCTCTGGCTACATTGTCAACTAACTAGTCCTTACCTTTGTTTAATATTCTGTTTAAAGACTATTTAATATACATTGCTGTTCATTAGCATTGAAATCACAGTCAACAGCACTGTAACTCATGCCTGATGAAGCTTATCTAACACATATTTTCTCTGTAAGACACATTTCGGCCTTCTTGCCTTAGGAACATTAGACTGTGTTTGGGGGCCACTTTAAACAACACAAACACTAACAAAAAAGCACAAAAATTAAAGGGAAAAAAAACACCTCAACATTAAATAGACTGTGAAAAGGACACCTGCTTATGGCAGGAGGACAGATGCAGCATGTGACCGCAGCTGAGAACAAGCACAGTGGGTGCCTCCATTATTTTGCTGCTCTCTGAATAACCCCACATGACCATACAAGCGTGGGCTTTACAGTCATAAACAAATTTTATCTAGGAGGTGAATTCACAAACATGGAATCCATCAATAAAGAGGATTAACTGTACTTAATAGCTGGTACATTTTTTGTGACCACTTTCTCTACTAAGCTCCCTAAAAGATCAACTTTTGTTCCTCTTTTTGAACCCAGAAACTAGCACAGTGCTCAACGTATCAAAAGCACTCAAAAAATGCTTGTTAACTAGAATCTTGCCCACATTCACCTCTGCCTCCCTCTATAGAAAAAGCTGTACTTCTAACCTAAGCAAAAGACTAGACAGACCCTGACCTCTGGGTCTCACAGGCTCTCATCTGCTCAGGGACACTGCTCCATCATTGCCTCTCACTCCCACCCCCACCCCCACACATACCTTTTACCTACGTGCATATAATGCACTCCAGATTATTGATTTGTATGACCCTCATTTTTTATTCCACCTAATGCAGAGAATATATGGGAAATGAAATCCAGAGGGTCATTACTGCCAGTCCATCCTACCAGTCAGGGCAGGGAGGCATCACACTTCTTAAGCCTATGGAAAGCATAACATTCCAAAAAAAAAAAAAACTTTCTGCATTTGAAGAGTAACTGGTTGGAACTGGTAAAATATTTATTATCACGAGACTATTTTAACTCCTCAAGTACAAGGAAACTCCTTAACGTAGGAGAAAAACCTAAAGCCTAGTGTAGCTGTGGACACTGAAAATAAAGTTGGAGGGGTGAGTAGAAGCAATAGTGCCTGGTATGTTTGGGGAGAAACCACAAGTTCCTACCCCAAAACTCCACCTTCTCCTTTGATTGCTGCCTCCTGCTGCACATACTGGTCCACCTCAGCCCTAGTCATGCAGTGAGTGAGGTTTTTAAAAACTGGTAAACAAATTCTAATCATAATAACCTGGGTTTTATTTGTTTCGAAAATCATCATAGCTAAGTGGAAAGACAAGAATAAAAAAATGATGAGCCCAAAATGTCAAAATGCCTGACACCCATATTTAGTATACAACTCTTCAAATGGAAAGATAAAAATCTAAAAGTGCTAAAATGGAGAAAAAAACAAAAAACTAAACGAAAAAAATGAAGAAATCTACCAAGCTCAGGCATTTAACAGATACTGAGTGAGCACGTCTGTAAGGCCTCCTGCCCCTGCCTCTGAGTATACTGGCAGCTCTTCTCACACAACAACAGGCCATGGAATAAACCTTCATGAGCAGGACACCTCAAGGGCAAGCTCTCACAGTAGCTTTTCCTTTTACATTGTTTTTCTTCTTGAGGAAGATGGAGCATGTGAGGGGGAAAGTCAAGTGGCTTCCACGGCTACGTTAGGGCCGCGGCACGCTGATTGCCAACAAAAGAATAAATGCCGGGAAATCCTGTGAGCGTGTGTTTAGAGAGCGGAGGCGGGAGGCGGTGCAGTTATTAGGTTAAATGCAGAATGTGGTCAGCATCAACTGGGTGTTCCTTGGAATTCTAGCATGTTCTAAGTGGAACCCACTTTAACCTTTTCTTAAAGAACACAGCAACTTTTCAAGAGGCCTGTCTGTGTGCACAGCCTCCGCTCCTGGCGAATGGACTATGCTAAGCAGTAATGTGTCACGACTCCAAGAGTTCCCACAAAGAAACCTGGGCTAAACTAAGGGTTGATGTTTTTTTATCACCTTCCCTCTAAGACTGCCTGCCTCAAAAGACCCAGTTAAAAGGTAAAAAGATCTTCACTAAGGAAAGAAAAGCTGAGGTCAGGACAGGAAACTGACAGGGTGAGTTAATCGGACCTTCTTACATGCCCAGCACTGTGTCCTGATGTGGACAATTTACACATGGCATGGCCACCCCTGGCCCCCAGTGGAGAGGTGCGATCTGGTGGGAGAGGGCGCTAAGCAAGACAAGGAGTATGAGAAAGGGCTGGGCTATTCAGCCCCCAGGGGGTGAGGGCTTACAACTACCAGATACCAGGCCCTGTTCTAACTTTGTGGGTTTTTTTTTTTAAGATATATTTTTAGTTATTTATGCATTCAAGAACTGCAGTACAGGCCAGAGGTGCACAGGGGGAGAGGATTCACCAGAGACAGAATGGGGAGCAGAGCAGGTGGACTGGCTGAAATGCACTGCTGAAGGGAGCAGCGGGCAAGACAGGAGAGGTCTGCTGCGCCATGTGGGTTACTCGCTGGCCAGGACTGAACTCATGCTGAAGTGGCTGGCAATAGCGTGACAGCACTGACTTTAACCCCTACGCCACCAGAGAGGCTCCCTGTTTTAACTTTGCAAGAACAACCCCATTTCAATCCCATAACCGCGTCAGCGGATGGTTGCTATTATTTTCAGCGTGCCGTGGAGAAGGCAGCAGTACAGCACCCAGTGGCTCAGTTAACTTGTTTGATCATACAAGTAGGAAGTGATGTCAGGAATGGAAACCTGGAGTTTGGCTCCAGAGCCCACAGACACTCTTACCCACCCCTAGGTAGGAGTCAGGAGGTTAAAAGTGGAAGGAAAAGACAAGCTCCAGACAAAGACATCTTTCCAAAGGGAAATAAAGCTCACCATGGAGGAGGAACTGAGACAATTTCAGTTTGACTGGTGTAAAGAGCGTGAGGGGAAGAGCAGAGAGGAATGAGAACAAGCCAGCCCTGTAAAGGCATTTAGACTTGATTTTTAAGAGTTAGATGCTAAAGAAAAGCACGTAAATTCTAATGAAAATAACACAAAATCTCAATAAAAAACAAAAGAACGGATTTGCAGTCATTAAAAATCAAGAAGATGCAAGTTAGCTGCAGTTTTTAACAACTGCAACGCAAGGGAACTTGCCATACTCGTGGGGCTGACAACTAGCTGGGCTGTGAGGTGTGACGAGGGAGCAAGGGGTCTGTGTTCCAGATCTGGCCCTACCCACACAGGCAAACTAGCTCTGTGACCTTGACCGGTGAGTCTGTTCCTATTTCATAAATAAATGGCTCTGGAAGATAAAACTCACGTAAATAGGAGCTGTGGCAGTTCAGCCCATTCTTACCATCCACGTTCTGGGAAATACTCGTCTCGGAAGCACAGCAGCACATCTGCCATTCTGTGCCTCTCTCTCACCACAATTTTTAGGGTAAAAATTGGTTTGTACCACATGTAATTCCTAATGTCAACATCCTAACCACTAGCATGGCTTGTGTCTGCCTTTCAGCCATCACCACTCTGTTTCATAGGCTGAACTAATCTTGGCCTTTGCCAAGAGAAATGATTCAATAAAAGATGACTTCTGGCTAATTGCACTCATGGGGGTGGGAGCAGCAGGGAATATTTCTCACTTTCTCAACAACATCTAAGTCCAAGACCCTCTGTTCCTGATGCCCCTCCTCACCTACCCCCACCCCCATAGTGCTGGGAAAAGCAGCAGCCACCTGGAGTCCCAAGTGCTTTGTCCGGGGTGTAAAATTCAAATCACAGACTTGGGGATTAAAAGAAATCTGAGGGCCCCGAAAAGCAGTACTAATAGTCTCTCCCCCTGGTATTCCCCCCCCCCCCCCCCCCCCCCCCCCCCGCTAACCCCACTAAGAAATTCCCTCACCCGGGTTAATGAAAGTGGCTAATTCAGGGTACAGCATCCTGAATGAGGAGGAAATCAGAAAGAATCAAAAGAAGAAGGAAATTCGAAGAGTTGAAATCACATTACCTTGACTTGGGCTGATCTGTCATTGCTTTTTTTGGAACTGGGAATAAGACTCTCACAGAACAGAGGTTGCAGGGGGAGATTACAAGGAGACTCTTCCCAACCTAAGATGTACTCTGGAAAATGAAAACCACTGTCAACTTGTATTGCTGTTTGAGGACAGCCACAATTTGGGGGTGAAATTAATATTTTCAGGCCCTGGTCGGTCTGTTTATTTCAAAACAGATCACAAACCTGAAAGGGGAGGAACAGACTTTCTTCCAACAGTCCCTGGGAGCTGCAATATCGTGTGAGCTACACATTAGTAAATTAGGCTTTTCGTGGTTGTTGTTTAATTATAGCCATGAGAAACAGAAGTAAGTATTCCTGCACTCATCCTGAACCTGGTGTGCCATGGATGTTTTTACTACATGAGCTACTTTAGTGAACAGGTATCTCCCACTCGTTTTTATGAGGCGAAAATAGCATGTAGCCAGTAGAATATTTATTTTAGACAGAGAACTTAGATTAGGACCAGAAAACAAAAGTAGGGATAAAAGAACATTCCCTGGAGGAAGTATAAATGGGATGGGTGTGAAGTGATGGCTGTGAAGACTGAACTTAACATTGTCTTAACTGATCTTATAACAGGTGGTCCCCAGGAAAGGGGGAGGTTCCAGGTTCCCTGCCCCACCCAAGGGAGGGTGGAACTGAGCAGGGAGAGAAGAAGCTGCGGAGGAGACTAAGGAAGGAAGCAGGATGGAGCCAGAAGGAGACCTGGAGGAGGCACATGGAACAGAGAGACACATGAAGAAACTATGCTTGCCTTTTGGTCGTGGACTAGGTGACAGAGATGTGGGTGAGACCCGTGGGGAGGAGACAATGGCAGCTTTTATCTTGATTTTGATTTTGCTCTTTTCCTTCCGGGCTTGTCTGGTTGTTTCTGACCCTTTTCTGTGGGTCCCCACTGGAAGATGCTTTAGACTTGTGGCAGGCTTTGGGGCCTTGCTCTGGGCCAATCCCATTTGGATGGAGTTTTACCCACAAGGGGACAGGTCACTTTGGGTGCTTCATTTAGAAACTAGATTCTTTGCCTTTCCTGTATTGTTTCCTAGTTTTATTAAAGTTCCTTCCCATTAAAGTCTCCTATGTTTTGTGTTGATGCAGCGATGGCAGAACCCATTTAGAATAGGCAGGTTTGTGGGGTCTGGGCTGCCCCCCTCCCTGCCCTGTAACAATCTGAGTGCGAGACTGGCCGGGGGAGGGTCATATTTGGGACCACGGGCTTTTGGGCTTTCGCACAGAAACTCAAGGGAACACATAGAAACTCAAGGGAACACACAGTAAGATCCTGCAGATCTGTGAGAAAACAAGATAAGTGGATAAGCAGCAAATGAATTTCGGTTTGGGCAAAGGTCTGGTTAGTTCAGGCAGAGACGGTGTTGAGGCCATGACAGACAAGAACTCTTACAAAAAGTGTATTTTTAACAGAAAATGTCAACGATTTCTTAGACTTGGCCCTCAGAAATCTAAACTGGAACTGGTGTAGAGAAAGTACCAGATAATCCTTCAGCTGAAAATAAAGAACTAAACAGGAGTAAATAGAGTAAGAGGCAAAGATAGTACAAACACACCTATTTATTCAATTCTGAAATACAAGCATTAGGAGATTTTCTTCAAGTTCCAAAGAGGCAAATATTTAAGCAAATAAAAAAGAAATTTTACTTAATGGCTAATAAATTTATATTGCTAAAAATAAATGGGTTCAAATAAACGTATTTAAACACTTACTGAGCTCCTGTTAATATACTCAGTGCTAGACTATGCACTATAGGGTATATGAATAATATCACCTGCACTCAGGTATGATCTGGTAGTGTTTGAATTAAAAAAGCAGCTGGCCGAAAGTGGATATACCATAAAAAAGGAAAAACATGAGGTTCAGGAGTTCAGAGGGACAGCATGCCTATTTGGGATAGTCAGCAAAGTGTGGTAGAACAAACAGAGTGTTGAAAAGTAACTTGGGGTGGGATAGAAAAATGTCTGAAGGGAAAACATGGATTTCCTGGGCCCTCTGGCAAATATTGGCTTCCCATCTCCCCTGACAGCCACTGCCTCTGAACATCACTACGTGTGGTGTCCAACTATAGCTCAAATTCTGCATGTGCAAAACCAAAAGTATATTCCCTTTTTAAAAGTTACTTCTCCTGGGCCTCCCTGGTGGCGCAGCGGTTGAGTGCTGGGTTGTGAAGCTGCCCGCAGCCTCTACAGCACCGGTTCAATCCCCGGCTGCTGGGCGAAGGTCCCATATGGCACGCAGACCTCTCCTGCCGCCCGCTGCTCCCCTCAGCAGTGTGCTTCTTCACTCTATCTGTTCTACTCTCCGCTCTGGCCCTGGTGAATTCTCTCACCCTCCCACGCCTCTGACGGTACCCAGTGCTTGTATAAATAAATAAATAAAATAAATAAATCTTAAAAAAATAAAAATAAAAAAAATAAAAGTTCTCCTTATACTTTTCCTTATTTCCACTCATTACGCAACCATTCTCCCAGGTCACTCAGGCTCAAAACCTTGCAGTTATTTTATATACTCCTTTAAAAAAACTATTTATTCTTTATTCTTTTGGTTGACTATTCTCTCTCTTTCACATACATGTCCTGACTGGTTTTTCCTCTGAAATATGGCTCACATACCAGGTATGTGAGCATACCTTCCATGCATACCAGGTAGGTTCCCCACAAAACGACGTGCAGAGAAAGCAATGGAAGATACATAAACCCTTACTTACTTGGAAAACTTTGATGCCAAATATCAGCCTCAAATCCCAGTAACTAGACTGAGTCAGGCTCTGCAGCTGGATGGAGAATTCCAGCTGTGAGGATTTTAGGCCACCCAAAGACTAAATCAATGCAGGTCAAATGACCTCTTCCTCTGCCCTGAAAAGGCCACACAGGGAACTAATCTGATGGTTAGGAAGGACCCTTACTGAGAAAATCAGCCAGGACAAGAGAAAGAAAAGAAATATGAAGCTAGTTTGCCCCAATGCTTAGTTAGGATGGTTAGTCAAGGTCCTACATCCCAAATACTTGTAGGATGGAAAGAAAAGAGGCGTCTTCTAAACAGAAGGATGAAAACTGATAGCTTAATCATAACATGGGGTTTGTTCTGAAGATGAGCAGAGACTCTGTTACTTTATCCTTGATGACAACTGTGCCCTTCCCCCACCAACATATCTCTGGGGTACTGGAGGTTTACAGCCTTGCCTATCAGTTTCTAAAATAAAAGGAGATTGCACACATCTAGCACATACTTGAACCCCAAGGAAATGACCTACTATGGTCTGCTGAACACAACTATTTGGACAATCAAGAGCTAATTTTGACATATTTCTGAAAAGCAGCTTCTTTTTCTTTTTCTTTTTTTTTTTAGAATTTATTTATTTATGCATACAAGAGCTGGGGTACAGACCAGAGATGGTGGGGGTCAGAGGATTCACCAGAGACAGAGTGGGGAACAGGCAGCTGGACTAAAGGCACTGCTGAGGGGAGCAGTGGGCGAGACAGGAGAGGTCTGCTGCACCATGTGGGTATCTCCCTGGCCGGCTGGGGATCGAACTTGTGCTACAGAGGCTGCGATTTGCTTCATAGTGCGGTGCCTAACCCCTTGCGCCACCAGGGAGGCCCAGCAGCTTCTTTTTAAACAGCTATTTAACATGATAGTGGGTCAAGGCAGCTCAAAACAATTCTCACTGCTGTGTTAAGTACAATATTGACTAAAACGGTCCAGGCCATATTTTAAAAAGACAGCAGCAGCACACAGGAATCAGCAGTAACATCAAGGTCTAGTACAATTTGTATTTGAAGGGAACAAGCTTGAAAGGAGGAAGACACAATAATGAACAAATTACAAAATGTGGACTTGCATTTCCTGCAACCTGAAGGTCTTTTCACAGCTTCAGTTGCAGCAACCAAAGGTTGGGGGCGTGACCTGAACTAGCACCCCCAGCCCCTTGTGATTAGGGGCAGTGCCTGGCACCAAAATCGAGCGATCAGACTATTAGAAGCTTTTGCTTTTTCCTATCTTCTGAGACAAATGCCTCTCCCTTTTTTCTTCCTCTCCTCCTCTTTCTATTTGTGAAAATATCTAACAATCGTGTGTAACTGAATTAGTCTTCAAATACAAACTCCTCTCTTTGGCCTAAGTGTGGAATTTCTAGATACAGTCACAACTGGCTCTTTGCAAGTCTTTGTGAAATTAATCAATACAAGAAGCAGAACTGTTGGGAAACTGCTGGGGGAGGGGGAGGTAAATGGAGCTGAGATATAAAAAGATATTTCTGGGGGTGGAGGAAGAGATGACTAGGCAGAGCACAGAGGATTTATCTGGGCAGTGAAACTACTCTGAATGATATAGTAATGATGGATATGTCATTATACATTCGTCCAAACCCACAGAATGTAAAACACCAAGAGTGAACCCTTCCTAAACTATGAACTTTGGTTGATTATAATGTACCAATAGAAGTTCATCCTTGGTTTTTTTTTTTTTAAAAAAAAAGGGGGGCCTCCCTGGTGGCGCAAGGGGTTAAGCACTGCACTATGAAGCAATCCGCAGCCTCTGCAGCGGAGTTCAATCTCCAGACAGAGAGGTGACCTACATGGCGCAGCAGACCTCTCCTGTCTCACCCGCTGCTCCCCTCAGCAGTGTATTTCAGTCAGTCTGCCTGTTCTGTTCCCCAATCTTGTCTCTGGTGAATCCCCTCATCCCCCACACCTCTGGCCTGTACCTCAGTTCTTGTATGCATAAATAAATAAATCTTTAAAAAAAATTAAAAAAGAAAAAAAAAAGAAAAGGCACCATTCTGGCCAGAGCTGTTGATAATGGGGATGTGATGCATATGTGGGGGGAGGGGGCATATGGGAAATCTCTTGCTCCCTGTACAATTTCTCTGTAAACCTAACACTGTTCTAAACAAAGTATTTTTAAAAAAGAGAGACAGCGTGATAGAGAGCGATCTGACAGGCTCACCAAGTATGGATTTTGCCACGGGCTGGGAGGCAAACATTCAAGGTAGGATTATGATATCAGCTTGCCTCAGTTTTGTTTTATCCTTTTGGACATGGGAGTTCCAGGATTGGGAAAGAGAAGACAGATGTTCTCTGCTTGCGGATAGCATAAGTAAAACTGCACTAACTCGGATCCTAGCACTGATTCAAGTTCAGGTAGCCGTGCTGAGCAAGCTGCTCACCGACCCACTACTCAAAACTGCAGAAGCTGCCCAGTGCTTCTTCAACGGAACCCTGCCTTTGGATGAAGACAAGCTACTTGCCATGTCCCTACAATCTAGAGATCACCCAGAGGTGGAGTGAGTACAGGGAAGCAGCTGGGGAAGGGACAGATAATATCTAAGTCTCTGACAGTAGTAAAAGCCACCACTTACCAAATTCCTAACACGTGCCGAGCAGGTGGGGTTTGACTGACGCGTTATTTCAAGTCTTCTTCACAACAACCATGCAAGAAAAGTGGATTTTACAACCATTTTACAGACCAAAAAAACTCATTCAGAGAGGACACTCACAAGTGGGGGAAGCAAGTTTGAAAACTCAAGAATACAAATCCATAACAAAGCCTCTACTCTTGCTGTTAACCCTTGAAATATAGATTGAAGAGTCCCATCTACTCTCTAGGCTCTGACTCAACTAAATTTAAGACTACTAATGCCTCCAAGGCCCCCAATCTGGTCCCAGCAGATCTGGACTTATTTTACCAACACTGGTTCATTCATTAACCCAGAAATATCTTTAAGGTAAAAGTTCTCACCCTCTTCACCTCTGAGTTCCACCCATCAGCTATTACCATCTCTGCAAAGCCTTCCCTCGCCAGCCCAAATGAAAGAGACCTCACGCCTTCCTATCATCTTACTCTGACATTAGCATCTAACTTGGCCCTGAAGTCTGCTGCTCTGTACTAGCAATTAGGTTTTTTATGTTTAATATCTATTATTACAATTAAACAGGACCATCTCCAGAAACAATTAGATTTCATATTTTCTTATAAGCCCCACAGGATCTACCACAGACTCTTAAACTACAACTCTTTAAATTTTTCCTTTTTCTTGTCCAGTCCTTAGTCATACATTTACATACTTTACTAAAGTACTCACTGTGTAGGTACGAATTCATGTTTTTGTTTTCTTTTTTAAAAAAAAAAAGATTTATTTATTTATTTATGCATATAAGAACTGGGGTGCAGGCCAAAGGTGGGGAGGGGGGTGAGAGGATTCACCAGAGACAGAGTGGGGAGCAGAACAGGCGGATCTACTGAAATACACTGCAGAGGGAAGCAGTGGGCAAGACAGGAGAGGTCTGCTGCACCACAGGAGTTAGCTCCCTGGCCGGGGGATTAGGATCGAACTGGTGTTGAAGTGGCTGCCGATAGCTTCATGGTGTTGAGAGGCCCCTCATGTTTTTGTTTTCATCTCAAGCAAGTCTCAATTTTTTTCATCTATAAATTATTGTAACTTAATAATCTACAAATCAGCTAATAAAAATACATACCCTCCAAGGATAACTATGAGACATGAGTGAGAGGATGTGAGTAGAAGCAGCTCGGCACAGGGCCCAGCACATGGTAAACAAGTTTTATTGTCTACAAATATAAGAAGGATCTTCTTTAAAATTCTTGAGAAGTAGCTATTTATAGGCATCTTAAAAGATTTCACAGAGGCCATTTACATACATATTCTATAATTATGTCTTCACTAATTATCAAGGCTTATAAAACAAAAACATCTTTAAAATCACAAATAAGTGGTTATTTGCATTCTAAAGAATTAAATAATTTTATTTTTTTCCTAATTTTAATTTTTTTTGTCCAGTCCTTGGCCATATATTTACATGTTTTACTAATATATTCATCTTGTAGGTACCAATTCATGCTTTTGTTTTAATATGGTAATATGTATTAATACAGTCTTCACAATCATTTAACCAACATATAATGGTCTGTAAAACTAACATCACAATCTGGCCACTCTCCTGCTATTAGACAACTGTTTAGATTCTTTATTGATTTTTATCATTACAAATGATAATGTCTAGAAAATACCTCATGCATGAAAGATTTTACTTTAAAAAAAAAAATGCAGAGAATTTTTTTTTCTTTTAAAACACAATCTGCACAACTACCAAGAGTGAGGTGGGGCCTACGGTCTTCACTGTCCCAGCATGTGATTTCTTGAAGGTTCTTCAATCATTTCCACTAAACAGACACTAGCGGCTGCTGTGGGTAGGCACATAAACTGGAGCATAAAATATCTCCGAAGAGCAATTTGGCATAAATTCCATCCTGGTTCTTTGTCCTACGTATATACTTGAATTTATGCCTAAGGATCTTCTGACAGGAAGTTCAACATCTCTAACAAAAAATCTGAAAACAACCTAAATAATCCACCAGTAGGGGACTAGTTAAAATTAGTATGCTGAGTTGCACACTAGAATTTACTGGGAGAGGGTTCAATAAAGATCTTGGAAAGTTGAGCCATTTAAAAAGGAACCAGGCCATCATGCACATAAGAGGAACTGTCTTATATCAACGAGGCCAAAACACCAACATTCCAAGAAGCCACTAAGAACAAAACTATCCTGTCTGATGGGACTGATTAAAAAGAACTTCTACCTACTTTGTGACCCCTCCACTTGTCCCTTTTCACTTTGACTCGTTCACAGGACAATTACTTTATCCTCCATTACATTATCCTGCTTTTTCTCTCTGTAAGAACTCCAGAACTTCGTTCCTCTTTGGATCATGTCTTGTTTTTCTAACCTGAACCTGGGCTCTGAATTGCAATTCTTTGACCACCACCCCACGTCCCTCCCTTCAGCCACCCCCAGTAAACACCTTTTACTTTGCCTTTTTAATGACCTCCTACATTTTTAGGTTAATAAGACATGGGCCCCAGACCAAAGCAATTAAATCAGGATCTCTAAAGGAGTGGTCTGGGTCTCTCTAAAAGACTTAAATGTCCAGCCAGACTTGAGACCCACCTGGTTAAGTAAAGTATTACACATGCATTTATTCAACAGAACACAAGACAAATATTAGCAAAATGCAGAAGAATGCGTTCGGCAGCTACCATTTTGTGTGAAGGAAAGACTATTTTCTCTTGAATTGCACAGACTATTTCTGGAGGGATAGGAAAGAAATTTGTATAATAATGGTAGCTCTGGGAAGAGAAAAGAGGGGTGTGAAGTGAGAAGTTTATATTTCAGTGCATATCATTTTATACTCTTTGATTTTTAATTAGGAGCATTTAAAAATAATCTTGAAAAAAATCAAATCCTAATTTAATTTGTAAACAAGTTTCCAGGCACATAAGGCACTAAGCAACATAAACTATCCCAGGGATCAGTCCCCACAGTTGATGGAATCTCATGGAGCCCCAACACACTAGAAAAGAAGCAAGTGGGGTGACCTGCAGCCCCTCTTTGTCCTTAGGGAGGGAGCAGTAGTTCCCACTCCCTCTTCCTGACCTAGCAACTAACTTACTCAGTGTACCATTCTAAAGCAAACAAGTTATTCCCTGATATGCTTGGGGAGATGTTTACTCCCCCTGCACTTCCTCACACATTGTAGGCCATCATTAATGACATATTCATCTGGGGTATGGTCTTGTTAAAGAACATATCAGATTCATAAACCCATTTCAAGTTAGTTTCTCAAATGGGAAAATGATATACAGAAAGCAGAGATGACTCCATCTTTTTTCCAAAGCACTTCATGTAATGTGCAAACACAGTCTCTGCAGGGTGCAGAATACCAAAATTATTTCTATAATTAAGTGTGCTGTATTTTAAATTTGAAAGAACCAATTAGCTTATTTCATTCTATAGCTATTTCTGTTTTACCAAACCACATGAGAATTCCAATGAGTTTAATAAGTATAGTACAGAGTTCTGCATTTATCAACAGTTAATAATTTCAAAGGTTCACAGATATTATTTAAATTAAATATTTTTTCATAAGTCACTTTCAGCAGCTGTGGGTTATGGCTAGCTGGGTCTGAGATTCATTAGTTGTTTAGAGGGTGGGGGGCTGGTCCTTTAAAAGTATTTATAATTTGGATACCAGAAAGATAATTTGTTAATTTAAATGCAAAGAAGAAAATTTTTTTAATTATCCATAACAAGATTTCTTTTTCTTTTTTTTTTTTTTGGTGGGCCGGGCCAGGGAACGAACCGGCACTGCACAGGCTGTGGGCAGCCTCGCAGCTCAGCGCTCAACCGCTGCGCCACCAGGGAAGTCCCAACAAGATTCCTTTTTTAAAAATGCTACAATGCATGCAAGAACCATCAATATAGTTCCCTACCAGAAAATGTTATTTCAAGAAATCAGATTCAGAAATACCAGGGACTCTATAAGGATCACCAGTTTTTCAAACCCTTAAATTCATTCATTCATTCATTCATTCATTCAGCAGGTATTTATTAGATGCGACTCTCTGCCAAGACCTGCATTAAACACTACAGTCACTATGGCAGGATTTAAAGAAATCCCATATCTGTGCTGTAACCAGAACTGTACATTTCTGCACATACTGTACTTTTCAGTGTATGCTTTAAAAGTGGCATCAAATTTAAAAGATATTCTTGCTACTATTTCTCAATCACATTTTATAATAAACCTTGAATGATAAAGAATAGTTAATTAAGAGCTATGATGGTAAGCACACTAAACTTTTTTTCTTTTTCATAACCTCCAGGCTTTTGAGTGTAAGATAGAAAACAGAAAATGCATAATTTTCTGGGCACAGCAATGAGAGAGTTTTGGCAGTGTGAAGTATTTATAAGGTGTTAAAGGCAGAACTGATTATACTGGTGATTCTGTTCCTTCTTCCTAACACATCCTAAATCAACACCTGTTTTGTCTCTTGAGGAATGTGCAGGTTAACAACTAACCTGTCTTCAACTTGTGAAGAAACAGAGTTGCCATGACAACTGAATGAAAAGTTTAGTTACCAGAATTTATCCAATGAGATGCAAAAATCCATTTTCCTGAAATATGTATACTACACTATGCAAATTCTAAATTTTCTGTTTGTTAAACTGTCAGAATAAATGTTAATCTATCCTGTGAAAAGTTTCAAGGGTAAAATATTAAACACACCCACCCTTTTGTTACAGTAGACCACAACCAAATTAAATTGAACAGTAACTGACTTAAATCTTGGCAATGCTGCATTTAGAATCACTAGGCCTCCGGCATACCCAAATCCAAAGGAAAGCAGGCACCTCTAAGTTCGGTGTATGATATTCCTTAGTTGTGCTTACTGGTCAAGTAAATTCATGGACATGTCTAATTTCTACTAGTCTCTATTATATATCATAACCTAAGATACACTCAAATAAGCGCACAAGCAATTTTCTTAGGGAAGTATGTCCACCATCAATAGTTTAGGTTGTTCATATATGCTGCATGATTAAATTATTAACTTCCAGCATGCAGCTATCCCTAGTGGGAACCAGGTAAGAGATTCCCACCTGATATGCAGGTTCTCAATCTTCAATCCATTCCCCTTAGCTCTGGGGAATCTGGGGGATGCGCCTTCTCCCGTAGACTCCCTGCATGAATTGGTTGTTATTTTCAATTACACATGAATAGACAATGAAAGACCAATGGTTATTGACTTGAAGACGAATTACATCAAATACAGAAATACTCCTAGTTATGATTAAAAAGTCTTAGGTGTGTGGACAAAATCATCCTCATAAAGCAGAACACATTTTTCTTTACAACACCGTGCTAGCCAAATCCCAGAGTACAATTTACAAATTAAGCAAGATTACAGGGACAGCTAGGAAATAAAAAAAAAAAATCTAAACATATTTAGAAATGAAATGCACACAGCTCAAGAGAGGATAATATAATAATCCTGGATCCAGATGCATGCTTATACTAAAATCTCCTGTAAGAGATTTTATCCACAACAGTCTACTATAAATGGCTGCATTTATTGCACTTAATATCATGTATTATTTCGGCACAAACAGAAAGTGCAATAAGAAAAAAAAAATCTGTAGCACAATGTGTGAGGAGGCGCATTGTCCTTTTCACAAGTCCATTATAAGGGCAGCTGGACAGATTCTGGCTGAACACAAGTGGGATGCCAGCCCATGGCCTCCCATCCCATCCCAGCCTCGCATTCAAGCACTGGTTACAAAAGTGCCTGTGTGGCCCTGAGAAGTGAGTCATGGATGTTCCATTTACAGACGGGGTGGAGTTGAGGGAAATCACTATTACATGCCCAGTTAGCTGGAAAAGTCCATCCTGTTTTTCCTCTTTTACATAATAATCATTTTTCATAAACCTCAGAGAACAAGTGATAAGTAGGAATTCACCAAATATTTCAGCACTGTTATCCTCAAAGGGAAAGCCTTACTTTTCACCCAAAGATATGATCTCATAATGCAGGCCTAACAATTCATACCAGGCAAGAGACTTGTACTATCAGGGTAAGTCATTTATTCTTGTTCGCCCACACCAAGAAAAACAGCGGCTGGAGAAATAAGCACAGTACCAACTCTCTAATCAGATTCACCCACCAGGAGTTCACATGGCAGCCAAAGCAGTTCATGAGTGCTGGGACAACCTTTTACGACTTCTTTTGCCAAGGAAACACAAGTAGAAGCGGCTTTCTTAAGCTGACCTCACAAGTCAACCCTAAGAAACACAATTTAAAGACAAAACAGCAGTGCTCTCTTCATACCTGTCCCCTGTGCATTAAGAGACCACCAGCCTATGGGCCTCCCCTGGTGGCGCAGCGGTTGAGCGCTGGGCTGTGAAGCTGCCCACAGCCTCTGCAGCGCTGGTTTGATCCCCGGCTGCCAGCGAGGGTCCCACATGGCGCACAGACCTCTCCTGCCGTGCCCACTGCTCCCCTCAGCAGTGTACTTCGTCAGTCTGCCTATTCTGTTCTCCGCTCTGGCTCTGGTGAATTCTCTCATCCTTCCGCGCTTCTGACTGTACCCAGTGCTTGTATAAATAAATAAATAAATCTTTAAATTTAAAAAAAAAAAAAGAGACGACCAGCCTGCCTGGCCCATCTCTCAAGAGCACCTACTAAATTGCATGCCCATGTGTAACACGGCCTATTCACATTTCAGAACTTGAAAGTGTAATACCTGGTTACTTTTATTTTTATTTTTTTATTTAAATTTTATTTTTATATTCCCCATACAATTACAACCCCCTTATTTTGACCCCAAGCCCTCCTTTCCCCGCCCCCCAGCCCCCATAGAGTGTCTCTGGTTCATAATTATTTGTTGATTTTGATATCCTTGTTACTTTTAAAATGCCCAATCCAGGCCTCCCTGGTGGCCCAAGGGGTTAAGACGTAACCTATAAGGCTTTCCGCAGCCACTGCAGCACGAGTTCGATCCCCGGCCAGGGAGCTACCCACATGGCGCAGCAGACCTCTCCTGTCTCGCCTGCTGCTCCCCTCAGCAGTGTATTTCAGTCGATCTGCCTGTTCTGTTCCCCACTCTGTCTCTGGTGAATCCTCTCACTCCCCACACCTCTGGCCTGTACCCCAGTTCTTGTATGCATAAATAAATAAATCTTTAAACAAAAAACAAAAAATGCCCAATCCAAGACACTTAACTTATCCAAGTGCCCTTAAGTCTAAAAGGCTGTGTCACTTTTTTCTAAACATATTTCAAATAAATCTAAATTAAATCTCTCTCCCTCAACTACCTTCTAAACTGTGCTCTGTGCTCAGATAAAGGCAATGATGGTCTCCAGTCACCCTGCCCCACTAGTAAAAATTTTATACATCTATATCATCTACAATTATCAGCATCACCAGTTAAACCGGCCTCCTAATGTTTGTAATGAACTTAGGTTTTAAGTACATTAAAATGCACTGCATATTACTTTCAATAACAGGAAACTAACAGTTATTTTAACAAAGAGGAAAAATTCTATAAAGAGTTTTTATTAGAATCACATGTCTCCACAAATGTAGTCTTATCCCCTGCCTCATACTGTAAAATACACCAACTATTAACATTTAGAATACCTCACATTACAAAAGTAATACCAATTCATTAGAGCAAAACGCAAACTACCACAAAAAATAAGACACCTCTCGTAAAAGAAAATTTTCACTCACCCCTACACAACCACTGTTAATACGCTGGTATGCTAATCCTTTCCCACTTTTGCATAATCAATCATATACTCCTATTTTTAAATATTATTCATAGAAGCTCACATATATTGTTTTAACTTTTTCTATTGCGAACATTGTGTGTGACTGTATATGTTTGAGACTGTGTATTATACATATACATAAAATGATTTGGTTGCTGCAAATCATCCATTGAGTGACTATATATATAATTTTTTAAACCAACTTTCCTCTTTGGCTAAATAAGATTTCATTCTTGATAAGAAAATCTTGCCAATAATTCTGAGAAACAAACACCACGCTCTGAACTCCCAGTCACCTCCAAGCAGCTCTGAGTTACAGCCTATTGTGTGTCTTTAACTGTCCCTGAAAACTTGGGTTCTTTGCTTCATCACTGACAACATCATGGTAAAAACACACAAACAAAAACATCACTTCAGTTCTGCCTCAAGTCACTTCTGTACAGAAAGAAAACAGTCTCTGAAAAATGGTTCCATTCTTACAGCCTCAGTCGAATACTGAACTCCTGCCTTACATGGTTCTTGGTAATTCTCAAAATTACTTTGTACTGCATTTGATACTTGTCCAAAGATACTCGAACTCATTATATCACCTCCTTACCTCCACCCTTTTACTTGGGAGTGGTGCTGTCACTTTGCAAATAACAAAACTGAGGACCAGAGAAACGAAGAGACGGGTTTGGTCTCCACATCTACATGGTGCATGAGGCAGATCTAAGTCAACAGTCTCCTCGATCTATCTTTCATCACATTAGACAGACCAGTCCCTGCTTTGCCTTGGCTAGAAATCTCTACTAATCCCCACAATGTGTGGCTTGCTTCAGGACACGGGGCTATGAGGTAAGGAGTGTGCCAATAAACCCAAAACAATAAGCAAGGAAATCTCCAGGAAGACTTTCAGAAAGAGTAAAAAAGATATAAAAAAAAATGCTATTTGTGTCACTCATTTTAGGTGAATAGCATTAAAAACATGAGTGTAGTGGAACTAACCTGTGGTTTTTAAAGAATCATCTTCACCCTACCTTAGACACATCTCATCTAAAGCCTTGCAAGCTGAGAGCTGGTGGTGGGAGGGGATGAAGCATCTCATGCAAGGACGAGAATGAGAGCTCTGGAGCGTGTGCTTCCTGTACTGAAAGCATACATTTACTCTTCCGCAAAGTTTGAATTCTCTTTTTGTGATAGTTTCCAATGTGTTGTTCACTGATTATTCATCTTGGTTAGAGTCTGTTGTCCTCTAGATTACAAACTGCAGTAAGTGGGACCACAGGTGTCCCACCATCACCTGCACAGGTGGAGCACGAAGCCACGAGCTAATTTGCTCGTGTTGTTTGCTAATGGTGATAAGTAGATGAAATTACACCAAACCTGTAACAGAGAACTTAATTTTTTTCATACAGAACAGGGCTTAGCGCTAACTGGGTCATTTGGCCTTAAGTATTTAGGAATGGAGGGAAGAAGGACCCGAGTCTACTCTTTCCAGCATTTATACAACTCACTACCAAGCAACTGAAATGCTTTTATGTACTCCTTATATCCCAGGTGAGATGTATATACACACATATGTAGACACACACACACACACACACACACTCTTACTCACATCATTTAATTGGTCTAAAATCAAACATTTGACACTCCAAGATCTTTCTCACCTCCTTAATATATATACATTTTAGGTGGCAACTGATTTACTATTTTATCAGGGACATTAAAAAACACACAACATTGGGCCTCCCCGGAGGTGCAGCAGGTTGAGCACGGCGCTGTGAAGCTGTCCACAGCCTCTGCAGCTAGGGTTTAATCCCAGCCGGCCAGGGAGCTACCCACATGGCATGGCAGACCTCTCATGCCTCGCCCACTGCTCCCTTCAACAGTGTATTTTGTCAGTCTGCCTGTTCTGTTCCCCGCTCCGTCTCTGGTGAATCCTCTCACCCTCCCACACATCTGGCCTGTACCCCGGCTCTTGTAGGCATAAATAAATAAATCTTTTTTTAAAAAGTACACAACACTTTCATATAAAACTTCAAACTTGAAGCACGTGTGAAAATGATCAGGTGTACATACTATGGCTTTGCAAAGTCCCTATGTGAACATCTGACAAGGGAACAGAGACCCCAGTTTGACCTCTGACCTAGCTACCAGATAAACCATTTCTTTTTGTTCAAAAACTTATTTGGAAACAAAGCATTGTTCAAATATCTATTTATGTATCAATTAATTAAAAGTAAACACATTCTGAATACCAGCAGATAAAAAAATTCTCTCAATTTTATAAGACCACAATGCAATTTTATAACTTTAAATAGACATTCACTTCAAAAATAGCAGTCATATAGTGTTCCTTATTTCTCCCAAAACATGTAAATTCAATGTCTTTTGAGTCTTCTTCAGTTTTCCTGGTAACCTATTTCTTCAGTTATGAGAGCCTAAAAGAAATACACAAGGAACCGTGACGTGATGTGATGGTCCTCTTTTTCAGGTGGAATGTCAGGAAGCAAGAAGATCGGGAAACAAACTATGATACCAGACTTGACAACAAATTTCCTCTCTCATCAACTATGATATGTGACACTGAGGAATGAGAGAAGAGAAAGAAACCCCAGCAGGGCAAAATTTGATGAAGGGGACAATTCAGAGAAGTTTAAAGTAACTAAGTGAAAGTCCACCAGGAAAAGAGAAAAGACACAAAAGTCTTCCACAAATGCTAAAGCAAAACCAGGCAATGGAAATATATATATATATATATAGAGTAAGATCTTATTTTTACTTAGATTGCCCCCCCAAATATTTGTTAATATACGCTATAAAATTGCCCCAAGTCAACATGACTCCTCAGGGGACCTTTCATTCAACAAGTTACATCCTATTCTTAAACACGCTGAAGAATGCAAATTCTAGGAAAACTAGATTTCCAATCTAAGGTTTTTACCTTAACTCTCTGAAATCCAGTCACTTATAAAGTGGGTGGCCATGAGCATCTCCTTCCCGCCCAAAAAGCAAAGGCCAGGTCCTATTTGATACAGTCTGGTAACATTAAGCATAAGGTGATTATTTTGCAGGGCAAGAAAGGAAATTTTTCCCAGGAAGGCGGCGCAGCATGGCTGAGTTGGGCCAGGTAAGAAGATCAGGAAGAAAGCTTTTTGGGGGTGCCCTTCGCTGGTCTGGTGTGTGCTGGCTGATGTGTCCCCAACTGCCTGGGTCTTTACTGACATCTGCTACTTCTTTTTCCAGGATGGCCCCAAGCAGAGACACTTTTGTGGATCCTCATGAAGTCAGAAAGAACTGAGATCTCCAGTTCTTTCAAAGACATCAACAGCACCTCAAAAACACGCAGAAAATCCTAACAAGGTAAGAAAAAATAAGCAAACAAAAAACAGTGCTGGCACGGTACCGTGATCTTTGTTATACACCAATGGGAACTCAGAACACCACTCAACATGTTCCCACAAAGGGGGAATGAATTTCCCTAATATGGCCAGGGCCTAAATATAGCCATAATTTTTCTGCTCAAAACACACTCAGTTAAACTTGTGGATGGAGGAAATGGTGGTGGGCAACTGGGCAAGAGAGCACAGGAAACACTGGCAGCATGACACCGCTCTCCACCAGCATTAGAAAGGCTTTAAATGTCCTTGACAAGGGCGGCCAAAGTAAAGAGGCCAGTGACACACATGCCCATTTCTTTGCAGGCTCTGTTCCCCGGACCCTGTCTGGATTACTCATTACTCGGGGTGAAAAGAAGAAATTACATACCCTGGGCCTGAAGTAATTCTACCATTCTCAGAAGGAATATGGCATCCCTGGTACTGAAAGCAGCAAAAAAAATACAATACAATTCCCTGCTCACATTGTAAGAATTCAGAAGCCTCAAGGAAACAGGAGAAGCTAACTAGAGGAGTTTAAAGTCCTCACAATTTACCTGCCAAACACCACCACACACCCACACAAACACACACCCCACAAATGTAAATTATTGGTATTTAATGTTCACACACCAGCAGTGAAGGGCTGTGTGTGCTTTACCTGAACGGAGTTCAGGTTCTAAAAGCAAAATCTAGAACTTAAAAGTTAATCCAAAATTTGTTCAAAGTTTCCTGTGAAACTTTTTAAAAGGCTTATAAAACTGTGTCCAGACTTGGTTAATAGTAAACTGGTTTTGCAAAACATTTTAGCCAGAAATGCACCTAGCAGAGTGTTGGGGGGGTGGAAATAGATGCTCACTTAAAAAAAAAATGCTGGGGAAAAAAAGGCTAAGAGTAAATACGTGAACTTTTAGACGAAAGTTTGCTGAAAGGTCATCTTTAAAGCATCTTTTAAAAATTAGCCCTGGAAAGCAGGCTAGCACGGAGATTTAGAGGACTGGACTCTGTAGGGTCCAACTAACTGGGTCTAGTTGTGGATCTTGGGCAAGCTGAGTTCTCTGTGACTGCAAGTCTCCTCATCTGTGAAGTGGGAGTTGCAGCCTCACCGGCTGACGAGAAATAGACGAGAGACATGGACAGCCAGCATCTCAAACCGTGAAGGCTCAGTAAACGCGAGCAATGAGGAGGTCGAATCCCTGCATTACACGCATCAGCTTCGTTCCATTGAAATCTCAGCCATTTCCTAAAAGCACCGAAGCCCCCCTCTGCACACATCATGCGGCAGGAACCTCCCAGGGCTGTGGAAACCGCACACCTCCATTCATGCGCCCGAGAGCCTGCCAGGGAGAGCAAGAAAGGGGTGGGGGGGAGCACGCCTTTTGGGGGCCGCGGCTGCTTCCCAACTTCGAAACGCTGTCGCGCACACAATAGGTGGGAGCTGCCTGGAAATGACAGCTCGCGGCTCCCCGCGCCCGCCCGCAGGGGCGCCCGGGGGCCCCACGGGGCAGGGGTGCCCCCCGATTCTCTGCGAATCCCCGAGTTCCCGGCCCAGCCGGCGCGCGCGGGAGCCGCGCGGCCCACCGGAGAACTTGGGAGGAGGAAGGGCCCAGAGTTGGGGAGCAGGGGAGGGGCGCGGGGCAGGGACCCTCCCGGCCGCCGGGGCTCCCCGCGCCCCATCCGGTCAGGCGCGCCCACGAGGACCGGCCCGAGCCCGGGAGCCGGCGCCCGGCCGCCGCGTCCCGGGCCCCCCCGGCCCCCCTCCCCGGCCCCCGCGCGCCCCCGGCCAACTCCGGCCCCGCGCGCCTCGCCCCGCGCCCCTCACCTGAAGGCGGGTCCCTCCTTGGGCGCCCGGCCCGGGGCCGCCGCCGCCGAGGAGCCGCCGCCGCTGCCCTTTTTGTGGAAGAGCTTCTGGAGCAGGGTCGGGGCCATGGTGCGGCCGCCGCCGCGCGCTCGGCCGGGGCGTCGGGGCCGGGCTCAGCGCGCGGCCGGGGGCGGCGGCCGGGGCGGCGGGGCCATCGCGGCGGCGGCGGCGGGCGGCGCGGGGCGCGCGGGCGGCCGCGGCGGGGGACGAGGCCGCGCTGACAGGTCCCTCCTGCGGGAGGAGCCGCAGCCCCGCGGCGCGCGGCGGCGGCGCGGGAGGAGCGCGGCCGCCCCGGCGGCGGCCATTGGCCCAGCGGCCGCCCGCCCCGGCCCCACGTAACCCGGCGGGAGGCGCGGCCGGCCCGGGGCCCGCTCGGGGCGCCGGGGGGGCGCGCGGGGTGGGGGCGCCGCGCGGCCGGGGCGAGGGCCCGGGGGGCGGCCCGCCGGGGCCGGGCCCGGGGCGGCGGCGCGGGCGGCGGGGAGGCAGAGCCGCGGGACCCATCTTTGTTCTCGGGAGACAAAGCCCCGAACTTGGGCGCCGCGGGGTGCAGGTGCGGGCGGGCCGCCGCCGTGGGGTGGGGGGGTGGGGGGGCGGCCGTGGGGTGGGGGTTGGGGGGCGGCCGGGGCGGCCCCGGCGGGCGGCGGCCCCGGGAAGCGCGCGGCGCCCGGGTGGGGGCAAGTTTCTCCCGCGCGCGCCTGGGATTCCGTGTGATTGATTGATTGATTTGATTTGATCTGCTTGATCGAATCCCTGGCCCCGTGGGGCATCTCGGGCCACCATGCTGGCGTTACATAAAAAGTTACAAGTGAAATGTGAAAACACGCGGGATTCGCCGCCCGGATTTGGAAACTCACGCTGGTGTGGGGGGTGCGGGGGTGGGTGTGTGTTTTAAACAAAGGACGGCTTTCCTGACAGAAATTTTGAATAATCAGCAATCACAATACTCAGATCCCAACGGCAGGTATCATTTAATTGGGGGGAAAGAGGACTTACCCCGTGTGCATTCCCTTCACTACCCAGTTCTGTTAGGGTTCAATATCGGGGCTGTCCTATATCAATTCCACCCACTTGCAGTGAGAAATCCAGCCTCTGATGCAGAAATTTCCAAACAGCCTGTGGCGGTGAAGGACCTTCCCAGACCCCAGGCAGCTTTTTACCTGTGCCCAGGACGCAGGTCTGGGTTTTCTGGTGATGGGTAATAAGGCTCAAGCCAGTAAGATTCCAGCCCGGTTTCTAGCAGCTTCTTTGTGAGCAGTGAGTGAGCTGTACTCACCTGGACTCTTAGATTGCTCAAAGGCCGTCTCTTGGGGCTTCACAAAAGGCAAATAATGTATTTCCATTGATATAAGTACCAAAAAGAATCTCTATTGGGTCATTTTAATTTGTATTCTCATTGCGGGGAGGGGGTCTGAACTTTGTGGAATACCTGCTATGCATGATAATGTGCTGAAATTCCACAAACATGAGAGGAAGGTGGAAATTAAGTTAAATTTTTTCCCCTTCAAATATTTACCATTAAAGTGATGGGTTAGCTGTTCATACCGATGAGCAATCATCCTTTTGCACAATTGCAACCAAACCCTGATTTGCAACTTTTCAAACCCCTCTGTTTTCTGGAAGCATCTACCTGACAGGACTGCCAGTGTTAGCAGCAGCCTCTCTAGTAGGTATTGGCCTCAACTGTTGTGATTTTATTAAAACATGAATTGCGGTGCTTCTACCATGGCCAGCAACAAACTACCCTCCCTTACCTCATCCCAGAACACACCCTTTATTCTCCAAACTAAAATCTACAGACCCGACATGCCGAGTAGTTTTTGTAACTACATATTGCAGAGGAATTTGGCCAATGTCCCTGTTCCTCACCTGGAAGGACTGTCTTGGTTCCAGCCCAATCCAATGTTCGGGATCACCCAAAAGCGACAGCTAAGAGCCTCTTTGGTGGTGCAAGGGGTTAAGTCTCAGCACCATCAAGCAAACAGCAGCCACTGCAGCATGAGTTCGATCCCCTACCAGGGAGCTGACCCACATGGCGTGGCAGACCTCTCTGTCTCACCTGTTGCTCCCCTCAGCAGTGTATTTCAGTGGATCTGCCTGTTCTGCTCCCCACTCTGGCTCTGGTGAATCCTCACACTCCCTGCACCTCTGGCCTGCACCCCAGTTCTTCTATGCAAAAGTAAATCCTTAAAAAAAAAAATTCCACAAAATTAACAGCTAAAAAAAATCGCCAAATCACCCTCAATTTTATTCCTGATGGAGAACACTAAAATGGAGAGTGTGTGTTTAAAACTATTAAGGGCACGACTTCAGTTGGGGGAGAAAAAAAGGAACTGAAATGGTTCCCCTCTCTCCCTTTTCTCCCTTTCTTCCTCTCAGCACCACATTCTTCCTCATTCTGGTTCTGGCCACATCTCTTGCTTTGGAATTTACAAGTGTACAAAAAAATCCTAACCAAAGTTCTAGGAGATCACTTTGGACAGCTACCTCATCCCAGTCGCATCATCTTTCTTCTCAGCTGCCCAAGACTTCTTCAAAAACCTCATCTTTTGCTTGTCATCCATGGGTCATCACCTCACCCCCGAGGCTTGGAGTCGAAATGGGGTCCAGCCCTGGCCGTGTGGCTCCTCTCCCAGGTCCGTTCCACTCATTCACCTCATCCCACTCACTCTGTCTTAGAAAATGCCTCCGCTGGGCTGCAGTGGTGCAGCTGTCGAGAGGAAGAGGAAATAAAACAGTATCTTGAGTGCTTGGAAGAAAGAGAATGACACTAAAATAAGAGTGGGAATTGTCAGGATAGCCTATGCCATTCTGAGTTCTGCTGACAGTTCTCCCCAATTAACTAAGATGTTTTCTGCAAGTTGATTTAAGAGTTCTGCTTTGACACGTGGACACTGGAACCTATTAAAATCCGTTATCCCTTCTTAACAGAACCCCAGCTGTGTTCAGAAGTTCATCGCTCCCTGGTAAATGACGTTGTCCCCCACCACCAGCCTAAGAAGTGCCCCCCTTCCTGCTTACAAGATATTAGTTCTGAAATGAGCATGTGAGGCAAACCTAGCCAAGCAGCTGAGGGAGGAGTGATTCTGGAATAAGTTTCCTCTCTCTTCATAGATAGCTGTAATGAGATGTGGCCTTTGTTTTCCCTTTAAATGCTGCCTGTGCACGTGTAAGGCTACCGCTGTCTTGCTATCAGCCTCAGCATGAAGGCAAGATGGAGAGGTCAGAGCAGACAGGTGAAAGCAAACCATGTCTGTGATAACATCATTGAGCCACAGTTCCTCCACTCCAAGTTGACTTTCAACATGTGGTAAGATAATGTTTCTGCTATCTGAAGCCAAATGCAGTTTAGAAGAGGGGGTTCTGTTTTCTGTCCTCAGTTGCTTGTTATGTGAGACAAATTAAACCCTGCTTGTGTAAACCTGTGTTCACCAATCGATCTGTTATTCACATTTTAAAAGTCATTTTGCAAATCATTTATAAAATAAAGGGACAGTGGAAAAAAATTATATTTTCATGCAAATTTAAACATAGCAAACTAAATTTTTTACTTTATATTTTCTTGCCTAGAAAGGAATATTACCCAAAATGTCCTTTGAATAGAACTTTTTTTTTAAGATTTATTTTTATTTCTGTAAGAACTGGGGTATAGGCCAGAGGTGTGGGAAGGTGAGAGGATTCACCAGAGACAGTAGGGAGCAGAACAGGCAGACGGACCAAAGACACTGCTGAGGGGGGCTGTGGGCGAGGCAGAAGAGGTCTGCTGTGCCATGTGGGTATCTCCCTGGCCTGCAGAGAATCGAACCCGTGCTGCAGAGGCTTTGGATAGCTTCACAGTGCTGCCCTCAACCCGCTGTGCCACCGTGGAAGTCCTGAATACAACAATTGATTGATCAGCATATAAGAACCAGAAACACAATCACCATGCAAACATGAACTCCAGATTTTAAATATATCTCTACTGGTTCTAGTTTATTCCCTTTGCTTTTTTTTTTTGTTGTTGTTGTTTGTTTTTAAATCAACAAAAAGCAATACTTTTGAAAATTTCTATAGCTCATAATTTTGTTAAAGAGAGGTTAGCTATCTTCTTAGCTGCAAAGCATTTTCATTTTTAGATTTATAAACACCAATTCTAATTAGTTCAGCAAATTTTTTCATTTCTATCTCATGCATTTCCTCCTAACTTTGTATACATATTGCCGTTAGCATTTGTTGACTTGCAAATTTTATCAAGTATATTTGATGCAAAAAATCTTTAAAAAAATGACAGACTACAGGGCCTCCCCGGTGGCGCAGGGATTGAGCGCTGGGTTGCGAAGCTGCCCGCAGCCTCTGCAGCACCGGTTTGATCCCCGGCTGCTCCCTGGCCACCAGAGGAGGGTCCCACATGGCACACAGACCTCTCCTGCCGCCCGCTGCTCCCCTCAGCAGTGTACTCCGGTCCTTCTGCCTGCTCTGCTCTCCGCTCTGGCTCTGGTGAATTCTCTCACCCTTCCGCACTTCTGACTGTACCCAGTGCTTGTATAAATAAATAAAAATAAATCTTAAAATAAAAAGTCTTTAAAAAAAAAATGACAGACTACAAACTTGTATTTCTTAGTATGGCTCAGGTTCTTGTCGTGAAATATTGGATAATGAAGTCATTCCTGTTACATGGCTGACTAGATAAGAATACCATGTTTCCTTTTTATCTTCAATATACATTGTTGAATCTTCAATTCTTGAGTTTGAGAGAAATTGTCTAGGATATTATCACTTAAGGGCTCACTGTCTGCTATCTCAGTGGCAAATTCCAGTGTTAACATTAAATCTACATTGCCTTTTTGCATTTATCTCCTGATTTTCCTAATTTTTTTGGAGATTTTATTTATTTTTGCGTAGAATAACTAGGGTGTAGGCCGGGGGTGCAGGGGTGAGAGGATTCAACAGAGACAGAGTGGGGAGCAGAACAGGAGAACTTACTGAAATGCACTGCTAAGGGGAGCAGCAGGAAAGACAGGAGAGGTCTGCTGTGCCATATACGAGTTAGCTCCCTGGCTGGGGGTTGAACTCTGGCCTCTGCAGTATAGCCTATGGGCCTTCAGTGATAGCACTGAGAAAGGCCCCTAATAATTTTGAAGTATTTTCCCCAATTTTCTTGTGTCTGCCAGAATGGGAAGAAAATGAAATTTCTGAAATCTTAATTCTCATCAGTGATTAATAAAAGCTTTAATAAAAAAAAAAAAACTACACAGAAAGTCTCAGGTTTTTTTTTAATACCTTCTTAAAAGATGACATAGTACTTTAGGCAATACAATAAGATAATAGAAGGATAATATAATAGTGATGATTTATTTTCCCACTCAATTGTTCTCTTTTCTTATTAGTCTTATCTTTTCTAGCACAGTTGGGAGTAATTTTTGATTAATGTTGAAATAATTCATAGAATGATAAAATAACAAAATTTTTAAAGTTAGAGGAAATTAAGGTAACTAAACTTTTATGAATGATGAGGATCCAGTGCCCATATGGTAATTGTAAAATAAAATGAGTTTTATTATATATTTTTAAGAAGTACATTTAGTCTGTGGATAAAACAAGACTATAAGAATAAATAAAGTCATGAAATATACATCCTGATATATAGTTAGAACCTCTCAGGAGAAGAAAAATTCAAAAAATCTAAAATAGGATTCCCTGGACTGATAGTGCAAGGGTTAATCCACTGTAAACTGATTCTCTGGTATTTGCAACAGAACTCTATCCAATTGGTAATCTCACCAGAGCGATCAATGACCTCCCCAGTGTTGAAATCAAGGACATTTTTCTGTGTTCTTTGCAACCAATATAATTGACCACTTCCTCCTTTTTGAAGCCCTCATTTTTTGGTACTACAGATTTCTTTAGTTTCAAACAACTACTTTACAAGCTACTCCCTCCTCTCTCCATACTTGAAAATTCAAACTTCCTCGGGGCCTCTCTTGCTCCTCCTCTCCTCATTTGTGTTTCTCTAAATGAACTCATCATTCACAAGGATTTCCCTGCCGTTTGAGTCGATGACACCTAGCCATTTACTCTGATCCTTACTTCTCTTCCAGATTTTTATAACTATCTACTTGATGTGCCCACTTGGATATCTCACCCGCTTTCCACACTGAACTCTTTTGCTATCTTCCCCATCTCCAACCTAGTCATTGATTAATGTTGAAATAACTCCCAATAAGATAATAACAAAAGGTTTAAAGCTAGGGGAAATTAAGATCACCTAACTCTTATAAATCATGAGGGTCCAGACTATTACTGATCCCATTTCCAATCTTTTATAAGCATCTGCCATAGGTATCCTTAAAATGTAAATTGTTTCATGTCACTTCCTTGCTTAAATTAAAAACAGAAAACACTTTTTAGCAGCTTTCCGTTGAGCTTAGTAAAATCGAACATCCTTAGCATGCCTATAAATCTCTATATGACCAGATTCTTCCTCTCCAAACTCATAGCACCCTCGTATTCATTTGATATGCTCCAGCCACCCTGGTATGCTTTCATTTCTTCTACCAGATCTCCTCTGCCAGGAATGCCCCTTGCCATTCCACTACTGCTAGTCTGATTAAATCCTATCTTTAATGTCACAAATTCACTGTCACACTCAATTTCCATTCTTTATTTTTTTTTTAAGATTTTATTTTTATTTATGCATAAAAGAGCTGGGGTACAGGCCAGAGGTGCAGGGGGTGAGAGCATTCACCAGAGATAAGAGTGGGAAACAGAACAGGCAGAGTGACTGAAATACACTGCTGAGGGGAGCAGCAGGCGAGTCAGGAGAGGTCTGCTGTGCCATGTGGGTAGCTCCCTGGCTGGGGATCGAACCTGTGCTGCAGAGGCTGCAGATAGCTTCACAGATTGCGTATTAACCCCTTGCTCCACCAGGGAGGCCCTCAATTTCCATTCTTAACTAAGGACCCTCCCTCCCTCCTGCTTTCTGTTCCAATACACTTTTCTATTCCTTTAACATATGTATACTTTATAATTAACCAACACATAGACATACAATACCTTTGTCTCCCACTAGATGTATATATTCCTTTAGGTCAGGCACTGTCTCTGACTTGTTGACTAATATGCCTAGCACATGGAATCTTCTCAGTTGTAAATTTGTTGAGCAGTGAATGAATGAAGTTCACAGTGCCTACTCCACATAAGAATTCTCACAAAAGAATTTTCTCCATAGTAATCATTAGGTGAGGAAGACTTGTAGAATTTTTGCCATTTACTTACTTTGGGGGAATGAGAGGTCATCGCTGGCCAGTTTTAAGTTCCCACTAGGAAAATGATCATTCATAGGACTCAGATTTTCCTTCCTAGCAGCCTGGCTTTAGCCTTGAAGACCCTTTGCCTGAATACCACCAAATCGTTTATGCACAGAATCCTGCCCGTGGTGTGAGTTTTGTCTTTCTAAATCCCCTAATAGTAGTACTCTCTGCTTTCTTTCTCATCAGCCCCTCACACCACATCTCCTTCCTGAAATAGAACATACTGTATTGGTTAGGATGCCTTTTGCTGCAAGATACACATGGAAGCTCCAGCCCAAAGTAGCTTAAACAATAAGGGGATTTTTTTTTAAAGATTTATGTATTTATTTATACAAGCACTGGGTACAGTCAGAAGCGTGGGAGGGTGAGAGAAATCACCAGAGCCAGAGCGGGGAGCAGAGCAGGCAGACTGACGAAATACACTGCTGAGAGGAGCAGCTGGTGGCAGGAGAGGTCTGCGCGCCATGTGGGACCCTCGCCCGGTGACCGGGGATCGAACCGGCGCTGCAGAGGCTGCGGGCAGCTTCACAACTCAGTGCTCAACTGCTGTGCCACCGGGGAGGCCCAATAAGGGGACATTTTTCCCTTGCAAAACAAAGGACCCAAAGATAGGACAGGGTCCGAGCATGGTCATCAGAGTTCTGCTCTGGGTCTCTGGCTTTCTCCCAGCTCTGCTGTGCCCCTGTGCATCGGCTGCTTCTTTAGGCCTGTGGTAAGACTTGTTATCACAGTTCCTAAAACTATATACAAATGCACAGCAACGTCCAACAGAAGTTGGGGTGGTCCCTTTCCATGTGTTGTATTTTCTCAGAAAATCTGCAGCTTTTAGTCACTGGCAAGGGAAATAGTGTTACTATGTTTGACTTCCACTAATGAGGGTATTCCCGAACACATGGGGAAGGGGTGGACACTAAAACAAAATTGGAGATCTCCCAAAGAGAGCAGGGAAGTAGGGAAAATGGCTCTTGGGTAAACCACCAAGTGAATCTCCATATACATTAATTTATACTTATTTAATTAATTTGTACTTATTTAATGTAGACCATTATAATTTCCCAGAGTGTTTTTCACTTACCCACTCTACCGGCCCGACAGATTATTTCTTAGGCTGAGATAGGACAGAGGAATACAGACTTCTGTATTTCCAGCTCCATGCAGGGGTTCTGTGAGATAACAGGCACCAAATACATGCTGCTGTTTTTGTTTTTTCTTCAACAAATTAACTGTAAAAAAATGTTTGTATGATGTGGTTCACCCTCAGTTTGAAAAATTGCCCACAAGACACTTCCTTCTTCTTCCAAACTTTTTAAAAAGTTTCTTTTTTGATAACCCAGTCCCAAATCCTGCCAAAGCATGCTCATCTTCAGTCTTTGTTCTATCTTGAATTCTGTACTACCTACAATTAAACCAACTCATATGGAGAAAAAATAATAATAACTATATGGCAGAGATGCTGAAAAATTGGGTAAAATTAACAACGGATAGGTGGGGAACCAAATAAATTTACAAAATGAGGCAATATTAACCTTTGAAAAAAGGAAAATTTGTAAAGAAAAGCGGTGGTTATAATGCATTCTCTGGCTTGTTGAGCAGTATTTATATAAGTCTCAATAACATAATGTTGTATTTATATAGTCTCAATAACATAATGTTGATGATTGCGTTAATGAAAATTTATACATAACTCTATTGGGGAGTGGGAGGAACATAGAGTTGGGTAGGAGAGCGATAGTCCACTATTCACTCATAACGACAGGAAGGCAACAGACAAGGATTAAAATTGGCAAATCAAGAAATATTGACCTGAGCACACGATTTTCACAGATATGGAGGAAAATATCAGTGACACCAGCTAGAAATGTTGACGGTGGTAATCTTATGGTGCGACTAGGTGTACAGGAGATTGGGGCAGGATACTCTTGTTTTTTATTATGAAGCCTTTAGAACTATTTTTAACATGACGCACATGAATGATAGTGTGTGTGAATGTGTGTGTGAACGTGTGTATTTTCTTTTGATAAAAAATAAAGTTTATTTTTAAATAGTCTCATACCTGTGGATATAAAAAGTCCCATTTCTGGGCCTGATCCTGTGAGATTCCAATCCAGTAAGACTGTGATTGGAGTCAGGAATCTGAACTTTTGACTGGAACATCAAAAAATGTGGATGCAGATGGTTCATGGATAATACTTTGAGAAACATCATTCAGAAGACCTGAAATTACATACAAAGTACTATAAGAATGTGCAGCTCTTTGGAAAGAGTACATAACTTTCAGATTATCTTTGATGCCCCGAAGCTCAGAATAGTTTTAAAAATCGCTGTTCTACCTTCCTTCCTTCCAGGACTAGTTGAGATTTCATTAAAAATTTAAGGCCAAAAGTAGAGCTAATTATTGTTGTAGTGAGTTAAATACACTTTATAAAATTCATTAATCATATAGAACAGAAAGCAGTGGCTGAATTTTCAGTCCAGTGCTTTGTACATTACTAAGGTGCACTCCCGTGCAATATTACTACAGTGTTTGGATATCAATCTAGTGACTTAAAAAAGTTAATGTGACTCCACTGGCAACTACTGAGCTAGGAAGAGCCAATGCCACTTACCAGTGATGTTGACTGAGCCTATTAAATTTCATTCCATTAAAAAAAAGTTCATATGTGTTAATTCAATACTATGTTTATTGATATAATAATGCCACATAAATAGTGCCAGAGCACAACTAGAAATTTTAATGTAGGTATTTTGAAAAACTTATACTTTTATTCAGCAGTTTAATAATTTAATAGTGTAGGCTAGATTTCTCAAGCCTATTAAACCTTTTAAAAGTTGTTTCTGGGGCCTCCCCTGGAGGCGCAGCAGTTGAGTGCTGGGCTGTGAAGCTGCCATCCAGTCTCTGCAGCGTCGGTTCGATCCCCGGCCGCCGGCAAGGGTCCCACATGGCGCGCAGACCTCTCCTGCCGCCCGCTGCTCCCCTCAGCAGTGTACTTCATCAGTCTGCCTGCTCTGCTCCCTGCTTTGGTGAATTCTCTCACCCTCCCACGCTTCTGACTGTACCCTGTGCTTGTATAAATAAATAAATAAATCTTTAAAAAAAAAAGTTGTTTCTGTCTTCAAAAAAATTACAGGAGTTCATGAGATATTACAGGAGTTCAAAAAAACATTACAGGAGTTCATATCTGATATTCTTAGTACACCATTTAACAAAAAATAGAACTTGGGGGTCTCTCTGGTGGCCTAGGTGTTAAAATCTCAGCAATATGGCCTGAGTTTGATCCCTGGCCAGGGAGCTAACCCGCATATGGCACAGCAGACCTCTGCTGTCTTGCCCACTACTCCCCGCGGCACTGTATTTCAGTAAACCATTTGTTCTGCTCCCCACTCTGTCTCTGGAGAATCCTCTCACCCCCGGCAACCTGCACCTCTGTCCTACACTCTGGTTCTTCTATGTGCAACAAACAAACAAAAACAGACCCTAAATCTAAGCATTTCCTTATATCATTGAGCCCTGGCAACAGCCCTAATGATGAGAAAACTGATATGCAAATATAATAAACAGCTGAGCAGTAACTGTAGCCATTAGTGGCACCAGAATCCATCCAATGGGCACATTTTAACTATTATACTATATGCCAACAAGGAAGATTATTGCAGAACAGTCCCATAAATAATTATGTCAATACATATGGTCTTATTTTATATATATATATAATAAATATATTTTAAAGGATGAATTTTTAAAGGCAAATAAATATCACTTCCAAAAATGTTTTTTTCCTCCCACAAAATGATTGTCAGCCAATATTTTGTAAGACCCTCATGCTTCAGGGAACAAGTTTCATGAAATTAAGACCTAAGGAATGGTGTGAAATTTCCTTTTCTGTTGTTCTTTCTTGGCTGTGTTCCCCTCTAAGTCCCTTGTAAATGTACCTGTCCCCCTGGGCTTCTTCTCTTTCAAGACTTAGTAAGGAGACACCTTCATACAACCCTCTAGTTACCAAAGTGCTTAACAAGCCTGCACTTCCCCTTCCTCTTGCCCCCACTTGAATGCTTATTCTTTTTTTTAATTTTAATTTTACTTTTATATTCCCCATACAATTGCAACCCCCTTATTTTGACCCCAATCCCTCCTTTCCCCGACCCCCAGCCCCCATAGAGTGTCTCTGGTTCATAGTTGTTTGTTGATTTTGATTTTTACTTTCTTATAATTATTCTTTTTCCTGGTCTCTTATTTAAGTTTTCTAGATCCCTGCTATGAGTGAGACCATCCGGTATTTTTCTTTTTCTTTCTGGCTTATTTCGCTGAGCATGATCCCTTCTAGCGCCATCCATGTTGCTGCAAATTGCATGTGTTTACCTTTTTTGAATGCTGAGTAATATTTCACGGTGTGTATGTACCACATCTTCTTGATCCAGTCATCTATTTTTGGGCATTTGGGTTGTTTCCAAAGCTTAGCTATTGTAAACAGTGCTGCTATAAACATAGGGGTGCAGGTGCTCTTTGGAATTGATGTTTCTGTGTCTTTGGGTAAATACCTAGGAGTGGAATTGCTGGATCATATAGAAGCTCTATGTTTAGTAGGTCAAGAAATCTCCACACAGCTCTCCATAGTGGTTGGACCAGTTTGCACTCCCACCAACAGTGCAGGAGAGTTCCTTTTTCTCCACATCCTCGCCAACATTTGTTGTTGCTAGTTTTTTTAATATGTGCCATTCTCACTGGTGTAAGATGGTATCTCATGGTAGTTTTGATTTGCATTTCCCTGATTACAAGTGATGTTGAACATTTTTTCATATGCCTGTTGGCCATTTGCATTTCCTCTTCAGAGAAGTTTCTTTTTAGCTCTTCTGCCCATTTTTTGACTGGATTATTTTCTTTGTTTTTGTTGAGTTTCATCAGCTCTTTGTAGATTTTTGTGATCAGTCCTTTATCATTAGCGTTGTGTGCAAAAATGTTGAATGCTTATTCTTTGAGCTACATTTCTTAAGTTATTTCTAATCATGATATAAATGGCACTTAAATACTGTTAATGAACACTTTACTTTTTGAAGGAAAAACTTATTAACCATTTTATATCGCTTAAAAAAAAATCAAATGAAATCCTAATGTCCCAACAATTTGACACTTTTTTTTACTAAGGTTCACGCCTATTCAAATGTATGTTACCATGCCCAGTCCACCGGAGATTTTGCATCGTTCTTTGATGTTCTTGAAGTAATATTTTTAGTCCACTTCTCCTATGTAATTTTATCTGAATGTAAACCAATTTTTGTACTTGAAAATCTTTGATTAGTTAATCATACTCAGTAAAAATATGTTTATAAATTTCTACTGATTTATTTCCTGGATTAATAAAGCTTTAATCATTAAATAGTCTATCATTTAAATTGTTCACTATATCATTAGTTATATTTTCAATATAACATAATTTTGTAATTAAAAAAAATTTTAAAGATTTTATTTATTTATATAAGCACTGGGTACAGTCAGAAGCGTGGGAGGGTAAGAGAATTCACCAGAGCCAGAGCGGGGAGCAGAGCAGGCAGAAGGACCAAAGTACACTGCTGAGGGGAGCAGCGGGTGGCAGGAGAGGTCTGCGCGCCATGTGGGACCCTCGCCGGTGGCTGGGGATTGAACCTGCGCTGCAGAGGCTACAGGCAGCTTCGCAGCCCAGGGCTCAACCGCTGAACCACCCGTGCCAAGGTTTTAAAATTTGGGCATGGGATATTTAGATTTTAGATTAATTTTAGATTTTAGATTAATTTTAGATTAATACAGGCATTTAATACTGTTCCAGTATTGAGTCTTCTCATTGACGAACTCAGTATGTCTCCATTTATTCAAATCTCTTTCGTGTCCCACAATGAAGTTTTACAGTTTTCTTTTTATGGGTTTCACATATTTCTTTTTGAATTTAAGATAACATACATTTGACCAATATAAAGATACATATTTTTCATTCTCTTCTCTCTTTTTCTCTTGTCACTCCAAATAGATTGGGAATGAATTACCCCACAATCTTGTAAGCGCCTAGGATAAAGCTAGGCTAGAATTGTCGCTAGAGAGAGAAATACTTGTTGAATGAATAAATGAATGAAAGGATTGATTCATAAACTAGAAATGCAACAGGAAGAATCTGGGGAAGATGCCAGGAAAAGTCTCAAAAGATTTGTCATTCCTTAAAAATGGATGATAAATTGTGACTTGGTATCACCATATGACAGATTTGACAAGCTGTTAGATTTTTTTTAAATTAAAAAGACAAAATGACCTGGATATAACACAAATTCTTCCAATGTGGATTCACTTAGAGTTCCAGAGGAGATAAATATATACTTCTGATTTCTTCACACTTTGGGGGGGGGGGACCAAAGTTTTTCTACCTGTGAAATTTTCTAAAACACTTTGAGAATCAAGGATAATTAAAAACTTCTTTTATAAAGGATGCCTGCTACCTAAATGCCACAGATTTTTTTTTTTTGAGGGGAGAAAGCAAGAATTTTTATTAATCAACTGTGATTGCTTCTAGCTCTCATTCTGAAAAGGGGTTTTCATTTCCAATTCAGTGATATGGTCAGCAGTATCAACAGCAATAACTATACCCATACAGGGACCACTGAGCCCAGTGATGGCGCTGGAGAAAGATGTGTACCGTCCAGGTGGCTCTGGTAACAGTTTTGGGGTGGCAGGAGGGGTGTGGTCTGGGCTTCTTATTTGTCTCTGCTCTGCTGATTCTCTGCATCTATGCTGCTGGTCCTGCACAGATACACATTTTCTTGTAATTTTCTGATTTCAATTCTTTTTTTTTTAATAATAAATTTTATTTTTATATTCCCTATACAATTGCAACCCCCCTATTTTGACCCCAATCTCTCCCCTCCCGCCCTCTACCCTCCATAGAGTGTCTCTGGTTCAGAGTTTTTTGTTGATTTTGATTTTCACTTTCTTATAGTTATTCTTTTTCCTGGTCCCTTATTTAAGTTTTCTAGATTCCTGCTATGAGTGAGACCATCCTGTATTTTTGTTTTTCTTTCTGGCTTATTTCGCCGAGCATGATCCCTTCCAGCGCCATCCATGTTGCTGCAAATTGCATGTGTTTATCTTTTTTGAATGCTGAGTAATATTCCATGGTGTATATGTACCACATCTTCTTGATCCAGTCATCTATTTTTGGGCATTTGGGTTGTTTCCAAAGCTTAGCTATTGTAAACAGTGCTGCTATAAACATAGGGGTGCAGGTGCTCTTTGGAATTGATGTTTCTGTGTCCTTTGGGTAAATACCTAGGAGTGGAATTGCTGGATCATATGGAAGCTCTATGTTTAGTAGGTCCAGAAATCTCCACACAGCTCTCCATAGTGGTTTGCTGCAGGAGGTCTTGTTGCCCCAGCCAGATAGGATACTGACAAGCAGCTAAGAGAAAGGGCCTCACACCGTGGGGCTGAAGATCTGACATCCCTTTGCTTTTTGTTCATGGACATAGAGAAAAATTTATTAGAAAGTATATTAGGCAATAAATTATATGTATTAGTATACTGTAAGTAAATAGCATGAAAAATTGTCTGTTTAGAAATTAGTTGTTGGGCAGTTTGGCCCACTTGACAATGGAAAATGGTTTGTTGTGCATGCCTGACAAGCAATTCAGCACAACAATTGTAGTAGGTCCTTTTATTTTGTTTTTTTTTTTGAAGTTTTTTGGGAAAGTTTTTAATATGAAACTATTTGAGTTAAGGAATTTCTAGGTAGAAAAAGTTTTGATAGCTGAACTGCAGCTGGTCTCCGGCTGAAGGTCATGTGAATAGAATAGTCCTTTGATGCTTAGGCTTTAGCTGATAGGGATACACTGGTGGTTATTTACTGTTTTAAATAATTGTCTAAATGAAAAAATAAGTAACTTTAATGTTAGGTCTGGTTTATTATTTATTAACCTTGAAAGCTGCCGTCTAGCTGAGACCTGTAGGGGCCAGTAGTCTATGGGAAACATAATATACTAATTGTTTTTGCTTTACACATGATAATGTATTTTCTTATTATTATTACTAATAATAAATAAAAAAAGACCTGCTGAGTCTCTCGGCAGAAGATACTAGCACCTCACCAAGTGTCAGTGTCTCCTCATTCTACCTCATCCCCTTCCCCTCAGCCCTTAAGTTTCAGCCCTTTCGTTTTCGCCGACGCTGTCTCATCCTTTCAGGAACCCCTGGCACGACGTTTTGCCTCCGGCAGTGGTTGAACCAGTTTGCACTCCCACCAACAGTGCAGGAGAGTTCCTTTTTCTCCACACCCTCGCCAACATTTGTTGTTGCTAGTTTTTTTAATATGTGCCATTCTCACTGGTGTGCGATGGTATCTCATGGTAGTTTTGATTTGCTAAATGCCACAGATTTAATGGGTCTTTTAAATAAGAAATGTGCTAACCCAAAGACGTACTGATATTTGGGGCGGTGAGAGGATTTTTAAATGGAGTTCCTCACCACACCTTATCTATTGCTTCATCCCCTCACATTTGGTCTGTAGTCAAAGAAGAACATTATAGGGCCTCTCCTGGTGGCGCAGTGGTTGAGCCCTGGGCTGCGAAGCTGCCCACGGCCTCTGCAGCACCGATTTGATCCCCGGCCACAGTTGAGGGTTCCACATGGCGCACAGACCTCTCCCACCACCCACTGCTCCCCTCAGCAGTGTACTTCATCAGTCTGCCTGTTCTGTTCCCCGCTCTGGCTCTGGTGAATTCTCTTACCCTCCCACGCTTCTGACTATATAGCCAATGCTTGTATAAATAAATCTCTCCCTGCCAAGGAGGTCAGCAGTCACTACTGTAGACTAAGGAAAGGGCTCAGAGCCTCTGTCACTTTGTGTCTGCATGGTTGAAGGGGAATTTTTTTAGACACTAGAGAGGTCGCACTGGCAGAGGGCAGGCCTCTCAGCTGTGCAGTCAACAGACTGAAAGTGGAAGAAGACTTCTCAGGCAGCAAGAATTCAACCTGACAGGAATTTTTCTCCTGAGGTGAGACTCCAGCCACACTGTGATGAACAGAGTTGGTGGGGGCAGAGGGAACAGCTGACTTATCGCTGCCCTTCCTGCAGACTTCCCTGTTACTTTGTGGTCCCAAAGTGAGGCTGGAGAGGAACCATCAAAAACCTCAGAAGACTTAACCCAGAAGCCTGAGGAAAGCTCTGCCTTTTTTCAAGAGAGAGAAGTGCTTTACACATGGCAGCCACTTTTTCAGACTGCTGAAATGCAACCCAAGCCCCACCCTCCACCCCCAGCCTTGTCTCACCTTTGTGTGCAGTGGCAGGAGCAAAGATGTGGCTTCAGAATTTCTGGGAAAACTCCTTCCTACCCTCACAACACTCATAGCCTGTGCCAAGATATCTACCTTGAAACCTTGAAGATTAATCACATTATCCCTTTATCCCTGTTTCCATCCACACTACAAGAAGCCAGGTCACCCTCCCCTCCCTTCCGCCAATCCCCGTAGGCTCTTAATCTCATTCTCTTCCCTTCCCTCCCCTCTCGCCAGCTCTCAGTGCTCATCCGCTTGTTCACTGATCTGGCTGGTCTGTTGGTGGTGAAATCCCCACACACTCAGTCTACTCTGTGACGATCCCTTCACTGTCTCACTTCAACTGAAACCTGACTCTCCCCAAAGGGACCACCACCTTCTCTGTGGCCCTCTCTCTAGTGGTGGCCTTTATCTCCATCACATGGGCCTGGAGTGAGGGTCCTTTTTGTCTTAACTGCCACTTTCAAACTCCTCCTTCCTCAGAAGCCCCAGCTTGGGAGTAATTTCAATATCAACGGTGTTAGCTTTCGAATATCCTGACCCCCGTTTCCTTGACTTCCCTCTCCCTGTGATTTTGCCTTCCACTCAGTGTCACTCACTCACTCTGAATCATACTGCAGACGTTGACATCATAATAGCAACATCTTCATATTCTTGGTGGCCAGCATCCCGCCAGAGCCACCACTACTCCCTCAGAACCCTGATGCCGACGGTCCATGCCCATCACTGAGATCTCCGGTCCCTGGACTCTGCCCCCTGCTCAGATCCCTTCCTTCCTCCTTTTGTGGCATACACATCCTTGGTCATTTTTATACTCACTTCCTGACAGAGTTTTTTTCTCGTTGTCTGCTAAAATTTACCCCCCTCTCTTCCAAAATGCTAGAATTGTAAAGAAGCACGTAGCTGAATCTATGCACTACATTCCCCAGGCTCCTTGCACTTAAAGGTGCCAGAGGACAAAACTTTGTTAATGGAATACCACGCTATGTGATGTGTGGCGGTGGCAGTCAAGGCTCTTAAAACAAGGGCCAAACTTCCTCCCCGTGCTTTCTTTCCACCTTTGAGAAATGCTCAAAGATGTGCCTGCTACCCAGTTTCTTTGAATCAGATGAAATAAAATCTCTAGGTCATGGAAGAGAAATAAGATGGAAGGCCCCTCAGTCCCTAAGGCTGAGGCCCTGTGACCTGCAATGGTTACTTTGGCCTGTTGCTTGAAATAGAAATAAAATCTGCTTTAAATTGCAGAATTAATGTTGGGTTGCTTTGTTCCAGCAACTGAGCTGTATTCTAAATAATACAATTCTCAACCCCCTGCTGTTCTTTCTTCCTAATAACCACCTGGCAAAACAACCTGGTGAAAGCACCACCTTGGTCTCACCTGCACTCATTCATAGAATCGTGCTAGAGGAAAACTGCTGCAGATTGCTCTTGTACTACAATAAATCCTTGGCCACTGAATTCTAGTTGGGTTTTTTTTTTTTAAGGTTTATTTATTTATTTATTTATTTATTTATTTATTTATTTATTTATTTATTTATACAAGCACTGGGTATAGTCAGAAGCGCGGGAGGGGAAGAAAATTCACCAGAGCCAGAGTGGGGAGCAGAACAGGCAGATTGAGGAAGTACACTGCACCAGGGGAGCAGCAGGCGTGGCAGGAGAGGTCTGTCACGCCATGTGGGACCATCACCGGCAGCTGGGGATCAAACATGCGCTGCAGAGGCTGCAGGCAGCTTCGCAGCCCAGGGCTCAACTGCTGGACCACCGGGGAGTCCCCCTAGTTGGGCTTTAATGACAACTGGCAATTATACCACAACTCCCTGGTACCTGCATCCTTCTAGACAAATTAACTATTCTACTCCTTCCTCAAACCTCCAACACTTTGCCCCTCATTTTATACTAAGTGAAAAGCCTGCATTCTGATGGGAGAATTGAAGGCCTTGAAAGAAAGTTTCAACATGTTCCAGTCTCATTATTTCCCTCCCTCTCCTCTCATGTCCCTACCCATCTTCTATCTTGCCTTTCCTCCCTATATTGTGGATAAATGGGTGAGACTCTCATTTAAGGGAAACAAGTCTACATTTGCACCAGGTCTCATCCCTTCTTGCCTAGTCAGACTTTGCCCCAGTGATTCTCCCTTCTTCCCTGTATTGTCACATTTTTCTTCTTTCCAGGGCATAAAAATATGCTTTCATTTGTCCCTCTTTCAAGCTTCCTTCCCTTCCAATTGTCTTGTCATCTCTCTGTTTGTGGCAAAAGAGTCTGAAAGAGGTATCTATATTTTTTGAATTTAGATCTTGTGGTCTTATTTTCTCTTTAAAAATTATTTCGAGGGCCTCCCTGGTGGCGCTAGGGTTAAAGACAGCGCTATCAAGCTATCACCAGCCACAGCAGTACGAGTTCGATCCCGATCCCCTCGCAGGGAGCAACCCACATGGCCCAGCAGACTTCTCCTGCCTCATCTGTTGCTCCCCTCAGCAGTGTATTTCAGTAGATCTGTCTCTTCTGCTCCCCACTCTCTCTGGTGAATCTCCTCACCCCTGCACCTCTGGCTTACACCCTAGTTCTTATATGCATAAATAAATAAATCTTTAAAAAAATTATTTTTGGGCCTCCCCTGGTGGCGCAGCGGTTGAGCGCTGGGTTGCGAGGCTGCCCGCAGCCTATGCAGCACCAGTTGGATCCCCGGCCACTGGCGAGAGTCCCACAAAGAAAAAAAAAAAATTATTTTTAAGAAGTTTAAGCATACACAAAGGTAGGTAGTATAATGAACTATCATATGTCTTTACTGACTGCTAACAGTTATAACTATTTTGTCCACCTATTATAGCCACTCTCCTTCCCTTAGTCTTCTGGAGTGCTTAAAAGTAAACCCTTGACATCTCCTCTCACCTGTAGACACTCCATTACACACCTCTCAGAAATAACGACCGTAAAATATGCCATCACACCACCGGTGTCATAGTCAACAAATCTAAATATACAATGAGGGTTTAAATGTCCTAGGTATCCTCAAAAATATCTTTTTATGATAGATTTGCCCAAACTAGGCTCTAAATACATTGCATTCATCCCTTAAGTCTTTTTTTTTCTTCTTTAGCATTTTCTCTCTCTCTCTGTTTTTTTCCCCATGCCATTTATGTGTGTGTGTGTGTGTGTTTTTTTTTAAGGTCTTTTTTTTTTTTTCTATAGAAGGTTTCCCCTTCTGGACCTGGCTGTTTGCATCCTCATGTCCCCTCACTCCTGTAATTCCTGTACATTGTAGTTACAGAGAGGCTGGATTCCTTGGTCTCTTGAATCCATTCCAATCACACTTTCAGCCCTACCGCTGCTCTAAAACTGTGTGTTACCAAGTTCATTAGGGACCTACCACACCACATCAGGGGCCCATTCTCAGCAATCCTCCTTCTGGACCCATCAGCATTGTTGGAAACGGTCAGTTCTCAGTGCATTTCCCGTGTTTGCCTCACAGGACACCACACGCTCATGGATTCACTTTTATCTCACTTGTTGCTCCTTTGCAGCCTCCTCTGTTCTCTCTCTCTCTCACTTCTAAATGTCAGAGTGCTGTGGGGTTACTATTTGTTACTCTTTTCAACCTGTACTAATTCGACTGGTGATCTCATCCAGTCCTTTGGTTTTAATTGCCATATTTATATGTGCTGACTTCCTAATTTATCATTTCAGCTGGGAGATCTTCCCAGAAATCTGAATTCACATATCAACATTTTGATATATGCATTTGAATGTCTAATAAGCATCTCAACTTGATCAGGACCATAATTTGACACCTGACCTCCTTCCAAATCTGCTCCTCTCTCAGATTTCATCTCAGTTGATGGCAATGCCATCCTTCCAGTTCTTCAGGTTAAAAAAAAAAAATCCTTTAATCATTCTAGATTCTTTGTTTCTATCCCACATAGAATTTATCGGTAAATCCAGGTGACTCCCTTCAGGTGACTCCACTTTCAAAATATACCCACAGTCTGGTCATTTATCACCACGTCTACTGTTGTCATCTTGATTCAATCCGTTGTCCTCTCTTGCCTCATTCCAGTCTCCCAATTGCTCTCTGACCCATTCTTTTGTTCTTATCTCAGGGAGCTAGAGCTATCTTATAAAAATATAGGTCACTCCTCTGCTCAAATATTGTAGTGTTTTCCCCATTGGAGTCAAAGCTGAAGTCTTTAAAATGACCTGTAAGTTCCCACATGTCCTGCTCCAATTATTTTCTGACATGTCTCTCAACATTCTCCCAGCTCATTTACTCTGCTCCAGCCACACTGGCCCTCTGTTCTTTCTATCACATGCCTGATCTAAGCTTAGCAGTAAGTGTTAGACATTGAATGTTCTTCTTACTATATCATTGAAGCTAATTCCCTTTTTGTCTTTTTAGTGAGTTATTTTCCTGTTCGACCTTTGAAAATGACATTCTCCTAGGAGTAGAATTGATGGATCAAAGAGCATTTGTGTTTTGCTAAATACTAAAATGTTACCAAATTACTTTCACTAATAATGTATGAGCTTTCCCATAGTCTAACCAACTGAGGCTATTAACAATTTTCAATTTTTTCATAATTAACATGTGGCTTTGATCTGAATTTCTCTTCTGAGGAACATCCATTTAAAAGCCATTTGTATTAATATTTCTGAAAACCGTAAGTTCACTTCGCTACTTACTTTTCTAAGATGTTGGTGTTTTTCTTATTATCTGCAGAAGTTCTTTGTACAATTTAGAAACGAGTACTTGGTATGCAGTATGAGTTAGAATAAAGTTATTCAAGTTTGTCATTTGTCTTTGACTTTATGATGGATTTTCCTCTGCAAAATTTTTAAAAGGTGGAAGTCTCATTCACTCTGAGGCCTCTTCCATCTCAGATAACTTATTTTCTTATTTTTTCACATTTAAATCTTTTCTCCATCTGGAGTTCATCTGGTACAGGATGGGACATATATTTCCAACTTTATGGTTTTGGACACCCATTTGTTCCCGCATTCACTGGATGTCCCATGTTTTTTCCACTGACATGAAATACCACCAGGAGATTCCTAGGTGGGCTTTAATGGTGGTTAAGTTTAGGTTGATGTAAGAGTGTTTTCTTTTTGTGAATCCCTTCCTGGCAGGTAGAGGCCTCAAACATGTTATGGAGAGCTGCAAACAAGCCAAACCTGTAACATGCTGAAGGTCACACCCAGCAAATGCATGTACAATGTCATCAAATTGTAGCTTGAAGTGTTGCGAGCACGTGATTCTTACATAGTTAGTTTCTCCACCTCACACATTCTTTCCAATAATGGCAAAGGGACAGAGAACAGTCATATGGTTTTTGTTTGTTTGTTTTGCAGACTTACTCCATCAACATGTAAGGAAGGCCAGAAGCAAATATTTGCCAACCACTTTGAATTATGGGGAAGAAGAGGGCTATCGTAATCCTCATGTTATCTCTTAGATTTCAAGCATATTATTGTGACATCAGCATTCTAGGCTCAATGAATTATTTCACTGACTATAAACTCATCCATCTGTCTAACTAGCTGAGAAACCAGGCCACTAGGTATGTATTATGAGGGCCACAGGTTCATCCCACAGTGGGATGAAACTTTTCAGAACTGGTGATGGTGGGCCTCCCTCGTGGCGCAAGGGGTTGAGTCTCAGCTTTATAAAGCTATCCGCGGACACTGCAGCATGGGTTTGATCCCCGACCTGAGAGATGGCTCACATGGCACAGCAGACCTCTACTGTCTTGCCTGCTGCTCCCCTCAGCAGCGTATTTCAGTATATCTGCCTGTTCTGCTTCCCACGCTGTCTCTGGTGAATCCTCCCAACACCTGCCCCCTGCCCGCACCTCTGGCCTGTACCCCAGCTCTTGTATGCATGAATAAATAAATCTTAAAAAAAAAAAAAAGAACTGGTGATGGCATATGAGACCATTAAAACTGGTTCACCTGGCATCTGTGTACTGGATACTTTTAAACTAGGACATGCATCTATTGTTCAGTGATAATAATTTTGATACCAATGACACTAAGATACTACAAAATCCTGCTATACCTTTCAAAGTAAGTAATGAATCACCAAAAATAATCATAAGAATATAGCTTAAGCTTTTGGCTATGCTTTTCTTTCTTTTCTTTTTTTTTTTTAATTTACTGTGTTACAGGTTTTTCTATGGAAGGATTTAACTCCAGAACAGCTAGATGGGAGAGAATTATAGGGCAAGGCATGCAGAAAGGATGGGAATCTCCGTACTTTCTCCTCCTGCACACTCAGTCCCCAGGTCTCCACATTCATCAACCCAAAACTCTGGTTGAGCTTCTTCCCGTCCCCCACCCCCCTTTATTTAAGTAAAAAGCAAAAGATTTATTTGATCTGAAGAGGAACAGGAGCATGGCTGGCTGTGTTTCTTAACGGAAACCCTATATGACACAGATGTTAATGTTTTTATTCAAGATATGGACAGGTTAAGTTCAGTGTCTCGATTCTTGCACCTTTTTTTCCTGAGATTAAATAACTTAATCTCTGTAAGCCTTAATTTCCTTGTACATAAAATGGTGATTACAATAGTACTTACTGTTATAAGGATTACTAAGAAAATTCTTTTAAAGCATAAGTAAAGCATTTCCTCCATATCTGATTGGCAAAGAACAAAATGTTCAGTAATACATTTGGCAGTGGGAATACGGTGGAGTATGTACACTCATACATTGTTTGGAAGAGTGTTAATTGGTACAAGCATCACATAAGACAGTTTGACAAAATCTATTAAAATTACAAATAGACACACATACCTTGACCCACAGTTCCTTTTCCTAAAATTTATCAAGCAGATGTACTTGTAAATGACCAAACTCATAACTGAATGCAGATATTTATTGCAGTACTATTGTAATAAGAAGGATGGAAACAAGCTAAACATTCCTTTTATATATTAGGGATTGTTTTGATGGACCCATGCAATCAAATGCCAGGTTGTAAGAAAGTATAAGGAAACATTTATGTTATCAAATGGGATTTTATGTTAAGATACAATGTTAATCGAGAAGAAAGGTGTAGCAGAGTATGCAAAAAGAGTGCCTGGAGATTAGATAGCACATACATATTTGCTTACATAATACAGAAATGCTCAAGAAAAGCACTCAAGAAAATGGTAGTACTGATTTCCTCTACAGCTGGGATTTCCTGGTGGAAGTTTTCTAAGAATTTTCTGAGTTGACCAGGAAACTTTTTATACTATATCCTTTTTATCTTTGGATGGTACTCTGTAAGCATACAACTTATTTTTAAAAAACAAATCAATATAAAGTATGTAGAATAGTTACGACTCAAGGTGGCAAGCAAAATATATTTTAAAGTTCAACTTAATGGTAACTGATCATCTTCCACTAAAATAAAGATATCTAGAGACTTTTAAAAATATACTAAAAAAATTTAATACCCAAATTTTATAATATGTAACTGATTTTAAACAATGAAATAGATCATCTAAACTATAAAGGCATTTTTTAAAAAAAAGTCATCAAGTCCTACAATCTGACCCATTATCATTTACATTTCTTACAAGGGTATGAAAGTACCTGGTAATTTAAAAAATCTGCTTAGCAAAGAACTTGACTACGAGAGGTGTTTGCCTATGCAAGCAAAACTCTAATGAGCTAGTCCTGGAAAAATTGGAGATTTTATCAGATAATATGTGTCACTTAAGCTTCTCTCAAACAGTTGATTTTGACGGAGTAAAAATACTAAATGTACTTTAGATTTATTTAAAGTTTTGCCTATAGTTCTGAGCAAATTTGGATGAACTGTGAATAAAAGGAGAACTCTTTTTCTATTTGGCTCATCTGCATTTAGACTTTAAGGTCACACTAGCTTTTGTTTCAATAAACTGTGCCTCTGGATTTTTCACACTTACCTGATATTCTATTAACATTCTTCTTGTTCTCCCCCATACTTTGGCATTAACAGTTATTCTTCTTTTGCTGGTTTTTAAATTCATAGACATAAGCAGTATTTAGGCCATGATAATTATATATTAGCACACATCCCTCTAGACTCTCATCTCTTCGTCTGGTGAAGTATTTTCTGGAAAATAAGAAGACGAATTGAGTGGCATCTTCCCTAGAAAACTGTTAGAAAACTCTGAAGCTGATCACCCCAATCTTCTCCTACAGTATCTTGAGTATACCTCCAAATCACAGCAAACATTGAACTCTTAAAAAAGCAACTGTATTTATTTTTTATCACATATGTATATGCCAGGCCTGGCATGTATTAGGTACTCAGTGAAACCTGCCGAATAAAAACCAGTTTTTCACAGCAGCTGCTATAGTCCTAATGGAAGTACTTTGGCAGATATGATCTTTTTGTTATAATATTTGAGTGCTCTATTAGATATAAAAGTAAATCCATTTAACAGTTTAGAGAGTTCTTATCCATCATGTCATAAGAATCTGAGTACAGAGGACTTGTTTTCCTAGATCAAATTCCAATTTGTGTAATGACGATGATCTAAATTCCCCATTTTAAACTTTAAAAAATTCATCACTTTTTATGACCTGAACACACGACCGCCTACTACAACATGTTCCACTTTTAAGGGAATGTTCAAAATGTAACTGAATCTGTTGGCTAATTTTTCTCAAATCAACAATTTACATCACTGATGATAAAAACAAAATAGTTATTACTGGCAGATGCTCCCAAAAATTCAAAAAGATTTAGTAGGGTGATATGTTTTCTGACCTAGGGGGCATGTTTTATGGCCTGCACTGGTAGCAAGAATAACCAACCATTGGTCATAGGACAGGTTCTTTAGGCTCTAAATAAGTTTCCTCCTCTGTGAAGTGGGATCATGATACCACCCTCACAGTTTTTATAGCCAAGGTTGACTTATATTTTTTGACTGCTTTGTAAGTACAGATTTCTGGGATTTTTTTTGACTGCTTTGTAAGTACAGATTTCTGGGACTTCTGACATAGTTCCAGGATTTAAATAAATCCATTGCTGCAATTTGAGAAGTGTCATAACCTTGACTGAAACTTTTCCTAGGGTCTCTCTGGTGGCACAAGGGGTTAAGACACAACCTATGAAGCAATCTGCAGACCTGCAGCATGAGTTCGATCCCCAGCCGGCCAGGGAGCTACCCACGTGGTGCAGCAGACCTCTCCTGTCTCGCCCACTGCTCCCCTCAGCAGTGTTTTGGGTCCCTCTTCCTGTTCTGTTCCCTGCTTTGTCTCTGGTGAATTCTCTCATCCCCTATGCCTCTGGCCTGTACCCCAGTTTTTGTATGTAAATAAATAAATCTTAAAAAAAAAAAAAACTTTTCTTAGTGAGAGGCAATACTCCTTTCTGTAGGCAAAAATGCAAACTCATTTCTTTGCTGCCCACTGGCCTGGTATCCAGGGCGCTTAAGTTATATTCAACCAACGGCAAAGAAATCCTTCATTTCATATTATCACCAGGGATTTCTATATTGTAGCTACCTAGAAACCATTGAAAGCTCAGCTAATAAAGTCAGCAGGAATTATTTAGGGAACATGATAACCATTAATGCCTGTGGTTTCACTAAACATACCCATTGTTCCAATGGGTATGTTTGGCCACTTATAAAAAATAGTTTAACAATACATTCATTTGTTTTTGAGGGTCAAAACGAGAAAAGGCCCTGTGAGTAGTAGACTTCGGTTTTGGTAAATATCAGGAATGCTATTAACTGTGTCATTTATTGTTCTTAAAAATAAGGGGAGAATGAAAATATGGTAGTCCTACTGATGAAAACTTCATTTAGGTGCAAAAACACCTGAAGGACTGAGGTGGATTTGGAAGACATTATAGAGAGAAAATTGACAAATTGTGACCACGAACATTACTGGTGATAGTTTGATAGCGCTGATACACAGGCCACCAGGGAGGCCCTGAGTCCTCTCATTTTTTGTGTTACTGTAAATTGATAATCAGTATCTCTCTCTCTCTCTTTTTTTGGAGGGGTAATGTCAATTCCAGCTCCTAGAAGAAACTTGTCATATTGGGAGACTTCAGGCACAAAGTCTTCTGTACCACTTCTGTCTGTGGGATGATTTGGCTCGTGTCAGACTCTACTGTCTCCTAGGGGCATCTGCTACCCTCAGTTGAATGGTCTAGATCAAACAATCTGTAGTTATTCTTAGTCATACATTTAGTAGGCAGGGCTTGAGAGCTGCATTTCCATTCTAATCAGTAATTCTTGCTTTTGCAGTGGAAGTAACACTTTATTAGGTTCAGAGTAAGGATCCTTAGGATACTTTCCCCACATCACTGAAATCAACACCAGTGCTTCCTTTAGGAGCAGAATCATTTTGCCTCCTTAGTTACTTGCTATCCTTTCCTTGGAGGCCCAATTTTGCTGTGAGAGTCTGACTCTACACCAAGATCCTAAAAGTTTCTCCCCAAACTCTGATGTCCTTGCTAATTTACCTTTAACAAAGGAGATGGGTTTTATTTTAAGCTTGTCCAGATCCTAGTGAAGATCTCAGTGATCCACAACTTACACACAGGTAGAGATATAAACCCAGATGGTGGTCAATGAATCACAAATTTATTTTTCTATAGCTTATGTTCAATTCCCCTTTGAATGCCAATTCACAGGCATGATAATACCACAATCTTTCCCACTTTTTGGTAGCCCATCTTTTTTCCCTTGGGATTGGATCTACATTTGAGACTGTCTAGTATGATGGCAAATTTTGAAGTTGCGAGTCTGGTTCTCAGTGTCACCTGTTCATATAGGCACCTCATCAGAAATGTAACATTCTAATAGTAATCAGTACAAGCCTTTGGGGAGTTCAGAGTCCCCTCTTCCATGCTCTTGTAAGTGTGGAGGCTGTCTTTCCTCTTCCACAACATACACAGAGCGGTGTACAGGATATTTTGTGCCCATTTCAAGTTAGGACATAGGAAAATATTGGGAGTTTGTGTAGTTCCCATCAAACTCCCGCAAATTCATCTTCTCTGAGTACTGCTGCTTTCCTGAGCTGTCTTCAGGAATCATGACACGCATTCCCTGCACTCTGATGTCACAAGTTCATCTACGGAGGCTTTCTCACTCTCCAGGGATGTGATGATGAACATGGTACATTCTGCGAACTCCTGGCACAATACCCTGCCATTGCTTCCCCTCCTTTTCTCTTGGAACTCTACTACCTATAACTCCCCTCATTCTCCAGCGGAGGAGACAGGCTAACTTGTTTGAGGCTTTTCTGCAAGAGGAAAGTCATGGTCTTATATCCCTGCTGTGCCAGAGGTTTCTTCTTGTCTGTGTAAAGCCAAATCTTTCGAAACGCCAAAAGCCAAGAAGAAACTCCCTTTTCTTTCCCCTCTGCTTTCTTTGCTGCCACATCTTTCTCTTGAGCATTTCTCTAGGTATTCAGTGAGCACAGAATGCCTAGATGTTTTGGGGGTGGAGTGATGGCCAAAGAGACTGAGAGAAGACACTATTGATTGGGTGGGTGAGGCAATCTGTTAGTATTATCCTACCACACTGATTGAGGAACAGACTGAAGAGATGATGATGATGATGATGACGATGTTGCCACTGTTGCTAAGAGCAAATATGCCTTCTGTCATCCAGATGAGGATCCTGCCGCTGTTCTAAGCATGGGCTAGAAGACTTTAGAACTGAGAAGCCCTGTCTTAAATAAGCAGACAGATAAGGTGACAGGTTGTCTTCTAAAAGGATTTATCTTTTCACTACAGATCAGTTCTGCAGTGATTTTGAAAGGTATGATTCTGTTATTCAGGTTGGTTCTAGGAATGACAGTTTATATAAAGCTGTTACTTTACTGTGAAAAATCTAGACACAGTGAGAGTAACATTTGGATTAGTCTTTTACACCCTGAAACTTGCATAATAGGAAGAATCATGTTATTTTTTTCTGAGAATGCAGAGGCATCCTCAAAGCCTTTTCAGTTTTAACTTTCATTTGAAATACATAATACTAAATAATAGTATTAGTGCTGATTAATAAAATTTTCTTACTTATTAACTACCTACGTATCAGATATTAAAACACCTAAGTAATTCTTCATTTAATCTTCATAAAAACCTTAAGAGATACATAGTATTATCCTAATTTACAGATCAGGAAGCTGAGGCACAGAGCAGCTAAGTAACTTGTTCAAAGTCACAAATTATTATCTAGTTATTGAATTTGAGCTCCAGCAATCTGATGGCAGAGTTGAACTGCTTAACTCTGTTGCCTTATTAGTCATGATATTCATCATGATAATGGTTAGAAGGTTATATATAAATAAATCCACTTTTGCTAAGTATGCATTTTGGTTAACAACAGCACTTTGATTACACAGAAAATTTAGCCAGTATAAATGTTATTAATTTGTCCCAAATTCTCACCAACCTATTTCTTTGCAAAGGATATGTTCCTATTCTAGTTGTTAACTACTTTACAGGTTAGTTTTATAATGAGCATCAAGTGAGTTATACACATAAAAACTGGACAAGTTTTTTTTTTTTTTTTAAAGATTTATTTATTTATTATACAAGCACTGGGTACAGTCAGAGGCGCGGGAGGGTGAGAGAATTCACCAGAGCCAGAGCGGGGAACAGAACAGGCAGAAGGACTGAAGTACACTGCTGAGGGGAGCAGCAGGCGGCAGGAAAGGTCTGTGCGCCATGTGGGACCCTCGCCCGGTGGCCAGGGATCGAACCGGCACTGCAGAGGCTGCGGGCAGCTTCACAACCCAGCACTCAACTGCTGCGCCACTGGGGAGGCCCAAAACTGCACAACTTTTAAAAGACTTTTTTATTATGGAAAATTTTAAACACACAAAAATAAAGAGACCAGTACAATAAACCCTCATGCAGCAATCATTTGCCATCAATAATTTCAACCCAATTCCAACAATTCCAACCCAGGCCAATTTTGTTTCATCTGCGACCCCGTTCACTCAGCAGACCCTAGGTTATTTGAAAATACATTCAGACTCCATAGTATTTCATTGTCACAAAGATTTTACGAGTCATTGTACAACAGTGCATTAGTCCTTATAGTGCAGATACAGATATATTATCTCCTTTCACTGTCATACCCTGTTCTTTCCCATTTTACTGAAAAGGAAGCAGGTTCAGAAAATGAAATGATTTTTCTTTGGTTATACTGTAGTGTATATCACAGAACTTGAATTTAATTACTTTTAAACATCACCTTTAGTGCTTAGCCCAGTTGAGAGAGGAAACCTGTTTGCCTTTTAACCATCTCTAAGACTGTGCAGTAAGGAGGACGCGAGTTTTCATTCCACTCCAGGACCGCAGTTCAGACAAGGAAATATTTGTACTGCTCATTTCTTTCACGAAACCACTGTTGCTGCAGCTATGGTCATAAAGCTCCTGATTTTTCCAACATCCTCTATATGTAACAGGGGTCCCTAGGAAAGGGGAGGTTCCAGGTTCCCTGCCCTACCCAAGGGAGGGTGGAGCTGAGCAGGGAGAGAAGACACTGCAGAGGGAAGGAAGAAGGAAAGAAGCAGGATAGGAAGCTAGAAGGAGACCTGGAGGAGGCACATGGAGCAGGGAGACACCTGAAGAAAATGTGCTTGCCTTTTGGTCGTGGACTGGGTGACAGACCCGTGGGGAGGTGACAATGGCAGGTTTTATGTTGATTTTGCTCTTTTCCTCCCAGACTTGTCTGGTTGTTGTCCTTTTTTTGTGGGTCCCCACTGAAAGGTGCTTTAGACTTGGTGCAGCTTTCGGGCCTTGCTGTGGGCCAATCCTGCTTGGGTGGACTTTTACCCACGAGGGGCCGGGTCACTTTGGGTGCTTGATTTAGAAACTATATTCTTTGCCTTTCCTGTATTTTTTCCTAATTATATTAAAGTTCCTTCCCATTAAAGTCTCATATCTTTTGTGTTGATGCAGTGGACGCCAGAACCCATTTAGAGCAGGCAGGTTTGCAGAGTCTGGGGTGTCCCCTCCCTGCCCTGTAACATATGGACGCTGCATTCAAATACAGATGTTTTTACTTGCTGATAAGAAAAGGAAACCTAAGGATTTGCCTTACTGGTCAGATAAGTATCAGGCTGAATCCAAGCTGCTGGGTCAATAGCTCCACACAAGGACAGATCACTTTTCACCAAAATCAGGCTTTACAAGAGGTGAGGTTATGTTCTCACAAAAATGAGTAAAATGTTTACACGAATTCTCATCCGGGAAAAGCTGACGATGGTAATAATGCCGTTTCATAGGCAGTCAAACTGCTCTCTTTTGGACTTCAGCTGCTTGGAGGCTTCAGCCTAATCTCTATCAATTAGGTTTAAGGGGAAGGTCAAATTATAACAAAATAGCAACAACGCGGCTGTTGAGGCGCCATCACCAGGCTTTGCCAGGAACTGCGTTAAGTGATGGGCGTCTTTTTTATTCACAAAAGGATGGCTCCGCCTCCCGCCCCGGCCCCCAGGTAAGCCTTTTATTTTTTTTATTTTAACATTTATCATTTTTTACATTTTTTCAGACTATATGTGCTTCCCCCCACCCCCTCAGGTGTCTGAGTTTCCTTCCCCAAGGCACCCGTGCACCCTCACCTCAGTCCCCTGGGCTCCTCCCTCCCCAGGTGGGCCTTTTATTCCCGTTTTCCAGACAAGAAAAGCAAATAGTATAAAAAATAGCAAAAAATAAAATAAAATCACAGTCCTGATAGAAAAAAAAAAAAGAAGTCATAATCAGCAAAAAAAAAGAAAAGAAAAGTGAGCTGCAGAGAAAGTCACCCGCGAGTGAGCGGCCAACCTGAGTCCGGGGCGGGGACGCCCGTCTCCAGGGCGCTACCACGCGGCGGTGGAAGGCGAAGAAACGCCGCGTCGGGGATCCCGAGAACGGGGGGCGTAACTTCTGCGAGAGAGAAAAGCCGGGCCCGGGTGGCCGGACGAGAGACGGCGGGACACACGCCGGAAGTCGGACTTGGGCCGTCGGACCGCCCCGGAAGTGGCTCGCGAGCGCCGCCGTCTGCCCTGCGCGGGGAGCGGCGCTCGCGGTGGGAGCTGCGCTGCGGCCACGCGGTCTCCCGAGCTCGCTGCAAACGCGGGTGCACGGCACAATGTCGCAACCGTCCCCCCGGGCCAAGCCGTCCAGCCCTAGTAATCCCAGAGTCTTCTTTGACGTAGACGTCGGAGGGGAGCGAGGTGAGCGCGGAGTGAGGCGCGCGAATGCCCGGGGGCCGGCCGCGGGGACCCCGAGGGTGGGGTGCGATGCGGACCCCGGGCTGCTGCGGGGCGCGCTTCGGACCGACCCGGGGCGCCGGCAGAAACCCAGGCATCCAGGGCGGGGTCGAGCCAGCGCCCTTGTACCAATGCCACAGTGGTGCGGAAGTTTCTGGAAATTTCTGGTGCAGGCGGCCTTTCGGGTCGCCACTCGTGCTTTGGTTGCCTCTCCCCGCCACTTGCGCCACCAAATTGGCGTAAATTGTGATTTTTTTTGCTTGCAGTGGGGCGTTCAGAAAGTCTCTGGGATATGCGTGTTTTGGGGTCCAGTCGTGCTCTTTGTAAATTAAAGCGATTTGGTATACTGCTTTTTCCTGATTTTCTGATTCTTAGTCTAGAGGTCCAGACTGATGGACATTTTCTTTTTTGGTGTTGGGCAAAATGAGTTTAATGTGGCGATTGGTTGCCTAGGCTACGGTAGCAGTTTGGAGGCGCCTAAGCGCCTCTGAATTAGCGTGTTGCCTTGTAACTGAATTGCTCTTGTTCTGAAACATGTTAAAATTGCTGGCCAAGGAGCGTGTTTGAGCGCATACACAGATAAACTCATCAGGATTCAAGCATCCTTTGGAAAGACAGACACACATGTATGTGTATTCGGTTTGGTTTGAAATTAGTGCTAGACTTACTTTTACCTGCCTTTGGAGTTCTCTAGAATGGGGAATCCCCCCCCCCACTTGCTTCTGAAGCTGTGCTACTGTAAAAAAGACTGTCTCCTAAGACTACAACCAGAAATTTGTGCCACCATAGATATGGTGGAATAAAAATTAAAAGGGGGGATTGTAACAGGGTGGTCCCCAGGAAAGGGGGAGGTTCCCTGCCCCACCCAAGGGAGGGTGGAGCTGAGCAGGGAGAGAAGAAGCTGCAGAAGAGACTGAAGAAGGAAGCAGGATGGAGCCAGGAGACCTGGAGGAGGCGCATGGAGCCTAGAGAAGAAACTGTGCTTGTCTTTTGGTCGTGGACTGGGTGACACAGATGTGGGTGAGACCCGTGGGGAGGTGACAATGGCAGTTTTTATCTTGATGTTGATTTTGCTCTTTTCCATCCGGGCTTGTCTGGTTGTTTCTGACCCTTTGCTGTGGGTCCCCACTGGAAGATGCTTTAGATTTGTGGCAGGCTTTGGGGCCTTGCTCTGGGCCAATCCCATTTGGATGGACTTTTACCCACGAGGGGACGGGTAACTTTGGGTGCTTCATTTAGAAACTAGACTCTGCCTTACCTGTATTGTTTCCTAGTTTTATTAAAGTTCCTTCCCCTTAAAGTCTCCTATGTTTTCTGTTGATGCGGCGGATGGCAGAACCCATTTAGAATAGGCAGGTTAGCGGGGTTTGGGCTGCCCCTCTCCCTGACCTATAACACTACAAGGCAGATTTCACAAAGCACAAATCCTACATACAGCTCTTTGGGACACTCGGCCAACCTGACCACTCAAGAGATACTTAATTGTTTCTTATTGGTCTCCCAGTATTCAATCTGAATGCATATAGAAGAAATTAAACAGAATTTAAAACCATTTGCCCTTCATGATGTCCCTTAGATAGTGTTAAATTTCTGGCCACATCGCTTATTTCCCTTGTAAGATCTAGAAAAACAGTTGTTTAAAATAGGAGACAGCAGTCTTGCCTGCCTGTGACTAAGAAGGTGCCTCTCTTTTTCTCCTGTTCCTAATAAGCCTATTCTTCAAATGTAAGAAAAAAATTCATTTTAGACACATGATACTTCACATCAGGTGGATTAATGTGAATATTAGAAAGATAACCAATAAAGAGAACTTTGTATCTCAATCACCATGTTTTATCAACTGTCCTCTTTTATCGTTTGTTTATTTGGCTGTGTTTTGTATACTGACATGATTTTATTTTCTTTCAGTTGGCCGAATTGTCTTAGAATTGTTTGCAGATATTGTACCCAAAACTGCAGAAAATTTCCGTGCATTATGTACTGGAGAAAAAGGCACTGGATCCACCACTGGGAAACCTCTCCATTTCAAGGGATGCCCTTTCCATCGAAGTATGTGTTAATTTTCTGAATGTGATTATTCACATACATGATCAAATCCTGTCCTGTAGGAGTTAGGGAAGAAAACACCTGAGTAAGGAGTGAGAGTTAAAAATAACTATTCATTTCCGAGGGAACACTTTGACATCTGAGGCAATAGCTCAGTTTCATAAAGGTTAGGCTGTGAAAGGTGGCATCATGGGAGGGTACTAAGATCTATTTGAAGAGAAATGGACTACTATAGTTTCACCACTTCTTCACTCCTATATAATTAGATTGAGAAAGGGAATGACTGTGATAAATAAGCAGAACCTTAGCTTGATTGTTGTTTAGTGACCAAAAAATTGTGCCAGCTAATTAATTCAGTGTCTTGGACATTGGTGTGATATGTGATTAAAAGGTAACTTTTCTTACGTCTCACACTTTGTGTAAACAGGTTTGTTCAGCAATTGTTTGATGGTTCTTTTAGTAGATGACATTAGGAACTATATATTTTCACCATTTTGTTAACATTTAGTCATTGAGTGGGCATGCAATAAATATTTGTTTAATGGATGTAAGTAAACTATAATCATATCATTTATTAAGAAAGATGACTAATTTTTAAAAATATTAAATTATTGGTTTACTTTTATTTTAATAAAGTACCCCAATATGTTGATAAAGTGTATGCAGAAAAGAGTTAACATAGCCAACCTGAGCCGCCTCTCCTTGAAAAGGTCTCCATGCAGGGTTCGCCACTGCCCGGAGTCTGGGAACTTGGCGCGTGAACCATTGCCTAAGTCATAAGGGTCTATTTCTAGACTGTACAGTCAATTTTGATTTGGTTCTCAACAATTTGATTTATGTTGAACACCAGCTTTCCTCTTAGGAGTTGTAATTTTGGTACATGTTAGGCAGAGAGAACCTGCATGATGAACCCTAATAAAAACCTTGGCTGCTGAGTCTCTAATGGATTTTCCTGGAAACATTATATAGACATGGTTGCCTTTTTTTTTTTTCCCCCTGGGGGGAAAGATGTGCCCTGTGACCTTTCATACCAGGGAGAAGGTATAAGGAAGGAGGAAGCTTGTGCATGGATTTCTCCAGACTCAGCCTATATCTTTTTCCTTTATAATGTAGCTGTGTATCTTTATTAAAGTTAGTTTGGAATCAGACTGAAAAGCCTTTTAAGAGCTTGGAGTTGTGGGAATGAATGAGGAGAAACAGGAGAGTGACTAAAGTCATGTGTTAGTAAGTTGCCTTTATTATTGCATATTAATTAACATTGCTGAAGTCATCCATATCTTAGTTTCTAATAGATATTTTCCCTTTTTATAGTTATTAAGAAATTTATGATTCAGGGTGGTGACTTTTCAAATCAGAATGGGACAGGTGGAGAAAGTATTTATGGTGAAAAATTTGAAGATGAAAATTTCCATTATAAGGTAAAGTAGACAAAAATGCATGTTTATTGCTGATAGTAAAGGCTGTTGTGTGTCTGGATTACTTGTTGGATTAGATACCATTAAGTCTCTTATGTGTACTTAGATTCTTTTCTTGTAAAAAGTATCATACTTATAAATATGCATCTTTAATATGGAAAAAGTTCATCCAGTTATGATTTTATTTAATTTTTAAAAAATATTTATCCATACAAGAGGTGGGGTAAAGGTGGGGTGAGAGGATTCACCAGAGACAGAATGAGGAACAGAACAGGCAGATCTACTGAAATACACTGCTGAGGGGAGCAGAGGGCAAGATAGGAGAGGTCTGCTGCACCATGTGGGTAGCCCCCTGGCCAGAGATGGAACTCGTGCTGCGGTGGCTGTGGATAGCTTCAGAGGTTGCGTCTTAACCCCTTGTGCCACCAGGTAGGCCCCAGTTATGATTTTAATTGGCAAAAGCATTACATGCTGCAGTAAAGCCAGTGAGCGCTAAGTGTGGTCACACGTATGGCAAAATTGTTTCCAGGAAAAATATTGTCATTATCAGAAAGATGGTGACTTATGCATGTTTATGCTTGAAGATGAAGAGCAGCAAAAATATCACTATGACCTAAGATGTCAGGGGTTTTGCAAATTAGTGGATATGGTTAATGTTCAAGCTTCTAAAGGGTGTTAGCGGTGCCTATACCTCCTTACTTTCATTGTTCCAGGATGTAACTGGGGTCTATTGTATCATGCAAGTTGTAAGAATAGACATGTAAGTACAGAAATAAAGCGATGTCTTTGGAAATACGGAATACGAGCATGGTAATTTGGATGATTTGAAAAGTAAATGTCATGGGTCTCCTAAACAGTACTTATTGGCTGATACTATATGTTCAGTACTGTCATTGGCACCAAAAAATGAAAAGCCTTGAGGACAAAGAATTTGTAAACTTACCAGGAAGTAACGCACAGGACAACTGAAGAATATTGTAATAGTATGAAAAGAAATGCTAATTTGAGACTTTCTGTATAGATTATATTAGAAATATATGGCTTGTATGACTTATACGGGCCAAATTATTAGGGAAGATATTGAAGAATGGGCATTTAAGCTGGGTAAACTGGACCTTGCACGGTGGCTGAGGTGCCAGATTGAAGGAGGGAAACAAGTGAAGGTAGATGAAGACTAAACAAGGCCCAGGAAATAAAGTTCTAATGTTCTATTTAATGTTGTTAGAAAAGCAGCAAACTTTTGGAGCGGGAAAAGGGAAGCTACCAGAAGGATGAAAACTAAGATGACATGATGATCATTTGATCATTTGAAAGGGGCCGTATTGAAAGGACACATCGTTCTCGCCTTCTAACTTGGTGGTCTTAAAAGCTGAATTTGAGTTGACTGAAGTAGTCAGAGGCATTTTGGTGGGAAGAGTCATCTGAGTCACAGTGCATGGACCAGCGAGGATTAAATTTAGAAAAGTGTAAGGATAAAGTGTAAGGATAAAAAATTGGGCTTCACAGACCCTTTGAACAGGTTCATGTCAAAGTAGACATTTGATTTCGAGATGTGTCCAGCAGCGTCTTCTGGGCATTTTCTGAGGAAGTAACTCACTTGGGAAGAAAGCCACCATACTTGGATTCTTTTGAGATTAGCAGGGTACCTGAGTGATGACACTAAATATCCTCTCCCTGTTTTAGTTTATTGATGGATAAAGGGAGCCTCATAATGCAGACCAATACAAGTAGGAAGACTGTTCATGTCTTCTCAGGAAAAAGTGCATTTATCATAAAAAAAGGTGTAACTATTAGACCCCTTAATGCAGAAGCATCATAAAGGAAGTATAAGCCTTTTCTCAATATGGCTGCTTTAGAAATTAACTGCCTGCCCCCTATTGTCTGTTATTTGGTGCCGTAAACTTTTTTTTTGTTCTTAATGAACATTTACTGAGGTAACAGGTTTATAATATAACTTTCAGGCACGCAGCATTATAATTCAACATGTGTATAGCGCCTTCATAAGTTTTTCTTCAGCTTTAAAAAATAAGTATTCCATGTTTTGTGAATTAAAGGTTGTAATTTTATACACAGTAAATTACACTATTTCGTTTGATCTAAATGGTATTATAATCCACCCTAGTTTTATGTGAATAGTCAATAAAAGAACAATTCAGGACAGTATCTCTAACCTTTGCCTTGTAATGATTTCTTTTTCTACAGCATGATCAGGAGGGTTTGTTGAGCATGGCAAATGCCGGCCCTAATACGAATGGTTCTCAGTTCTTTATCACAACAGTTCCAACTCCTCATCTGGATGGGAAACATGTGGTATTTGGTCAAGTAATTAAAGGAATGGGTGTGGCAAGAATACTGGAAAATGTAGACGTGAATGGTGAAAAGCCTGCCAAAGTAAGTAAAAAGTTACAGTGAAATACACTTCATTAGTTGCCGCCTTAATGAAATGTAAGTAAAAGGATCAGAGGAAAAATGTTAGGACAACTGTTGGTATAGAAAGCCTGGATCTGTCACCTTTTCTTTGAAACTATTTCTAAAAAGGAATGGAAATAAGTTTAAAAGGAGATTTTTACTATATCAGCTTCAATCTTGGTGATTTTTGGTAGGTTACTCACATCTTCCTATCCCTGCAAAGCTTTCAGTCAGTATGTGTATATGTACATAACAGAAAGGACAGGAAACCAGAACCCTGTTTAGACTCTGTCATTTAATTGGTGGTTTGGTCTGCTCTTGATGGCTAGCTTTTCTTGCCCTGTTATCTTATCCTACACAATTACTTAAGATCAGACTGAATTAACGTAACTTAAAGATCCTTGTGTACTAATTGTGAATCAGAATAGTCATAATACTACCCATCCTAATTGGAAACTCAAATACCTGCAGTAGGTAGGCTGTCCTTCAAGGTCTGAGGGAAATTGTTAATTGAAAGCATATGCCCCACCTAAAGGAAATCACAGAGAATGGAGAAAGTTTCAGTTTAACTCTGTACTCTGAGCTGATGAATAGCAATAAAATGCTTTTGTAAAAAACAGTGATGCATTTGCATACCTGGAATGTATATAGTGGGCATTACTGCGGTTAGAACAGAGGACAAGCCTCTTGATGTTAGTCTGTTGTCTCAAAAGAGTTGGGCAGAGCTGCACGTGTCTTGCAGATACATAGCTTCATGAATGGACTTAAAAATATCTCATTAATCAGTTAGTACACTTCTACAATATAGGATTCTTTTTACAGTTGTGCGTTATTGCAGAATGCGGAGAACTGAAGGAAGGGGATGATTGGGGAATATTCCCCAAAGATGGTTCTGGTGACAATTATCCAGATTTCCCTGAGGATGCAGATATAGATCTAAAAGATGTAAGTACTTTCCAATTAGTCAAATTTTAATTACCTAAATTTCTAAAAATATTTACTACTGAAAATTTGAGCTCTTTATATCAATTTGTCCTAATGATAGATTCTAACATTAAGCCACATTACTTACTAAAATCCAATATATTTGTATTCTTTCATACAGGTAGATAAAATCTTATTAATAGCAGAAGACTTGAAAAACATTGGAAATACATTTTTCAAATCTCAGAACTGGGAGATGGCCATTAAAAAATATACAAAAGTTTTAAGGTAATAAAATATTCTCTCCTCCCCCCTTTTCTTCCCAGACCCTAGTACGGTATTTTTAATGAATTTTAACAACTTGTAATTGAATTATAAACTGAAATTTGGCAAATTATCTGTAACCAGATATGTTGAAATAGTTGCATTTTCTGTTGCCTCTAGCACTTTTGTGCTAGATTGTCAAAATATGAAAGTTGAAAGAATAGTATGTTAATACTCATGTTCCTTTACACATTCATCAGGCAAGATTTAGATAGGTGCCACATGTTTTCTATATCTCATCCTGAAAGCACTTGTCAGTTTGAACTGTTTCTGAGTTTTTACATTTGGTTAAAATGGTGGCAGTCAGTTGTTGCTGTTATAAAAGTACCTGTTTTCCTCAGAAGTAATTACTAAGTACTGTGTGAATATCCTTTTCCTAACCTTTCACCCAGTGGTTTTTGTATCACTGAAAACCATGGCTGAATCAGTTACTGCACTGATGGTTGAGAACTGTTATATTCATTGTAGCTATTAGCTAACATTCATCTGTCTGAAAGAGCCTCCCCCCACCTTTTTTTAGTATCACTGGAGAACTGGTGTTTTTTCTAATTCAATTTAAAACATCATTCTTCCAGATGTTTAAGAGTTCCCAGTTTATCTAGTGGAAGTCCCCTTTCCTGTATATGCTGACATGTTCCTATTAGTCTGTTAGTACTTGCTTCCTTTCTGGCCCAAGACAGTCCATGCACATCTTATACTTAACCTTATTTCCAGATCTGATATTAGCAGTTTTTGCAAGGAGCAAATATACTTTAGAAACCATATTCTGGTAGCCAAGTGTGCTCATTGCTTCTCACCCTTTTCAGTGACAGAAGTAGGAAATATATTAAAATACAGTTCAAAATCAACTTTTCCATTCCCGCTCCCACAGCGAGTTCCAAACATAATTACATTGCAGAGTACATAATGGGGACCTAATTTAAAAAAATGGAAGTATCACTAGTGCATTACTATCTTTAGATTTGGGCATTGTTCTTACATTGACCACTTTTGAATACTTTGAGAAAGAACTTGGAATAAAATTTTTCTAAAGTATTAAATAAAAAATTGTGATCATTAGAATTTAAACATTTGAGCACCTTATGTCAGAAACAACACTTTTTCACATAGTTGAAGAAGCAAACTAAGTCTAACTGACTTCTGTCAATATGTTCTCCAGGTATGTGGAAGGTTCAAAGGCTGTTATTGAGAAAGCAGATAGACCAAAGCTGCAACCTGTAGCTTTAAGCTGTGTGCTGAATATTAGTGCTTGTAAACTGAAGATGTCAAATTGGCAGGGAGCAATAGACAGTTGTTTGGAGGTAAGTCTGATGTTGATCTTTTTAAAGGGTTAGATTATGACTTAACGTGAACAAAAGCAATTTTTATATACATTAGTGTATCTTACTACATAGGACCTTAGTCATCTGTAAATATATTTTTGGCCTTCATTTCTTACTCTTGGTCCATTTACTTTATAACAGTGTATCACTTAATATTTATGACGATATTTTCCCCTTTTTTCCTCAAAGCACGCATCAGTTCACTTATTCATTTCACATATTGAGCACTTACTTATGTACTAGGCTTTGGAAGACAAAGTCACGAGTGACTGAAGACTCTGGGTTGTGGAGTCAGTCAGACATGGCTTTTAAAATCAGTTATCTGCCATTAGCATTGTAATTTGGGGCAAATTCCTAATTTCAGAGATTAAATTTGTATGCTTTAAATAGAAATCATTCTCGCCTGGTGTTCTTTTATATATGGTAAATAAAGCATGTAGCACATGTTAAGCACCTAATAGAAACACCAGGTATTTTAATTGAAAGGAGACTCTATTAGGGAACTTTAATTTGGCAGAGGGAGATATTTAACTTTAGGGTCATTGGGACATGTATAAGCATACTATTAGAACACACATAAAGTTCACATGTCTTAATGGGGACCACCAAGAGGACTAACTGGTAAAGCTAGAAGGTGGTGGGCGTTGCCTTCCTTGATTAGAGCAATTATGATTCTATTGCATAGTTTGAAAAAATTTCCAAACTAAAGCATGTACTTTAGAAAGACCACCCCTGGATAATTTTTATGCCCATTGCACATTACACTGTTCCCAGAGCAAGCAGAAATAAAATGACATTGCAAGTTGGTAGTGTATGTGACAGAAGGGATGAATATGTATACTGCAGAGGAAAAAACTTGGCCAAGATTGGTTTACATTCTGCATCTCTTTTTGACCTTTCTGAGGTAGCTAACACACCCAATTTCTAAAATCTGAATATTGACCTTAAAGATGTAAGTAAGTAGTAAAGAGGGAAATAGTTTTTTTTTTTTTTAAAGTTGTTTATTGAGGTAATGATTTACAATGATGTGTATGAAAAACATACTGTTTTAAAGTTTGTCTCTGAGGAGAGATCTATTAACTCATGTTCCTAAAAATCCTCCTAGATTTCAAGTGTATACAGATTTTCATTTGAAATGTCATCAGTTAGGACTCAATTAGGAGACAAACTACACAGTACATTGAACAGAGAAACTTCAAGAATATGTCCAATATACAAGAATATGTATAAGAGGAAATTGGAATAACGAGGGATTGGCTAGTAAATACAATTCTAAAGAACATGAGGATAGGGCCTCCCTGGTGGTGCAGCAGGTTGAGCACAGTGCTGTGAAGCTGTCCACAGCCTCCGCAGTGCGGGTTTGATTCCCGGCCAGCCAGGGAGATTCCCACATGGCGCGGCTGACCTCTCCTGTCTCGCCCACTGCTCCCCTCAGCAGTGTATTTCAGTCAGCCTGCCTGTTCTGCTCCCCACTGTCTGTGGTGAATCCTCTCACCCTTCCGTGCCTCTGGCCTGTACCCCAGCTATTGTATAAATAATAAATTGGAAAAAAAAAACCACGAGGATAGCATATATATATGCATATATATATATGAAAAATATAGGCACAGCCACTTCCCTGAAGCTGAGATAGACCCCCCCAAGGAATAGGCACTCTTGATGCCCACAGGCTGAGATCCAGACCCCATAGGAGAGGGCATGGCTTTGACTCCCTGGGTAGCAGAGAGGGTCATCGGGTACTCACCATACTTGTGGGACACACTGGAGGGCCTGGGGAAGTTGTCTAAGGGAAGAAGCTATGATTTGCTGTAGCAGTCTAATGAGAGTAGCACGATGGAACATCTTTCTTATACATGTCCATTTGGCACCCCCTACTGACAAAACAATTCTGTGCCAGTTGATAGAGGAGAAAGATTTACAGGATCCAAGAAGGGTTTACTGGGGCTAGTAGGCAATACATTGAGAGTTAGCATTTGTATTTACTATTTAATATTTACATAAAGTGTTTTATAATTTTTTGTAGGCTCTTAAAGTAGACCCATCAAATACCAAAGCACTGTACCGTAAAGCTCAAGGATGGCAAGGATTAAAAGAATATGATCAAGCACTGGTAACATTTTGCCCTTAATTTTAATTTTTAAAAAGAGAGCCACCTTCATAAATCATATACCTAATATTTCTTTAATGTTTTTCTGATTAAAGGCTGACCTTAAGAAAGCTCAGGAGATAGCACCAGAAGATAAGGGTAAGTTGTCAGTTTTGTAATGAAAGGTCACTTTGTCAAGGATTTATCCTCATGAATCATTGTACTCTTTATCACTTAGATATCTGTTCAACAGGTATTACAGAATGTCCATTATTGGGCCAGACATCAGTCATACATGATTGTCAAGGTCCCTGCCCTCCAAGAGCTTACATTCTTAGTCCTTCTGAATAGTATGTGAAACTAATTTTCACATATCTGATTACTAGTTGTTCTGTTGCATTACTTGAAAGGCTGTTCCTGTGAAAGTGTAGCACTAAAAGATAGACTATGGTGAATTAATGTTTGGGTCTGACCATTCCTTAAGCTGAATGTGGTTTTAATTTTTATTCTAGCTCTGTATATATATTTTAGGAAAGCTTTGCCAGAAGTTTGTTTTTCTAGTAAATCAACTATGAATGATACCTGGTGTAGATATTAAATATATCTTTGATTTCTTATTGCTGAGGTAAAGTAGGGGAGGCACTTAATTGCCCTCTAATGGAGAGGGCTAAGACAAATCTCTGTACAATTCAGTTAGGGTTCTTAAGCTCCATGACACTTCTGTTTGTGTGAATGCTTTCTAGAGTAAAATTTTCTGATAATACTTTGTAGAGACGAAAAGATTCATCAAGGTGGTGTTTACCATCATATTAAAACAGTTTGTCGGTTAGCCTAATTTCTTTGATGTTTTAAGAAATAACTCAAATCACATTTATTTTGCAGCTATCCAAGTGGAATTGCTGAAAGTCAAACAAAAGATAAAGGCACAGAAAGATAAAGAGAAAGCAGCATATGCAAAAATGTTTGCTTAATAAGGAATTCAGTTTGCCTAAATACATACATTGATTGTATAAAGTCAGTAAGAAAACTTAAGGAATTTTATCTATTATATATGATCCCTAATGTATTGACACCTCAGTTCTCCATCATATACACTTCAAGAATACTGGTAAGGGTTCACTCTTAACAAAACAGTGCTATAAAACACAGTGAAGTTGATTTTTAAAAAATGGTTGCCTGCATTATTCACAAAGACTAATGGTATCCAACCTATTTCTAAACTCTGAAAGAAATGTCTTATTGAATAAACAGATGAAAGCTTAAGTCATGTATTGTTTCCCTCAATTCTTTGCTGTATCTCTGTGGTTGGTTTGTGCAGGGGTTTTGTGATAGAGGTATGTGTGTTCAGGGATCCGCAAACTCTCTCTTAGGAGGGCCAAATAATAAATGCTTTGTGGATCATTTAATAACTACTCAATTCTGTAATTGTAGCTCAAAAGTAGCCACATGTAAACTAATGGGCATGGTTATGTACCAATAAAAACTTCATAAGAATAAGCTGGTCGGCTAGATGCCATTCTTTGGTTTATACTTTTATTTCTATACTTGAAGTCTTCAATTGGACAAATTAATGTCCATAGTGATTTTGCTGATACTGAATCTTTGAAGAATTAAAGAGGTAAATTGCTACTACATCACTTAAATTTTATTTAAGAGAAGTATTTTGTTATGGGACAACTGTAGGCACAGTACAAAATTTTTATTTCACTGAAAATGAGCACTCTGCTATAAGATATATACTTGTTAGCCTCTAAACATTTTGAAGTTAGCTTCCATAATTTGGGGTAAATTGGCTTTCAATTGTGACTGCAAATAAAATCAGTTGTAGTTTACATTCCATTGTAAGCAGGTCCTCCACCACCTTCAGGTACCACCCAGTTAATATTCTGACTTGGATCTTTAATATCACATGTTTTACAATGCACACAGTTCTGTGCATTTATCTGTAATCGAAATCCATCACCTTGTTCCAAAGGTACAAATTCATAAACTCCTGTAAGGAAAAACAATACTGTGAAGTAATTAACTTTAGCTTTTTAAATTCAAAAGTAGAAATTTAAGTCCTGGAAACAATTGGTATAGAAAACATGAAAATTTTGTTATTGGAATGTTTTCCCATGGGGAATATTAAGATCTTTATTTGTGCTACTGCTGTTAATATGTTAACTATAGATAAAAGCAGAAGGTATAGCAGTATTTGGCTGTCTTCCCAATGAGGGAATTCAATATTCAGGAGCCTTCAGTTTCAATTATATGTGTGTGTGCACATTATAGTTGAAAAGACAAATTAGATCTAGTCCTTACCTTCAGGGAGTTTACAACCTACTGCAATGACAGAAATGCCAAAAGACAGCTGAGGGCCCTGTCCTCAAAGAGAATATATGCTAGTCCCTCTCTAGAATATACTCATTTTCAAATATCCAAATATTATTTTAAAATAGCACTTGAAACTTGTTTCCGACTGTAATTCTAGCTGAAAGTTTACCACTAAACAGTATAAATGATGAATTTAAAGTTTGGGAGGAACCATTCCTTGAGCTGAATGTAGCCATACTATTTTAGTATTTATACATGCCATACACATACATATGAAGAAATTAAAAAAAAAAGTCACACAAACATTTAATAAAAGTATTCATTGGTGTGCCACAATTCTTATATTGGTTTGAGGGTATGAAGAAAATTCTTTTTTTTTTTTAAGGCATGTCATCTGAACTAGGCTTAAAGATTTCATTACTTTAATAAATTATTCCCTATAACAATGGTGAAAACAATAAAAATAGTAAGTTTCCAAAAGGATAGATGTAGGAGTCATTTACAATTTACAAGCAATGGGAGGAGATACAGAAATTTCTTAAAATGGCAGCATATTACTAACATAGTCAAGGCAAATATTTGTATTTTAGGAATGAATGGAGATGACATTACTAACCTGCAGGGCAGAATCGCTGTTCGGGCCCATCATATATTGACAGATTTCTATTTACAGGTACACTGTCATCCTTTAAGGTTAAATGTGCTGGCTGGTCATGTTCATGATTAGTACCACTCAGAGCCACTGATGACAGAAGGTCAAAACTGATCTGTCCATCAGGTTTTGGATACTCAATTGGTGTGCAGTCCTTGGCTGGCTTGAGCTGAGCAGAGTCGGAACCTTCACAAGTTTTGAGGGAGATTTTTTAATAAAAATTCAACTTAAACATTTATGTAGAAACTTCAAACTGCTATACCAAAGAATAATACTTTAGTTCTTTAACGATGCTTTCTTTTAAGATTCTGAATTTATCATTTAAAACAATTAACTTCCTCCACTAATTAATGGATACCATTCATGAATTTTTAATAATTATAACATTCGTACTCTCAAATGTTTTCAATTACCTTTATGTTTTAGAGTCCATGGCTCCATTCCTCTAAATATCCAGTAAAAAATTCCAGTATAAATCATCCCTCCATATACACCCAGTATTCCATGGCAGGATGGTCTTATATTTCTAACAGAATATAGCTCTTTCCACACCCATGATTTCTTCAAATTGTCCTCGTACTCAGGTACATGAAGACCTTTTATCAAAAACATGAAATGTCAAAAATGTGAGATTACCTCAGAAGCAAAGTTCTATATTGTCAGAGTATTTTGCAAGAGAAATATATGATAAGTGAATCTGACTTTTTTTTTTTTAAGATTTATTTATACAAGAACTAGGGTACAGGCCAGAGGCGTGGGAGGGTGTGAGAATTCACCAGAGACAGAGCAGGGAACAGAACAGGCAGAACCACCCAAAACACCACTGAGGGGAGCAGCAGGCAAGACAGGAGAGGTCTGCTGTGCCATGTGGGTTTCTCCTTGGCTGGCTGGGAATCGAACCCGTGCTGCAGAGGCTGCGGACAGCTTCACAGCATTGTGCTCAACCCACTACGCCACCGGGGAGGCCCTATGACACTCAATTTTAAACAATCATATAAAGTCTCACTGAAGATTCTTTCACTATGCCCACATCTTCCAAAAAGACAACTACTTTGTAGATGTCTGTTAACAGTAAGACATTTGACTCATTCCATGAGAAGTTAGTTTCAAAACTCAGAAAACTGAAAAGTAAGCTTAAGATGATTGTGCCACCTATAAAAGTGAGAGATTGTATAACTTACCTTTGAAACACTTCTACATTTTATGGGTTGAATCACATCCCTCCAAAATGATTCTGAAGACCTAATCCCCAGTATATTAGACTTGGTCATAATGGGGTTGTTACAGATATACTTAAGATGAAGCCAGACTGCAGTAGAGTGGGTCCTTAATCTAATGACTATCTCATCCTAGTAAGAGGAGAGGCAGACATTCTGAGCGAGGGCAGGCAGGTCAAGACAGGCAGGACGAATCATCAAATATTTCTATGCAGATATTGCTACTGTGTATGCCTTTTATCCTTGCATTTGTTTACATAATTGATTTGTGTATGTTAAGTCATCCTTGCATTCCAAATCTTATTTGGTCATGGTATATGAGTCATAATAAATTATTGAATTACAAAAAAAAAAAGGCAGGCAGGAGAGACTGGAGTTACTCTGTAAGCCAGGGAACGCTGGTGGCTACCAGAAGCTGGAAGAAGGCAGGAAAGATTCCTACACATTTCACAAAGTGTGGTCCTGCCAACACCGATTTTAAACACTAGCCCCTAGAATTCAGAATATATTTCTGTTATAAGCCACCAGTTTGTGGTCCTCTGTTGTGACAGCCCCAGGAAACTAACACCTGATACCTGATGTACTTTTCATGTGGCTACTGGCTCTTACAAGCTTTGAGAAGCCGCAATGACTGGTCGCCGTTTCCCTTTCTGTCCCCATTCCCTTTCTGCCCCTACCGTACTCCTGCTTACGTGTGGACTGTGCACGTGACGAGGGGGTCTAAAGAAAGATACTTCGCAAGAAATTCAGGAAGAGTGCCATTATTTAACCATTACATTCTACCAGCCTATTCTGTTCTTGAAGTACCCTCCTGCCTTTTCTATTCTTTTTTTTTTCTATTCTATTCTTTTCATCTCCCCCACCCCAGGCCTCCATTCCTACAAAGATATCTGAGGGCATAGTCAGGTTGCACACTTCTAACTAGAGGAAGATTTGTGGCCTGGGAGTCTAAGGAATAGGGTTTATCAAGTATCTACTAAGGTCCTACTATGTGCCAGGTGTTTGGGATTCAGGGTGATCAAAGTCCCTGTTCTTTTAGAATTTCCCGTTCAAGAGACAGGAGATAAAGTTGATAAATAAAGTACACCAAGAGGTGGAAAATACTACAGAAAAGAAGTGCAAAGGGGGTTGGGAGTGCTTTGTGTTGCAGGTTAATTGGTATGGTCGTCAAGGTAGAGCCTAAACCTTTGAGTAAAGGTTAAGGGAATAAGGGCATCAGCCATGAACAAAGAACACGAGACGGAAGCATACTTTTGCATGTTCCGAGGACAATGAAGGAGCTAGTTTGCTGGGATGGAGAGTAAAAAGATAATCAGAAGGCTTATTTTCTGGCTTTTGAGAAAATCACTAGGTCTTTTGGATTAAGGATTATTGAGGTACAAGTGCTACTGTTCATCTCCGCCACAGTAGAAGTCAAACATATACATGTCTAAGCTTGTAAAGCCTGCAAAACTGTTCTGTTTTCAGACCGATGGGAGTGTAGTATCAGTCTGTGTATTACATGCATGTATATGAAGTACTGTTAAACTTGTCATTTCTAAATAGCTGGAACACCAGTGGTACTAATGCTACTTCTGATGTGACTAAAACGGAACACTGCTGTAAACACATCTGATTACTGACAGTAGGTCATATCATTTTCTTTGCACAGCACACAACCTTAATGCTTTGTTTAAAGGGACAAATGCCATCTATATCTTTTAATGTCAACTAAAATATACGTAAAAAAGACATCAAGATTTTTATTTGTATGTATTTTCATCCTCTACACCATTGGTTTAAATAGCTTCTTGTTTTTAATGTCTCAATGAAGAACCTGACAATTATCTGTACTTTATTTTTTTTGAGATTTATTTATATGTACATACAAGAACTGAGGTTTAAGTCAGAGGTGTGTGTGTGTGGGGGGGGTGTGAGAGGTTTCACCAGAGACAAAGTGGTGAGTAGAACAGGCAGATCTACTGACATACACTGCTGAGGGGAGTAGCGGTCAAGGTAGGAGAGCTCTGCTGATAGCTTGATGGCACTGTGTCTTTAACCCCTGTGCCACCAGGTAGTCCCCCAATTATCTGTACTTTAAATAGGAAGTTCTTACCTATTGTCTTTGATTGGAGATTTTCATTGGTTAGTTGATTAAAAATAGACTCTGCTGCCAACATTCCGCTTTTCATGGCTGTATGGGTACCTTTGATCTTGGGAACATTCATAAAACCAGGGCTACAACCAATTAGTAAACCACCAGGAAAGGTGAGTTTTGGTATAGACTGAGAAAAGAAACATTCAAAGTGCATTTGTTAATTCAAGTTAAATAACAAAATTAAACTAAAAAGTTAAAATATAGCTTCTTCAAGTCTTCTCAAGTTAAAGGGGAAAACTGAAAAATAAGACAATTTTGTGATCTGCCTTTATGTGAATTCTGGGTAATATGATTTACAAAGGATATTATCTTTATATATATACTTTTTAAAAAAAAAGATTTATTTATTTATTTATACAAGCACTGGGTACAGTCAGAAGCGTGGGAGGGTGAGAGAATGCACCTGAGCCAGAGCGGAGAGCAGAACAGGCGGAAGGACCGAAGCACACTGCTGAGGGGAGCAGCGGGCGGCAGGAGAGGTCTGCGTGCCATGTGGGACCCTCCTCCGGTGGCCGGGGAGCAGCCGGGGATCGAACCGGCGCCGCAGAGGCTGCGGGCAGCTTCGCAACCCAGCGCTCAACCACTGCGCCACCAGGGAGGCCCTATATTTTTATTTTACTTTGATTTCTAGGAATAGAACCTTAGGTTCTAATTATGGTAACACTACAATTAGGTACTACACTAAATAGTGTATTTTTTAGATAAAATTCCAAAATAAATTTTAAGACAAATGTTAAGACAGAAATAAAGACATGTGACATTTGTAGTTCAAAATAAATTCAAACAAACTCAATGTTCCACATTAGTGCCTCTGAAGAGTTTACAAAAACATATTGGAAATATCTGAACATTTGGCTAATTAAATCATAAAATATAAATGAAAATGTGTGTGTGTGGTCATCGATTCCTGCCAACTCCAAATCATCTGAGATGCTGAAGCACACAAGGCAGATGTTTTTAAATACAAATCTATATGTAATATACAAAAATCTTTACACTGCAAATTAAAGTAGAATTAGACTGACAATAAGTATTACAACCATTAATTCAAAAGATTTTTAATGGGCTTCTGAACATGATTATGCAATTCAGTGAATATTTGTTGCAAAATAATTACTACTCTAGAAACAAAATTTACCTCGAAAGAAGTAATTCCTAACAACAGAACTTAGGGAAAATGTTAAGATTCTAATAATCACATTTATAATTTAGCGATGATTTTACTTGACTTTATGAATTACTATTATAGTAATAAAGCATTCAAAACTTCACTTTAAAGTTTAAATGAACTTCTCCCCCATGATTTTTTGTTATGTTATTATTACTATAGAATTAAAAAAAATCTTATTTCTTAAAGAGTTCTAGATTTCTAGAATATTAGAGATAGAAGGAATCATTTTACTTTACAATTTACCCCTTAAGGCAAGAGAAGTTGAATATGCTCCAAGTCATTTGGTATATGTTTTAGAGCTGATTTTTAGATTATCTTATCTAACACTATTTCTACAATGGTACTAACTTTATTGTTAGCTACCTAGGTCTGTTTTTGATGTTCAGTTAGTGTACTTTTAATACACTAACTGCATTTGACAAGATTTACTTTGAACATATATAAAAATAGGACAATTAAGGGGAAAAACCTAAGAGAAGTCACCTAGAAGGCAATGATGTTATCACATTGTTGAGAGGAATTAATTACCTTTGTGGAAAACTAATTTGCCTTTGGATTTCCCGGCAGCTAAGGAATAAAGGGAAATATCTAGGTCACATAATTTTAATTTTCTGTTTGAAAATAAACCAATAAACAACAAAATACCATTAATTTATTTACAGAAATCAATATGCTCTTTAAATTATATTATTTATTTAACTATGTTGTGACACCATTTTATAAACACCAGTTGCTTTTGCTTAATAAATTTTCCTATAATTTTCTGTTCTTTATCTAAAACATTATATTGTACTTTCAATGTTGAACTTATACTACAGAAATAGGGAATAAGAACATTGCAAGAGTTACCTGAAAGCCACCTTCATTCAGAGCTCTGGCTCCATATGCGATCCTTTTTCCACCTTCCAATGTTGGCTGAATGCTGGGATGGTGTTTCCACCTTTGGAACTCTCTAAATGGACTCAGGTAGGGATTTTGATAGTCCAGGCCAACCTTAAAATTTTCATATTTGAATGTGACATATTTATACAACTATGCATTTTTGTTTCAAATTAAATCAAGCAAAAACGTGAGAAACATGTACAGAAAACATGTACATTAAATTCTTAAGAGTAATATTTGCAGTAGGCCAAATTAAAATAAATAGCTGAACAAAATATGTTTGAAAAAGACAGGGTAAACAGAAGGATACCATTTGTTCAATGTCTAAATTGTAAGAATTTAGACATTAAAAAAATTACTGTTTTCTGACTATCAAATTCCGAATTAGAAAAATATCGGTAGCTATCTCAAACTATGTTTCTACAAAAGGAGTTTTAATTATTTATTATTCATTTATCAATACCAAATCTAGAAATAAATGAATAATCTGTACGTAGTACCACTGAGGCAAAAATAAAGACACCCGATGTAATCACACTCAGGAATAAAGAGGACAAGTAATATAGGAGGTGACACTTCATAAAACATTACCCAAGTGCAGAAATAACTACTTCTTTTGCGTTGAAAAGATTAAGTCATTGCAATCAACGACAAAAAGGTGATGCACTGACACTTAATCTGGGTGTCCAAGCACACCAATAATACATAAACATAACAATGTGTCATTTACAAAGTTTAACCATGACATTACACCATAAAGCTGCCACTAATTGCAGAAACTTGGATTATTTTTAATTGTAATGTTCAAAATTATTTACTGCAAAGATGAAAGTGGCCTTTCAAAAAATGGAGAAATTGCTTATGTTTTTAAAAAGTTACAGGTCAATTTGGTGGGCACATGTCAAAGTGAAATGGGTTTTGAAGTCAGGCAGCTTCAGGTGTGAATTCTGCTGCTGTCATTCACTGTGTGTACTTGGAAAAGCAGTTTAATCTGTTTGGACTTCAGTTTTCCAATCAACAAAATAAGGTTGCATCTACCTCACAGGACTTGAATGAAATTTAGCATCTCAGTAAAGTACCAAGCACAATGCCTGATGCGTGGTAGCTACTGTTACTAAAGCTGTCTATGCTTAGGCAGACTAGCAGCTGTAATAGTCATAAGCACTTTACATGTTGAAAATTATAAAAAGCATTTTATATTCTCCATTTTCAAAGCCCTCATTTTATAATACTGATGATCTTATGATTCTAACAGTATAACTACATAGAAGGGACATACCACAAAACCAAGAGCTACGAGTGGTTCCCCTTCATTTAAGTGGTAGAGGAAGGAGCCTCCGTAGGTGTGTCTGTCCAGGGGCCAGCCAACCGTGTGATCTACTCTCCCCGGTTTCCACTTCTTTTCGTCAATAATCCATAACTAAAAGAAACAGTCTTGGGGTATTATTTAATTTTTGTCACCACAATGTACTAAATTCATTTATTTATGAAATTAGAAATGAAAAACCAGAAAGAGAAACGCACCAAAAAAGTAGCTTAAGTATCAAAGAAAAATCTATCAAACTGAGACATGCAGTACAGAAAACAGGTTAGAAGAGTAAGGAACTTATGACAGTAGATTCTCAGATATGTAAGACTTCCTTAAGACTTGGATGAGATTATAGGAAACACCACTGAAGAGAGGAGGGACACTTCTGGGGTGTTGTTAATGTTTGCTGTCTTTGGGGTGGTGCTTATATGGGTGTATTCACTTATAAAAACTGAGCTGTACCCTTATAATTTGTTACTTTATGGTACATATGTTATTCTTCAATAAAAGTCTACTCACCCCACCTCCCCTCCGCATATCCCAATCCCCATCTGAAGTAAATTGTTCAACCTATTTTCAGACTATTAAGGTTTAAATTTTCAACAATTTCTACCTTGAAATATTGTCTAAAATGCAGACATTATGGCATCCTGCTACAATAATTAATCTCTTACTCATAATACGATGAATCTAGTTATATATAAAATTTGAAACGTTCTGAGCTTTAACCTAAAAAAAAATGTAAACAGGTTACAATAAAACTTTTACATACTAGTATGCCTAAGGTTTAGGAAAAAACATTAGAGACTGGATAAACTGAGAAAACACAACATTTAACCTCATTAAGGTTTAGGCTACAGATCAACAGACTATGGCTGAGTGTGTTATTTCATGAACTATATTACAATTTTGAATAAAAAATTCCTGTATGATGTAGTCATCTTGCAAGCAGCATACCATAACAGGTTAAATCCTATTAGCCCAGAATGGCATTACAATGAAAAAAAAAAAATGTAGATATTTTCAAGCTCAAGCCTTAAAACATTTGATAAAACAATTAAAATGTGTTGATACAATGTAGAAAACAATGGGATTTGGTTAGTAATATTTAAATGGACTTGAAAATTATTCCAAATATTTTTTGTCAATATGAGCATTACAAGTCAATGAAAAAAAAAAAAACAGCAACTATAAAAATTAAATCAATATTATAGACTACAGATAAAACAAATGAATTTAAGCTCTGTATTTCAAAGTTGAAACGGCAAAAACAAACTAGGATACCTCCTTCAGTCCAATTCCATAGGTTTGGGGGTCACAATTGGCCCTCAAATCAAACTTCTTATATAGTTGCTTAGATAGATGTCCATGGCAACCCTCAGCAAAAATCGTGACTTTAGCATGTAGTTCTAGTCCTCGTTCAAATGTTGCCTAAAAAACAAAACGTTAAATTATTACATTTGACAAGATATAAAATATTTACAATCTGATTTTGAATTATGATTCAGGTATAAAAAAAGACAGTATAACTATAATACTAGAAATAAAACTAAGAGTACTGTTGTATGTGGAATCTAATCTAAATTATATAATGTCTCTTCTGTCTTTTGTTATATTTTTTTTTATTTCAAAAGTACTTAAGTTTGTAAGAAATAAACCAAAGCATGCTCATGCAAAAAAATTTCTCACAAAAAGAAAGTGAAAAGTATAAAGCCATTTCTCCACACTCCTGATTTTCCAGTCCTATTTGAAGCAAAAATACTATTAATAGCTTTCTTGTGCATCATACCAGAAAACTTCCAGGAATAATAACTCTATAGAGCCTACGTTTATGTCCTTCTAACACAAATAGGGTCATATGAAATACACTCTTGAGCTACTTGCTTTTTCACTTTAATTTTACCTGTTCTCTATTGTTAAATATATACCAAAAAAATGAAAATTTTTTTCCAAGAGGAAAAAAGTTACAATTAAAGTTTTTCTCAATCTTTTGCTGTCTGCATTTTGAGCTTATGTTTGGCACATGGTAGGTACTCACTGAAATCACTGAATAAAGGAATATAGAATAATTAGGTACTTCTCATAGGAAATTTTTTGATATTTCTCTATTCATACATGTGCATGCATGTGTATAAGCAGACACACTCATACAGAAAATAGGTTTACACTAACAATCTTTTAAAAAGCTCTTTTCACATATTATAAGGTGATTTTCCTAAGGCAATATATACCAGCTAGAGCATCCATATTTACTGTTTGAAAAGATTCCTTTAATTTTTCAACCAATTCTCAACAGGTAGACATTTAGGTTGTTCTAGTGTGTATCACTATTAAAAGCACAGCATGAATGAATATCCTTGGTGCCAAATATTTTCAGTCTGAATGATAAGAATTAACTTATCATCATAAGTTACTAGAGTGTTTGAACATCTTTCACATTGTATTGGTAACTTCTATTTTGCCCTGTGATATGCTCATCCATGTCATATATACGCACATATACATGCACGCACATTCTATAGAAGTTTACTCAGTTACTTTCTGAATTGTTCTTGTCTCCTTTTTATACCACACCCATCCATAAACCAAGTAACAACCTAGAATGTACCGTTATACCCAAATGTATATGCACACACACATAATGAGACACATGTACACTTAAACTCTCTTGGATCTTGTTTGACTTTATAAATATGGGATTATATGATAACAAACTTTTCTTAGTAATACTTCATGCAAATCTTTTCAAGTCACCATATAGTACAAATCTTTCTTTTTAATGGCTGGGTTACAGTCCTCTTGGAAATACCAGAGGTTACCCAGTCATTCTGCTACTGGATAATAGCCATTTACTGCATTTCCAGTTTATTTGCGACTATAAACCATGTCATCAAACACACATTTTCATTTACAAATGCTTACAATCTTGTTCAAGAATGACAGAGGAGAATAAACTATGAGTAAACACGTTTATTGAGGAAACATGACCTAACATGTACTTGGCACTGTGCTAGGTAACTTCCCGTGACTTCTGCCCCCGTGGAGTTTATAATGTATTTGAGAAATTAAGGCAATAAACAAACATGAAAAGCCAAATTAATTCACTGAGATAATTTGTGTTTTGTTCTTGTTTTTACTTATAGGAAAGAAAAGTATTTTTTTCCTGTCCTTTCTAAGGAAACTTATAGTGTGAGATCCATATACTAAGATTTTCCTTTCCAAGTTGTGAAAACCAGACTACCACCTTAGGCTTATATTTGAATGTGAAGAAGACAATCAGATTTACATCTACTAAAAGATGTTGAAATCAAGTCAAAGATTAGTAATACAAATGATGCTTATCCAAAGAAATGAAAATCAGTGCAGGTGGCAATGCAACTGATTGATAACCTACATATGTGTTTTTTGAATTCTCCTTGAACATCCTACTGATTCCCTCACTAATAAGTGAAATAAAATCTTTGATAAGTGTGTGTTTTATGTTTATATGACTTACGTTTTTATCTTAAAAAATTATTCTTTAACATGTCATATCTACTTGCCTAAATCATTTTGTTCAAAGCTGTTTTCTGTGCCTTTTAACAATGGAAAATTCCATATTAATGTGCAACAAGTTTGTAGCTTGACAAGTTTGTAACAAGACAATTATGGTGTTTACATTGATTCTTTTTTTGTTAGTTAAGCACATAACATTTAAAATGCTTACCTTTGGTGCACCATCCTTTTGTATCCCTACATCATTAGTGGCAATTCCTTTTACACTACCATCTTCATGAAAAAGTACCTAAAATGAAAACATACTTGTTATCACCTAAGGATTCATAACTACTGTGAAAAGAAACAATAAACATTAGGTTTTTAAATAGTGTTTAGATTATAGAAATGCAGACTTTTAAAATGTTCAGGCAATAAAGAAAAATTGTTTTTAAAGACACTGATTTGTGTATAAAAAAGTACACAGCTCAAACAGTTGATAATGGCGGAAATGCTACAACCCTGATGAGCAAGAGAAGGGGGAAGCTACTATGGAGATTATTAAAGAAACCATTAGTAAGAGTTCAGAAATCTTGAAAAAAGGGCTTATAGCAAATGAAGAGCATCAGGGTAGATGGAAAGAGGATAGTGTTGGGAAAGCCTATGTCCCAAATGAATTAAGAACCCCTCCAAAACAGAGAAAACAAAAGAATGAACAAAAGACAGAGAGGCTAAAGCAAGCCTCAAACTGATTAATTTCTAGAGCAACAAAGGGGGGGGACACTGATCAAAAGTGTAAGTCTAAGGATGAGAAATAGCAATACTCCATAACCCTTACTTGGTTTCTATTTCATCTCTTTAAGAAAATGCTCTTAGGGTAAGGCAGTACACAGGCAGTACTAGAAAAACCAACCAGCGTAAGAAAACATGGGAGTGGAAAGGTAAACAAGGACTAGCAGCAAGGAATATGAAAAAAAGATAAACACTTTATTTGATATCTTAGAACCAGTCAAGAGTAAAATGTGGCTATAAACTAGAACTGAATCTGGCTCAGAGTACCAAAAAAACTGGTTCACAGATCTTTAATCTACTGATGATCTTTACGAAAATAAAGACAGGAGAGGTTGAAGAGACAGAATGAGTGTCTGTGTTTATTCAGTAAGTACAAAACTTGTGGTTTTGACACTGACCCCAGTCAAGAACATTTTAACTTTTAAAAAGCAAAATAAGACTCTTGCCAGGGTCTGCATCTCAAGAAAGTCTTTCTTGAGGCCTCAGAGACACCTTTCAAATGTGATTTTCAAGGAGGATGGTGTCTGCCCCTCTGGGAATCTAGACTAGATGCTTGGTTCCAAGTAACTTCCCGCTTGTAAAAAAGATACATTAAGTTTTATTTTTCCTTTGGATAATGACAACTAACATGTATGTAATGCATCATATCTGTTTGGATATATAATAGGGAGTGATTTCTTTCTGTATTGCAATCTTCCTAACAGAAGGCCTGTGATGCACAGTCCAGTCCTGGATTAATGCTTGTTCAATACAAATGTTTTATTGTTTTTTATAATATGCAGAGGCGATTTTTCTTGATGGGCGAGAGATTTCAGTTTTAATAATTTCCCCGTAACATGTAGTGAGAATCAACAGTATATTAATGTTAAAAACTATTTTGAAGAAATTAATGGAAAAACAGTGGGTACAGGTTTGCTCTCCACTAAGTTTGAAGTAGTTTAGTCATTCTGGTTGTCACTTTACAAAGAGGATTAAAAGGGATGCATTCAGATGAGGGCAATGAGAATACTGAAGGAACTCCAACTAGTAACATGAGGGATGAAAAATTGAGAAAATTAAACCTACAAAAAACCCCCAAAAACCAAAACCTTCAGCATGAAGGTGGGGAAGAACAGGCAGAGCATAATTATAATTGGAAAGCTGTCTTTGGAAGAGGGCATAGGTTTGTTCTGCATAGTATAAAATAGCAGATATGCAATATAAAGAAGAGAATATTACCAAAATCCAAATAACCCCCCTTTTTTTTTTAAATCCCCGATGTTCAATCATAAGTTGGGCAATCACTTGATGTAGGAAAAATATAAACAAGTACTTTTTGGATTCGATCTTTTTAAGATTCCTTCAATCTTGTCATTTTAAAATCCTACAGCTTTTCTAAAATATGTATTTCTTTAATATTCTTGGTTTATCTTCAAAAGAAAAAAGATTACTTCCTATAAACATTCAAAAAAAAACCAAAAGTATGCAAACCTCAGCAGCAGCATAACCAGGGTATACTTCCACACCCAGGGCTTCTGCCTGCTCTCCCATCCAGCTTACCAAATGTCCCAAGCGTACAATGTAATTGCCATGGTTATTCATTGGAAGACCTATAAATACATACTTAATTTATAAATCTGACTTTGTATTCATAATACATCACAAAAACATGATTTAAACATTCTAACCAACATATAATTTCTACATATATATATACATTATCTTTTTTTTAATGCACATTATCTTATGGTTGTAATTTCAAATTATTTTCTACATTTGGATCTAGCGTTCTAATTACGAAATTAAAAATTTCTAGTTGGCTTACAAGGCCAGTTCTTCTAAGCTGGAAGACAAAAGAACTGAGTTCTAGTCCAGCTTTTCCACAAGTGAGCTATATAAATTTGGGCAAACCCTTCGAAATCAGGCTCAGTTTTCTCATTGTAAAAGGAAGGGACTTCACCAGATGAAATGTAGTTCCTTTCCGCTACGCAATACGGTGATTCTATGAGTATTTACTATACCTTACCTGGAAGAATTGGCACAGGAATTCTACCTTTCTCTGTTAAAATCCCAAATCTGTCTTCTGTTACAAGAGTTTTAAGTGGAGCCTAGAAACAACAAGGAAAATAAAGTTTTTAGTTCAAATTTGTAAGGTAAACATAAGTAATAAAAATAGTTTAAAAAACTGTGCCAAAAGGGAAATGGAACTACCCTCCTCACTTTTCTTTCAGCAGTTTCCTTTAGAAAACTTGAACTGTAAATCCTTTGCTCTTGGAGATGTATGATAATCTTTTTAAAAACTAATTAAGTCAGGTCTGAATCCCAGGAATGTTTTTCTTGGGGGCCTTGGAGACATCTTTGAAATGTGAAGTCAAGCAGGATGGTGTCCTGCCTCTCTCTCTCTGTGGGAGTTTAGCCTAGGTGCCTGCTCCAAGTAGTAAATTCCTGCTTAATGAAAACATAAGAGAAGTTGTGTTTTTCCTTTGGATAAAGACATCAACTTGTATGCAAATGGATTGTATCTGCCTAGTTATATAGGACTTTGATGTGAAAACCTTTTTCCTTCTCTTAGAACTGAGAGTGTATCAGGGATAACCCAAAGATATCTATTTCATATATTTAAAAGAGATCTTTAACTAGGCAAAATGAACACATTTCTATTTAAAGAGCTTGATATTTTAGGAAAAAAGAGCATAGCTGAAATTTCTGGTATTCAATTTATTCCACAGGGAAAGAATACAGAAACACTTATAAAATGTTTTGAGCTTTACAAAATATATTCACAGATACTGAATATTCTAACCTTGAAGGCAGGGCAGGTATAGCATAATCTATTGTACACAAGAAAGAACTTGAGGTATACACAGTCTAAGATTTCAAGTAAGATCACACAAATTATGAGAGCAGTAAAACTGGCATTTGTTTTTCTGTTTAGCATATCAATATCTTTTCTGCTTCGGACATGGGAGGCCATATTAATTTATTCTTTAAAAAATTAGATTATCCTCTCTGACTTTATATATTACAGTGACCCCCAAACAATATGTTACATCTAACTGAGAACAAAGAGAGAAATACCTATGGAAGAAGTTAGAAAATATCCTCAAAATGAAAATGCTGTCTTTTACTCAGGACAAATATTCAAAGGTCTCACCAAGAAAACTCCTCATGAATGCAGTGCATAAATACATATAGAAGGCATTACATAAATACATGAATTAATATCTTTAAACTCATTTGATATGATTCAACTACAGAGAGAATTATATGAAAAAGGTTTTCCATATTCCACTGGAAACAGATATGTAGTAATGTATAAAAAACAATTTTTTCATACTCCCTTCTCCTTCCAGTCTGGGAACAGTTCTTCAAAAGCACACGGATCAAGGCAAGCCCCTGAGAGAGTATGAGCTCCTATTTGAGCAGCTTTCTCCACTAGACACACTCGGACATCCTTTTCATGCTGAGCAGCCAACTGCTTTAGACGAATAGCTGCAGACAGCCCTGCCGGGCCTGCACCAACTATTACTACATCTGCTTCTTCTGCAAACCTCTCCATGCTCACTCCTGGGAGGAAAAATGTTTAAAAAATGTATACATAAAAATTCTGTGATAAAAATGACCTGGTAAAATGACAAGCTATTCTAGAGAATTATTTATAGAAATAGTCCCTCTGCTTTATATATAGTAAGTATGTTAAGTAGTTAGAGGTCTCTTAAGGTCTGTTGTATGGCAAGTTTTATTTTAGTCATTAAATCAATTTTTAGATTTATTATAAATTTAGCAAAGATTTGTTTTCAAATATTATTGCACAATAGATCTGATAAAGCTATAAAATGAGATTGTACACTATCATAAAAAATATATTTTTCTCTACAAAATGATATAAAGTATCAAAAAGTCTCAACAATTTTATATAAAGTCTTACCTTCCCATCTCTTGTCCTTATCCCGGGGATATATTGTATAGTGGGTAGTAATTCGAGGTACAACGGAAGTTGAAGACCATCTTATGGCATACGGAGGTAGGTAATTTTTCTTAATTTTTAAGGCATGGAAGCATTGATATACTGCATGAAAATTATGAACATTAACATTATTTTTCAATTAGTTTTCCTTAGCAGTAGACTAAACCCTTTTCCAAAGGAAAAAACTCTAGAAAGAGGAATAAGATTTGACTTATGGTGAGTTTTTTGTTAATCAGCCCTATGACCTCAAATCACTTACCCTCCCTAGAGTGCAGTTTTCTCATCCAAAAAGGAAAAAGACTCACTAGGTTAGCTGTCACGCACCTTCTTGATCTGATATCATTTTATTTCATTTATATTTCCAAATATAATTCATGGTGAATTTTATGTGGAAACCTGCTCATCATGTTCTGACCATATCAGTACTGCAGACAATTCAGTAAATGATTAGGCCTCTACTGTAGAGCTTTCAAGCTTTCAGTTGTGATATGAACCAAAATAGATTGTTCTCTTTCTTACTGCAATCTGTATTTGTGTTCAACCTTTAATTATTTTCTCAGGTTGTAAAAGAAGATTAATCCTTCCACCTGAATAAAGCTTGTCTTCCTAAAACCCCCACTTCGTTTTAGAGACATTGCTTCATTAGATCCCCTTTCTTCCTCTTGTATTTTCAATTTCTAACTCCCTTCTATGGTATTCTTCCCATCACAAAAAAGGGATCGAGAGTCCTTGGGCCTCCCCTGGTGGCGCAGGCAGTTGAGTGCAGCGCTGTGAAGCTGTCCGCAGCTTCTACGGCGCCGGTTCAATCCCGGTCAGCCAGCGAGGGTCCCACCTGGTGCAGCAGACCTCTCCTGTCGCACCTGCTGCTCCCCTCAGCAGTGTATTTCGCCAGTCTGCCTGTTCTGTTCCCCATTCTGTCTCTGGTGAATCCTCTCACCCTCCCGCACATCTGGCCTTTACCCTGGTTCTTGTATAAATAAATAAATAAATCTTAAAAAAAAAAAAGAAAAAGAAAAAAAAGGGTAACTTACTGAAAAAAAAAAAAAAAAAGAGGGAGAGAGAGAGAGAGTCCTCCCTTGAAACCTGGCCTGACAGATAAAAAAATTTTTTGGAGCTGTACGAATTAAGTCTGTGATGGGAGAAGAGAAAGAATAACCAAAGGAACAGAATAAAGAGTTCAGAAATAGGATCCATGTAAGGACTTGGTATATATTAATGATGCCATTTCAAATTGCAAAGAAGAGATACATACTAAATGGAGCAAAAATAGGCAGAAAATAATTTTAGGTAATATACCTAAGATATGATGGCACATGTCTATACAAAATGTGTATGTACACACGCCAGATGTCATGTAGTTGGAAGCTCACTTTGCTGCAATTCTAATGCTAATTATTCACCCAGAGAATACAAAAACACTACTTCGAAGGGGTATATGCATTCTTATGTTCATGGTAGAACTTTTTGCAATAGCCAAGTTAAGGAAATAACCGCTGTGTCCAAAGACAGATGAGTGGATTAGTATACATACACAATGGAATACTACTCAGTTATTAAAAAAAGACAAACTTCTGCCACCATTTGCAACATGGATAGAACTGGAGTGGATAATGCTAAGCAAAATAAGTTAAAAGGAGAAAAATAAATACCGATGGTTTCACTCATATGTAAAATATGGAGAAACAAAACAAAATATCACATAAAACCAAGCCAATAACAAGGCCCAGAAATATGACTGTAGAATTGAGACAATCATAGGAGGTTTGGGAGAAAAAAATGGGGAGGGGGCTCAATGGACTATGGTAGAGGAATGTGGGTCCTTTAACAGTGGGTGTGGTGCAGTAATATACCTGCAGGGTGTGATCCTATACTGATAAACTATATACAGTGTTGCAAAGCAATGATTCACAATAAAAAAACAAATGATTAAATTAAACCTTTGACAAATGCTAACTGATGTAATAAAATAATAAACAAAATAAGCAGCACAAACACAGCAAAAAAAAGATACATAAAATACTATGTATCAGTTCCTGAGTTCAACTATAGTATTCTGCATAATAATATTTGTACTATTTATTAAAGATTACTTGTTTTATGATACATTGTAATTAAGTAACGGAAGTTATCATTTTGCATCTGAGAACTGCTGTTCTGGTATCAGACAAAACTGTAAATCTATTACTTGTACTGCTAGTGATTTTTGGAACAGAGTAATCTGACTTTCTCAAGGGGGTTAAAATAAAGTCACAACCTTTACCCCTTTCTGAAAACCAATCAGGTATTTCACTTCAGTGACATGAACACTTAAGATTTGGCTAAATTTTGGTAGAGAAGTGAGGCCAAAAAGTTACAGAACTCGTAACAACACCTTATTAAAGTCACAATGACAGGGCATTTGGGACCATCTCCAATAATCTAAGTATCCAAGGAAAAGGAAAAAGATAATTTTGGTGAAATTTGCTTAGCACTTGGTCCAATAATGATTTCAACTAAATCAGATAGAAGGGCTGATACACTCTGATGGTCGAAAGACAAACATATCTACACGTTAGGTGTAGTAATACATGCACAATTACAAGAGCTTTAAACCAAATTCTAATCATTCAATGAATGGAACCAAATTTGACAAAATTCTACCCTTATGAAATTTATACAAGAATATCCTTGAATTTGAAATGTGCACTTTGTTTCATTCTATAACAAAAAATTCTATAACGTTTATTTTAAAAAGCCAATTGTGATAGACCTCAAGCTCCTGTAGTGAACTTTTGGAAAAGTTTAATGTAATTGCTTTATTCTAACATTATTTTTTTTTTTTAAATAAATTTTATTGTTATATTCCCCATACAATTGCAGCCCCCCCATTCTGACCCCAATCCCTCCCCTCCCGCCCCCCTAAAAGTGTCTCTGGTTCATAGTTTTTTGTTGATTTTGATTTTCACTATCTTATAGTTATTCATTTTCCTGGTCCCTTATTTAAGTTTTCTAGATTCCTGCTATGAGTGAGACCATCCGGTATTTTTCTTTTTCTTTTTGGCTTATTTCGCTGAGCATGATCCCTTCCAGCGCCATCCATGTTGCTGCAAATTGCATGTGTTTATCTTTTTTGAATGCTGAGTAATATTCCATGGTATATATGTACCACATCTTCTTGATCCAGTCATCTATTTTTGGGCATTTGGGTTGTTTCCAAAGCTTAGCTATTGTAAACAGTGCTGCTATAAACATAGGGGTGCAGGTGTTCTTTGGAATTGATGTTTCTGTGTCCTTTGGGTAAATACCTAGGAGTGGAATTGCTGGATCATATGGAAGCTCTATGTTTAGTAGGTCCAGAAATCTCCACACAGCTTTCTAACATTATTTTTTAACGGAAAGGGGGCGGTAATGAGGTATTTTCAGGAGTCATCCTGAGTTCTAGGTGGACCCACAATACGATAATCCCATCGAGTTAATTTTAGACAATGTAGAAAACTATTTGGCTCTTGATATAACCTGGTGACTTGAGCAGCAAATGAACGTTAATCACGATGTGACAGATCACTCTTCCAATTCTTAAGAAAATGACTGCTGCAAATTCACAAGTCAGGTGGGCCAAGGAGAAACACTGTTGAGATACAATTTTTCCCCCCATTTCCAAACAGGCACTAGGTAACCCCTGAGCTTTGGGATAAGGATTTGGAAAGCCCCAGTTCAGAAGTCCACTCGGGGACCATGTTGCCAAGTTTCCTTCGCCCGTGACCTTTCGCCTAATTGTCAACTCTTCCAACTGGGACAACCTCAGGGGAAGGAACTGGGGTCACCCCCCAGGTGCAGACGCCGTGACCTTCGCCCGAGTTCAGCCTGAGAAAGCTGACAAAGGAAACGGAGGGGAGAGATGCCCGCAAGCCCCGGGCTCGGTCCTGCCCGTTTCGCCCTCACTCCTCGACCTTCCTCCACTCACGCCCGCCCCGTGTCCCCTCTCACCCGGGCAGGACAGCCTGGTCAGCGGGACCGACATCTTCACTGTAACCAGGACTCTGTCGGACACACGGAGACGGCGAGGCTCGCTGCGGGCGCCGGACCTCTAGGCCGTGGGGGGCGCCATCACCTGGGCGAGCGCCGACCCTCCGCCCAAGTCCGCCTCTCCTCTCGGACGCCCGCTCTGGCGTCGCCGCGTCGCCTCCTTTTCCTCACTCTGCGCCGGCGCCGCGCATGACGCATGGTCAGCAGAGACTTCCGGGTCACGTCTCGAAGGAAGCGTGAGGGCCTCCAAGGCCCGGCGCTGCCCATGGCTCCTGGTTGCGTTTGGATCCGCATTTCCTTCTCTACCAGGCGTGGCAAGTGCGCAGGCGTCGGGCATGGGGTAGGGGGAGTGGGGGGGAAGCATAGGTCAGGGAACTACACTTCCCATAGTGCGACGCGCGCAGTCGCCGGTAGAGGAGGCGGGGCGACGCGAGTGGCATCTTGGGAGCTGTAGTCTTCTGCGCAAGCGCCCGCTGAGTCCGATTGGTGGTTCCGGTAGAGGCGAGGCGCTGCAAGAAGAAGGCACTAACTTCTGATTGGGTCTCGGGGAAAAATGAAAAGTCTTCGCGGTTTTGGGCCGAGACCCAAGAGGAGACCCGGAGAGACTCTGGGCGGGGGAAGGCGGGGCCTGTGGGCTTAGGGCGCGAGCGGTTGAAAGGCGGCTGGTATCGGTTGGGCGGCTGCAGATCCACTCCGCGGTCCCCGGTTCGTCTCCATGGCTGCCCCCGAGGAGGTGCGGGTTTCTCTGTCGCCGCCAGCGCTGCCGTCCTCTCCCCCGCGCTCAGACGACTCCTCGGCATCTTCTCCCGGCCTCCCGGCGCGTTTGGACTGGCCGGTTCCGAGCCGGAGCAGCGGCCGCGCGGTGGACCCCCTGGAGGAGGTGGCGCTGCAGATCGGGGACGTGAGTGTCGGGGGCGCGCGCGGGGCCGAAGCCCGAACCGGGGGGGCCAGGCCGGGCCGGGGAGTCCAGCGCGACCCTGGGGTCCCGCCCTCCTGCCGCCCCCGAGGGTGTGCGCTGGGACGTCCGGCGCGCCCGCGGCCTGGTCCAGTTGCCCCCACCCCTGGGGAGTCAGGGGTTACCTCCCACCCCCACTTTTCTTCATTTTTTGCCTCGCCTTCTGGTTTCCATTATCCGCTGTAACCCGAAACCTCGCGGCTCTCCCGCGCGGATTGTGCTGCCCTTTCTGGCCTCCCCTCCCCGCTGCTGGCTGCGGTGCAGGGAGGTCGGGCGGTGGTTGCTGCCGCGGGGTTTGCGAGCCCTCTGTTCCACCTGGCCCCCTGCCCAGAGCCGGCTGGAAATGCTATTGTTTGTCCCAGGCGTGCTGTGCACTTTGCACTGGACGCTGCCTGGAGCGGTTAGTTACGGCCCCTCGGGTCTCGTTGGCTTCGTTTAAGACCCGGAGTGTAATTGCGAGAACCGGGTGGTTTCTGCGGAATCTGGAATTCCCAGAGACTGGCGCGCCCGCACCTCCTTACCCCAACCGAGCACACACACACTCAGGTGCAGAGGTCAAGGTTTCAGTATTTCAGGCCTCTTGAGTGGGTGTGATGGAATGAGAAATGTAGGGCGTAATCTTTTTGGAAATTTTGGTCCTCCGTGCAGATTGGTACTAGGGAGTAAACTCGATTATCTCATTGCTCAACAAGTATTTGTTTCCTTAAAAGATGTCTGAAGTGCTGATCCGGCTGTTTTTTGCTGAACAAGCCTGGTTTGAAGTGCATATGTAGAGTGGATTGCTGATGTGTTGCCTAGGAGCAGTGTTATTTTATAGATTAGGTGAAGAAATAATTTGATTAAGAAGTGAGTTTTCTCATGCAATTTGCAGCAACATGGATGGAGCTGGAAGGGATCATGCTCAGCGGAATAAGCCAGAAAGAAAACGAAAAATACCAGATGGTCTCACTCATAGCAGCAATCTAGAAAACCTAAATAAGGGACCAGGAAAAAGAATAACTATAAGAAAGAAAAAATCAAAATCAACAAACTACTATAAACCAGAGACACACTATGGGGGGGGGGGCGAGGAAAGGGGTCAAAATAAGGGGGGTGCAATTGTATGGGGAATATAAAAATTAAAAAAAAAAAAACTTTCAAAGGAAAAAAAAAAAGTGAGTTTTCACCAAGACCTGGATATTTTCAACATTTGTATGTGTTTTGATTTTGTTGATATATTTGTGGGATCAGTTCTTTGGGCTGTACATTTTCATGATCTGAAGTGTTCACAGCTTGAAAACTAAAATGAAACAATTCCCAAGTTCCCTAAATATAAGTGAGTTGTTTATGGTGACTTCAGATACCTTGTACTTAATGTCAAGGGATCCAAATCACTTTGTTAAGCTAAATGATATTCCTTTGTAGTTTCAGTTAAAAAAAGTACTCAGTTGTCAGGTCTCATACATAGGGATATCTTTCAAGTAGACCTATTTCTTCAAAGCATACTTCATATTAAAGAATTTCTAGGTTCCCTGAAAGAGTGGTGTTTTATTTTGAGGCTTTTTAAAATTTTAAAATAAATTTACTTGGGTATTGGATTCAAGGTTCTAAGTTCCTTTATGGCTATTTATAAAACAAGTTGACAATTTAAAAAATAAGCTTTTTATTTGATTTTTTTTTTTTTAATTTCAGGCAGCATTTTCATTAACCAAACTTCTTGAAGCCACATCTGCAGTGTCAGCTCAAGTGGAAGAACTTACCTTAAAATGTACAGAAAATGCACGCTTCCTTAAAACATGGCGGGACCTCTTGAAAGAAGGCTATGATTCTTTGAAACCAGATAACTGATTTGACTGTGTAATAATTCACACTTTGTCATATAAGATATTTGCACATTACCTTATCTATAAGATATTCTCTTTCTAGCAGTTCTGTATACTCACAGTGAAGTTTTTCTTGCTTTTGTGAAAGCCATATACTGATGTTACTTTTTGCTGCTGGCTAATATTTGTTTATTCTTAAATGCTTTTTGTTCTATAAACTTAATGAAAATTACTTTATGGGTAGGTAATCTTAACAATGCCATGGTGTTACCAGTAGCAAATGAGGTAGACTGTTGCTCATTTTGCAAAAAGACGCCAAGAATGGCAGAATTTGAAGTTGAGCTTCAATTTATGCAGTGTGGGTATTAACTCCAAGGTTACCAATGTTAGCTCAAGTTCCCTAGAACCAGTGATGGCTTCTTCTGTGTCCTTAGTACTTAGAACAATGTCACACAACCCTCATTAAATAAGAGTTGACAACAGTTAAAAGTTATTTTTTCTTCCTGTTTTTAGCATGAATGTTGTAATTGTCAAAAAACAGATTTCAATCAGAACTTCGTTGACTTGAAGTGAAATGCTTCCCTTAACTGATTACAGCTTTTAAATACATGTTAAGATTTTTTTTGCCCTTCTGTGCTGCTTTTTAAAAAAGCTTTTCAGAATATGAAAGCCTGTTTTATCCTATTTATTTCTAAGCTTAACTGCTTTTACAGATGATATTTCTTATATTTGATATTATGTTTGTTCTCCTTAAGTGCCTTATTAAAATTATGGTTCTGTATGATTGCTTTTGGAGCTTTGCAAGCTGTCTGTAATTTTAAAGATGTTACTTTGTTTTGAATGCATCTAATCTGAGTGATGCAATTGTTTTCTGTTTTATTTGTTCTGAATCTTATGTTATCCTCTTTCTCTTTTTCTGGTTGTGTATGTCATGTGTCAGCAATTAGGTACCTAGTTCTCTACTACATAGCTTCTGGATGTCTTTGATATGGCATCTTAATTCTTTGTAGATCCGGAGATGTGTACAGAGCTATATTCTAACACCCACAAGGGGGCCATGCAAGGGGACAAATGGATGGACAAAGAATAGTTTTGTTTAGCATATTAGGTCATAGTTCTTGATTCACTTTTTACGTTGATAATTACACATATGCTGTGTTCCATTACCAAAGAGATGCTTATTTTGTTATTAGAAAATTATTTTTCTTATATGTATGAAATTGCAGTTTTCAAATGTACAGAAATAAAATCTTAAAGCAAATTTTATTTCCACTTTTTTGGGTTTATTATTTTAAAATTTTTTATTGAAATAACAGGAAAAGGGGATGATTTAGAAATCCTTGTAGTCTCACCATGCAGATTTAATAAATGTTAGAATTTGGCTCTCTTTCTTCAGATATGCATATTTTAAAAATATAAATATTAGCTACATTTTGTTACCTTTTTTGATTCCATTCCCTTCTTTCCTTCCCAGAGGTAACTACTGCCCTAGAGATGGTGTATATTCTAGTTTGTCTTTTTATGTTTTTTAGTAACAGTATGTTTTCAGAGCACTACAAAACACTGTTTTGTTTATAGGCAACTAGCCTCCAGATGGCTCCAGTGACAACCTGTGTCCTCGTATTTACGCCGTTGTACAGTTTTGTACAGCAGGGAGAGTGCTCACTTAATGTAACTACCATAGTGTTGAAGAAATGCAGTGTGTGATTTCCCAGGTCATACCTCTTGCCAATTTTTTAAATTATGTTTTGTCTTTTCCTTAAGATTTGTATATATTTTGAAAACTAATGATTTGTTACATTTCAACTATCTTTTCTATCTGTGGTTTGTCTTTGATTATGGAGTTGAATGAGTTTAGATTTTAATGTAGTATCACCAAACATTCATAATAGTGTCTTCTGGGTCTTGTAGACCCTTATATAGGACACGGCATAAAGATGTTCTACATATTTCTGCAAAAATTAAAAAAAATTAAAAAGTGTTTAGGAGGTGTAATTTACCTGACTTTATTTTTGCTTTATGGTGTGATTTGGGATCATGTTTATTTTTGTGTATGTTCCTCTATTCCTCCAAGTACCAATGTTTCAAATGCTCCATCTGTCATTCAGCTACTCTATAAGTGCCGTGTTCTGAGCTCTATCCTGCTCTTTAGAGTGTTATTTTTGTTTACTTGCTTAGCCCATGCTAAGACTCCCTGTAACTTGCTGTACCTGAACTGCTTTGATTTTTTTTTTTTTGAGCAAGAAATAATTAGTTTTTATTAAAAGTCACTGAATTTTTTTAATAGCTTGCAAGAAGGTAAGCATCATGACATCAGGGATTTTGCTCCTTGGTCATTGTTGTGGATAGATAATGCCTACAAAATGATGATCATTTGTTTGTCAAATATGGGTTACTAATAGATATATTAAGTAGCAAATCCATGCAGCAAAATATCAAAGGAATAATATTTTTTAACTAAGTAGAATTTTATCAGGAACTCCATTCAATATAATGTATTGCATCAGCATGTTAAAGGTGAAACAATATGTAATCATTATAGACACTGAACAGACCTGGTAAAATGCAAGAGCTATCCTGAAAAAAACATCTCATAGTAAACATGAAATTCAGTAAGTCTGCTTAAACATTTAAACATATTATTCACTAAAATCAAACAGGAAATGGTAATTTAAGTAGTGCAACACTGAGATAATTTTAATTAAAAATTGGGACATGCCAGGATCAATGGGCTTGCTATCACCATTGTTAGTCAACATTACTTTGGGGGTTCAAAAATATGCAATAATAGAAGAATATTAAGTAATTTCTATAAACATTGGAAAAAGAGAATTAAAATACTGGGGTTTTTTGGTTGTTATATAGGTCACCCAGAAATTCCAAAGACTTAAAGGAAAAAACCCAACTGGAATGAATAGGATCATTTGGAAGGTGTCTTAATACATGATATATATCAAAATAGCTTTTCCTTATTTTAGCAGTAAACATCTACTACAGAAGTAGGAAAAAGAATTCAATACTGAGGTGACAAAAGATATATGGTACTTAGAATAAATTTAGCATGAAAAGCACAAGGTCTATTTGTAGACAACTCTAAATTCTTATTGAAAGACATATTCTTGTTTGAGAAGGCAACATCATAAACTATCATGAACTGCTTTGATTTTGTGTGACTTACCCTTCTCCCTATTTGCTGTCTTCAATTAGAAAACAACAACAACATGTTGTTGACTTAATAGTTTGAATTTAGTCAGCTTAAGTCAAACCCCTGATTTTAGGCAATGAGCCTTCTGTGGACACTTAGTTTTTTCCCCAGGACAAAATTTATACAGCTCTGCTTGTAGTTTCTATTGCCAAGTGTGGTCCACAGAAAAGTACATTTTACTTTTAAGAGTGACTTAAAAAAACCATTTTATATTTCCTTTTGCTTCATGGGAGAGGTTGGGAAAGAACTCAAAAGCATAAACATTTTCTTAAAGACTTAAGAAAAAAAGGAAATAAACTTAGTAATTCATTGCCAGCTTTACACAAGCCTCAGAGGAAAACTTGATATTCTTCCTGATAGAAAATTTTGAAAGCCTCAAGAGACTGAAGCCAATAAGATGAAATTTTTAGCATTAAAAGTATTTTTTGGAAGGTTGTGATTATGAGTGTCAGGCACTGTGCCAGGAATTTTATAATCATTTATTTTTTTTTTTTAAGATTTATTTATACAAGCACTGGGTACAGTCAGAAGCGCGGGAGGGTGAGAGGATTCACCAGAGACAAAGCAGGGAACAGAACAGGCAGACTGATGAAGTAAACTGCTGAGGGGAGCAGCAGGCGTGGCAGGAGAGGTCTGCGCTCCATGTGGGACCCTTGCAGGTGGCTGGGGAACGAACTGGCACTTCAGAGGCTCAACCACTGCACCACCAGGGGAGGCCCTAATCATTTTATCTAACATTAGCTCTCTGAGGAAAGTGATAATATGTCTATTTATAGAATATGAAACTAGGAAATAATTTGCCCATGGGTCTCTGACACATAAATTAGTGTGCTTGTGTATACCACACTTAGCTTTTGATTAGACTTCTTAATATTCACGTTTATAATTTATTCTCCCCATCTGTGATGGTTTACTTTATGTGTTGACTGGGTCATAGGGTACCCAGATATCTGCGTGTTTCTGCAAGTTTGTTTTTGAAAGAAATCAATAAATTGGTAGACTGAGTAAAGCTAACTGCACTCCATAATGCGGGGGCCTCATTCAGTCAGATGAAGGCTTGAATAACACAAAAGGCTGACCATCCCTGAGTAAGGGAATTCTCCCTCATGACCTTGGAACACTGGCTCTTTTTACCTAATGACCTTTGAACTGGAACATTGCCTTTTATGACATCAGTTTCCAGCCTCCAGACTCAAATCAGGATATTAGCTCAACTGAACAGATTTTAGATCCATCCGTGATTTTGGACCATGGAGATGATCACATGAGCCAATTCTAAGGTTTTTTTTTTTTTTTCTCTCTATTCTGTTTCTCTGGCAAACCCTAATATTCCACTTGAAAATACCTATTTGCTTTTTCTTTTAGTCACCCATCATAGAAAAACTTTATAATATTTATAACTTTATAATATTTAGTTTTCCCCCTGAGGCTAATTTTTTTGTTGAGATGCTTAAGTACCTGTTAAGCCACTGAGCAAATTAAAACTGGAGGTACAGAAACTTGTTGAATAATTGCAAATAGGGTGAGACATGTTGCTGACCCAAACCGAGTTACTTGAATATAGGATAAAAAGACATAGATTCAAGAGATGTTCGTGAAACAGAAATCAATGTAGAGAAGTTTTAATCTTCTGGTCCTTGTCAAAACTTGTTATTTTCTGTCCTTTTAAAATTGCAGTGCTCCTAATAGGTGTTAACTCATTGTGGTTTAACTTGCCTTTTCTTAACATTGGTCATGTTTAGCATCTCTTCATGTACTTCTTAGCCCTTTCATATCTTCCTTGGAAAAAATGTCTATTCAAGTTCTTTACCCAGTTTTAAATTGGGCTGCTTGTCTTTTTTGTTGAGTTGCCGATGGTCTTTGTAAATTCTGGTTATTCAACCCTTCTTAGATATATAATTTGCAAATATTTTGCCCTTTGATATGCACACTTTTAAATTTAGACGAAGTCCAACTTACATTCTTTCCTTTTTGTTGTTCATGTTTTTGTTGTCATATCTAAGAGTCTATTTTGCCAAATTCAAGGTCTTTGAAGATCTACCCAGTAATTTTCTTCTGAGTATTATCTTTTACATTTACTTTATTAATTGTTGAGTTAATTTTTACATATGATAAAATTTATGGTTTAAGGTAAGGGTCCCACTTCATTCTTTTGCAAATGACTATCTAGTTGTCCCAGCATCATTTGTTGAAAAGATATTTGTTGGCCATTTGATTTTCTTGGCATCTTTGCTGAAATTCAGTTGACTGTGGATGTATTTATTTTTGGACTCTCAATTCTGTTTTATCTAAATGTCTATCCTTAGTCTAGCTTTTCTGATTCAATCCTTTGCAATACTTCTACTTTCCTTTTCCAGCTCCATATGGTGGTGCTCATTTAAGCAAAATGAAAACTGGGCAGGAAGCGTCAGGGAAGTGGCATTTTGAGTTTATACCAGGGTATCATTTATTCATAGTAATATGTTGTATTGGCTTTAAAGTGCAGAGGTAAGATGAATTCTTAAAACAGAATATCTGCATTTTGCAAACAGCCATTTCTTTACATTAATGAGTAAGTAAAACCTTAAACCTTTATTAAAGTGCACATAATTCTTATGTTTGTTGATATGCATGACAGAAAAAGCATTACCTTACACTAGGAGCTGCAGACAGTGTTCAGTTATAGTTATACACAATTTAACTTTACAAATTGAAAGGATTCTATAATGTCTACTTCTAGGAATTTACCCCAGTGCCATGCACATAATGGGTACTCAATAAATACATGGTAAAAGAATGATTTTGAAGTAGATTTCTCTTAATTTCCTGTGCAAAATATCTACTAATATATACATTGTCAATATATAATTTATTTTACATTATATGCTTATCACTTATTTTTCCCAAATAACTTTGTTATCATAAGCTAATTTATTTTAGCCATTAATATAAGTTATTAATTTTGTGATATTAATTTTATACCAACAAATCCATTTTGAAGCACCCACAGTATTATATGTAAAGAAATGGGTCTCCAAGTTAGTTTGAATAGGAATTGAGTCTAGTTGATTGAGAAATCAGTGACAGTTCACAGGGGTCTCTGAAAAGGGCCGGCTTCATTAACTTGGGTGGCATCTCCTGTAGTGGCCACATTTCTACCCAGATGAAGGAGGGAGCATATGTTTTCTGACTTCCTTTGCTGTCAATAGATCTTCTGTGTCTGTAGTTATACCAAAATTGATGGATCATTTCTTTGAATGGTCTTGTGGTCAGAGTATAGATAATAGGATTCAAAGCACTGTTGATAGGTAGAATAAAAATCACTACCCAAGATGTTATGGTACCTGGAAGAGAAAAGTGAAAGAGTTTTCATGTTTATGGATGTTTATAAAGTACAGAAACCCCTTTTCCTTGTTTCCCTCCAGCCCCCTTTTGCGTCTTAATTTCCCCCCTTTGATGTTACATAATTAAATACCAAGTCTACATGTGTTTCCAGATGTCTTTCCAGAGTGCCAGTGTTTGAGGGGAGTGCTGGTGCTGCAAAAAAACAGGGTTCTTTGCTAAGTAGCTTTTCTCCAATATATCAACATAATTCCATTAGGTAGAAATATTTTCTACCAACTGGTTACATATTATTATGATTCCATGTTAGGAAAAACAATATCACTTAGTAATTAAGTCGTGCCTTTCAAATATTTTAATTACGAGGTAGTACATATAGTATTTCTCAGAATATGTAGATTTATCTTTTATCGATTATTTTTCTGCTAGTTGTTTTTAAAAATAGGTATGTAAATTTGTGACACATTAAAAAAAGTACACACTTTGGCAGCACATATACTAAACTTAAGTACATTTTTATGCTTTTGATTAGATATTTATTTCAGTGAAAGCGTCTCTGACTAATCACATCTTAAAAATCTCTAGTATATATGCAACTACCAAATACTCAGGTTTTCATTATAGTTCAATTGATAGTATCTTTCTCTTTTTGTGCTTATAAAATATAAGCTACTATCACCACTAACCATGGCATAAAACAAAATTAAAATTGTGCATTTATAAATTTAAAAAAATGTGTATATAGTCTGCCTTATATTTACAGTATACAGAATTTTGCACGTTGTTAAAATTGGGGTAAGACGCATAACATAAAATTGACCATTTGAACTTTTTTCACGTAAATCATTTTTAAGTGTACAACTCAGTAGCATTAAGTTCATGAAGTAAATTCACATGGTCGTGCAACCATCACCAACTTCCACTTCTCATCGTTTCAGACTGAAAAGCCATACTTAGTAAGCAATGTTCCTCCATCCCCTCCTCCCCCAAGCTCCAACGACACCATCCACAAACTTTCTTTCCCTATGAATCGAATTACTGCAGTTGACGCGGATGAGTGGATCACATAATACTTGTCTTTTGTGACTGGCTTACTTCACTTAGCATAGCGTCTTTAAGGCCATTCGCGGTGTAGCACATATCAGAATCTCCTCCCTTTCTGAGGCTGAATAATAATCCATTGTGTATGGACCACATTGTTTGTTCATTCATCCATCCACAGATACCTGGGTTCTTTCCACATTTAGGCTACTGTGATTAATGCTAGTATGAACTTAGGTGTGCAAGTATCTGTTTTAGTCCCTGCTTTCAATTATGTTGGTTTTTGTCCTAGAATTAGAATTGCTGGATCATATATATGGTAACTCTATTTTTAAGGAACTACCCTGTTGTTTTTTTTATAGTATCTGTGCACATTTCATTCTAACTAGCTATGCACAGGGTCAATTTCTCTTCATCCTCATCACCACATGTGATTTTCTGAGTTTGTGATTATAGCCTAACTTTTTAAGAATCAAGAGTATTTTCTTCTATTAGCTCTCATAGTCTGGGATAATGTCATCTAAATTGTTTGGTATTCCGGAGGGGAAGAAAAATTTCTTACATTCTGAAAAAAAGGAAGTAGCTATTGGATAATTGTTTTGACCTGTTTTCATTTCTGGTCATCTTAAGCATGAGATTATCAGAATTTCAATACATTGAGTGTAATTTATTTGAGTTATTGCTCCTTTGTTATGATAGTAATTGTGCTGATAGTCATTAATGGAAAACTGAGTAGCTCCCTCCTCTTAGTAAATATTTTATTGATGAACAGAATTTGAAGTACATATAAATCGAACTTAACATTCTTGAGACAAATTGTATTAAGGATCTTAATTTTCTTTCTTAGAGGAACATTGCAGAAACAGATTATTTCCATACAGAAAGCAAAAAGAAAAAAAAAATTGTACCTGGTATTTCTACCTGAAGCAATGAAAGAAATTTCAGCACAAAAATGGGTATCCAGCACAATGCGTCAGTAAATACGATAAAGAAAAAACGTTTGGCAAGGATCATTTCTTTTTTAACTTGATGCTGTATTTCAGTTGCTGTGATGGCACTTTGATGAACACTGTAAAACATGCTTCCATAGGAAAATACTATGATGATAAATGCCGTCAAGTTAATACCTATTTAGGACAGAGATTATTATTAATGAATATGAACATTCTTTCAAAACAAATGGACAAACCAACAAATAAACAAAATATACCCATGGCTACTATTATTGAGAGAATACAAAGACCAAAATGTGTTTTTTGTTCTTCATAAGAATTTGTATAAATCATTATTTTAAAAAATTTGAGGTGGCCCAGGGGTTAAAGTCTCAGCACTATCAAACTATTGCCAGCCACTGTGGAATGAGTTCTATCCCCAGGCCAGGGAGTTGACCCACATGGCACAGCTGACTTTACCTGTCTTGCCTGCTGCTCCCCTCAGCAGTGTATTTCAGTAAATCTACCTGTTCTGCTCTCCACTCTATCTCTGGTGAAACCTCTCACCTCCTCCCTACGTCCCCCACACCCCCACTTTTGAGCTACACCCCAGTTCTTGTATGTATAAATAAATAAAAATAAAATAGTGAATGATGAAATGTTTAATTTGAAAATGCAAGTTAAAAATCAAATGACAGTTATTCAGTGAATATTATAGGTCTCTATGAAATTAATTTTTCTAGTATCTTTTCATAAATCAGTTACTTTGATTTATATTCTGACAATATTTTTTTGTAAAAGAAAACACTTGTAGTCTATTTGCAAACCAAAGACTTGCATGGCTACTTTGAATTTGCTTTTTTTGTGAAGAGAAATGTTGAAATACATTTTTCTTAGCATATAATAGTGACTGTATGAAATGCAAGTGCTTAGTGTCTGGTCTTTTATTAAAGTTTTATCAGGCTGGAATGTATATGATAAAAGAGTAATTTTGAAAAACAGATTCCTTTAGGGAACTCTGATAGAATTCATCTCCAACATCAATGAAGAAAAACTGGTTAGAGGATTTGAAATTAGAATTTGTAAACAGCAGGAGGCATAATGATACTCATATTGTGATTTATTTGAACATTTGAATGAAAGGGCCTATAATACAGAAAGTCTTACCAAGAAAAATTGCCACCGAATAAATCTGAGCTCCAATGCTTTCTGCATCTTCTGAATGAAGAGGGAAACATACACCGTTGGTGCCATAGTAGTTTTTGAAAAATTCCTTATTGCTTAGTGGAATAAAAGCCACAACAAATCCAATAATCCAAATGAGAACCAGAGCTGTAACTGTTCTACATTTCCCAGGTCTCAAACATCTAAAAGGATACACAATGCAGATATATTTTTCCAGTGTCAGAAATGTTAAAAGTAATACTGATACTTCAGTGGACAGAATGGCCAAAGATCCCATAAGCTGACAATGAACACTCTCTATCCACAGCTGTGCATGCTGGTTGTACTCTCCACGAAACTTTAGGTCAAAGGCTCCAATCACAAACAAATATACTCCCATTAGGCAGTCGGCACCTGCAGGGATCAGTAAATTTTGCAAATTTAGAGAAATAAGTAGGTATGATGGATTTACTTAACAACCAGTAATATTTTGAAAATACAAAAATAACCAGTTTCTTCTATCTCAGAGAAGGTAACTTTTTTTTTTCTCCTATGGGTAAGGACCTCTTCATCAACTCTCCTTGATGACAATTCACAGTACCCTTCATGGCTAATTATGTAATTATTCCCTTTTTCCCTCAAATATGCAAGTTGATGAGTATAGGATCTTGTTTGTTTTGTTTTCCATTTTGGTCTTACCACCTAGAATTGTTGCATACATGCATAAAATACAATTACGTTGAGAATTCAACTAGGGACCAAGATGGGATATTATTTTTCATGAACTCTTTCACAGAAACTTCCCCAGCTTAGCAACTGATGGACATCCAAAATCCCAGAGAAAGTAATCCAGAAGTTCCTGTGGGAGAGTAATGACTGTGAACTTTGAGGTCTGTATATGAGAAGATAGGAATATTTATGAAGTGCTTTGCAGTCAGTACTAGGGACTGCATTTTGGGGACTTAAATTATTTGCCCAGAACAGCCTAAGGACAACTGTGCTCCCTTATCTTTTTTCCATTTCTACATCTTCTCCTTCTCTTTCAGTTTCTCCCAGTCTCAAAATCAGTTGTCAATGAGATACACTGCTTCTGTATTTGCATTTTAAGCAAGCATTACATGTCAGGTATCACAGATTTTGCCTATGCAAGCATTCTACATAAGGTTCCTAAAGTCATATTACTATATAAATTATAAGACTGATCTAATCCTTAAACATTTAAGTTACATTCTAATCTTCACCAGGGAAACTGAAGGTACTCAAAATTTGTAGTTAATACAAAGAACAATTTTTGAGCTCTGTTTCTCAGCTGTCTTGCAATGAAAAACAAATTAGACGTTAGAGTGAATGAGGTTGGGGTAAGGCCTGGGATCGCACACACAACATGTAGAACATCGCGAAGACTGATGCTGGCTTGAGGGAGTGTGGAGAAGTTATAGGTCATTTGACCCAAACTATAAATACTCTGAAGACTGGTTTCCTGCTTTCTTTCCTTTGTAGTTTTCATTTAACATACTACCTTCCAACCACATTTCAAAAACTTAAAAAAAATTGAAATACTACCTGAAAACATTTTCCTATTTAAATGTTTCATATTGTGGATGGAAAAGATTCCAGTAGCTCAGAAACCAGGAAAAACAATCTCTTAAGCCAATATCTATAAACTGGCCATGAAAGCAAATACGTATATGACTAAAAAATGGTACCATGAAAGATTGCATTTTTTATTCATAGTAAAAGGCATTTAATAAAATATCATCCCATCAGAGAAAAAAATGAGTAAGAGCTTTAGTAATCTGGATATGGGGATTGAATTTTCTTGTTTTAAAAATTAATTTAATTGCTAAAGTAATTCTTTTTCTTTGTTAAGAGCAATATTTATTTAATGATAAAATTATTCAAACTTTGTTTAAGGATTAGAATCAGTTCCAATACATAAGCAAAGAGAAGAGAATTTAAAAATCTCATAATTTTACTACTCTATTTTCCGATAGCAATGCTTTTATACATATCAGAATTTCAACCTGGAAATACTTACAGCAGAGAGAAATAATTGACAAAGCATGCAGCTTATTCTCAGACCTGATATATGGTCGAGTACAAATGACAAAGATGTTTCCAAAGCATGTAACTGCAGATACAACCCAGACAAATACTCTCTGAAGAATGTTTGCCAAGAGATTCTCTAGAGACGAGATTCCATCAGTATTTGGCTTACAGCTGCGAACATGCGGGGCATAGCCACAGTACTGGAATTTCTTAAAATATCTGATACACAAAGAGAAGGAAAAAAGAAGATTTAAAATTTAATTCAGAGTAATTATACATTATTATTTATTTTCTACATTTTGCTCAAAGGAAGAAAATGCTTTTTTTTTTTAAAAAAAAAAAAGATTTATTTGTTTATTTATTTATACAAACACTGGGTACAGTCAGAAGCACAGGAGAGAGAGAATTCACCGGAGCCAGAGTGGGGAGCAGAGCAGGCAGAAGGACCTAAGTACACTGCTGAGGGGAGCAGCGGGCGGCAGGAGAGGTCTGCGCGCCATGCGGGACCCTCCTCTGGTGGCCAGGGAGCAGCCGGGGATCAAACCAGCGCAGCAGAGGCTGCGGGCAGCTTCACAACCCAGCGCTCAACCGCTGCGCCACCGGGGAGGCCCAGAAGAAAATTCTTAATATAAGAGCCAGGGATGCAAAACCTTAGGGATACTGAAACTTTAAACTTGGCTTTAATTCTCATTAACTTGATTTCCCTGTAAAAAAAATGTGTGAGTGAGAACAGCAAATATGCATAGTGATTACACAGTTGGTACATATGTGTTATAATAGAAATAAGCTGTTAGCATATGATCAAGAGAGTCCACTCAAAGAGATACTGGGCTCCCAGTATTTAGCACTGTAAATGCACAGTTGTAAATGCAGTTACACAGCCACTACTGTAACTCATTCTGCTTTTACCTTCAGAGAAGAGAGGTGAAGGCTCTCTCCTCTGGGCTTCCATGGCTTTTCTATGATAGAAGTAATGACGATCTGATCTGTAATTACTTGCTAGCATGCCTCTCTCTCATGCTGGATTTAAGCATATAATAAGATTCTAAAGTAAATATCTGGGGCGTGATTTATTTCATCCATAGACCTTTCTTGTTGATAAAGATGCCACTTGTTGATAAAGATGCCACAGTAACTGCTATTTTGCCACCAACACCCAGACCATTTATTGAACATTTAGGTATGCAGAACAAATTCTCTAATCAACTCCATGAGGTATGTTTTAGGATCACCATAGGAAGAGAGGAATATTTAATGAAGACAAATTATTTGCTAGAAAAAATGTTCTGATAAATGTAAAAATTGGGATTCAACATTTGCCTCTAAAGTGCTCTGGTAAAACATGTAAGTGATATTTATGGCATGAAAAGCTGCAGTGATAATGATATAAGATATAAGTTTGACGATTCCAATATGTTATTCCAATATGTTATTGTTTAGCTCTTACGTCCTGGATCTGTCAAGGTTTCTGACCAACTTAATTTTGCTCCTCTAGTTGTTTACTGGATTTGTGAACTACTTCATCTCCCCTGATAAATTCTGCTTTGCTTAATTTACTCAGTGTTCTCTTTTAAGAATTATGGACAACAAAAGCAGAGAGTCCTGTATCAAACTTAAAAGATAAGAAGGTAAGTACAAATATAGCATGCCATTTTCTAAATTACTGAGAATTAATTATAATGGCAGGGGGATCATTCTAATACCTGCAATAAGACTGCATTAAATTTAAGAAAATGTTTCTAAATCACACAATCAACGGTGCAATGAGACACCTTGCTATTGCGTCCCTGCGTACTTGCACAAAGCATGTCTTGATACCAGGGATAACTTTCACTGAGGAATATGTCTCCCTACGTTCCTCCATTATAGCAATTATTTATGTTGTTTATATAAATTCCTACTTCATCTGCTAATAGTTATACCTGTGTACAAACTGCTAGCTCATTTGGTTTGCATCAATATCCATGAATGATATCAGAGCCAAGGAGAATGCATAATAATGAGTGGGTTCTCGCAACACTCTCATTCTCTGACATTCTACCAAACTATGGAAAACTAAAAATCTTCCCACCCAGTATCACACTTTGAGTTGATTGTTATTTAGGTAAAAGTAGTCAGAAGGAAGTGTTAATGGACTGAATGCAGTAGGTATGGATGTAATAGGCCAATACATGTAGAAACGGAAGATAGAAATCAAGGTGAAGAGCAAGAACATCTACTTACATGTGAGAGAGATTCACAAGAGGCTGAAACATCCTTTGTTGGATATTTGAAATTTCAATTCCAGCTAGGCTGCTAAAATTAAAAATTATTAAAATAACATGTTATACAGGGCATATAATAAAATGAGTTTTCATGAAGGACAATTTAATAAAATGTGTTGGCTTCTTTTTTACTTTTTTATTGGAGTAACATCACATTATAATACATGTTTTGGTGTTCATCGTGAGAGATAACAGTCATACACACATACACACACACACACACACATACACTACATTAAAATCAACACTAAAAGTCCAACTCTGACCTTCGCCATACCATTGTCCCCTTTTTCTCAATTGGCTTACTCTTCCCTTCACCCCCACAAAATAATGAAGGAATGAATCTGCATATATGCTTTCAGTGGATCAAAGAAAAACAATCCAATCCTAAGTTTCTGGTGATTATAGACCCATGTAAAATTATTCATTACTTAACTTTTAGTTTATAAATATGTAAGATGAAATTAATAGCCATTTATCTATAGTCCAGCAAGCACTCATATTTTTTTGTGGAGCTTAACTAATATCCTGGGAACAAAGTTTCTGATTTGAAAGAAAGACTCTAAAAAACTTAATTTATAGACTCTATTAGCTATTAGCATATAAATAACAATTTCATCATAAACTATCTCCAGTGGTGTGTACTTACAGAGACTTGAGTTTGACAAGATCATCAAATTGGTCAACTCGAATGTTTAGGATCGGGTTATAGGAAAGATTTCTGTTTGTAAGAAAAGGGAGGAAAAGATTATTTTTAAAAACTACTCAAGTAGTTTTTTTAGTAGCTTGTGGAGTTTTTTTTTTTAAAGATTTATTTATGTATGCATACAAGAACTGGGGTAGAGGCCAGAAATGTGGTGGGAGAAAGGATTCACCAGCGACAGAGTGGGGAACAGAAGAGGAAGTACACTGCTGAGGGGAGCAGCGGGCGAGACAGGAGAGGTCTGCTGCGCCATGTGGGTTGCTCCCTGGCCGGGGACTGAACTTGTGCTGCAGTGGCTCTGGACAGCTTGAGTATGGGCTACTTTTAAATATTTACTGAAAAGATCTACAGTAGTAGTACTTGCTACGTAGTTTTAGGTTGGAAAGATGAAAAAATTCTGGTGATGGATGATGGTGTTGGTTGTACAATAATGAAAATGTCCTTAATTCCATTGAACTATATATTTTAAAAATGTTTAAAATGGTAAATTTTGAGTTTATCTATTTTATCACAATCTGGAAAAAAAAATCAAGCAATGAAATGACAAAGTCAATAGCAGACTTACAAGTGCGAGAGCTCCTGTAGATCCTTAAATACATGGGGTGGGAGATTTTCAATCTTATTACTTCCTAAGTCCCTAAGGATATAATTGCAAATTTGTATTTCATTAGGAAACATCATGTAATTTTTAAACAATGCTTTTAGGGATCTACATTAATTACCAGAAGTCTAAAAGCTTAAAACAAGAGAGTGTAATGGGAAAAGATAAAATTTTTTTATCCCATTTCATCAGTCCCTCTGAGACAAACACTTGATGGTGTTTGATCTGGTTCCAGTAGATCTAGTTTTCTAAGTAAATTAGTATATGTGCTGTGTCCTATGTTCCCCTCCAGTCTTCCCTCCCTTTCCTGTTCATCCAGTAATATTACTTGGAGTTTTAATTTTTTCTTTTTCTTGGGTTTACTATGATTACCAAATGGAAGTGGATTATTTTGGGTGCAGATTTCTTTCACCTGCTAAACACTGGAATTCCTGTACTGCGGTGGCAGGATATTTTGGTATTACCTCATATTGGGCTGCCTAAAAGGACTGGTCCTATAGCATATATTTTATTATTTTACCCTACTAATATTTTCTCCACAACTATGTTTCCTTTGCCCACTTTTCTCAAGTACTTATTCATATTTTTTAATGTATATTTTTATAAACTACATGAATTCCCTATGGTTCAAGATGTATGTAAAAACAGTTCTTAAATATATAACAAGTATAAAATACAACAGTAAAAAGAAAATTCTTATCAATATATGTTTAATCAAACTTACAATTCATCCAGTTTCTGGAGAGGTGCAAAAGTATTTTCATTTAGGTGATTAATTTTGTTTTTCCTCATTACCCTGAGAGTAAAAAGAAAAATAAATGGTAACTTCTTGAGGTTCCCAACACATGGGTTACTAGAGAGATCAACAATTTGCAAAAACAAAGATAACTATATATAGTGCATTTTCACAACAAGATATTTTGAAGTAGACTGATATATTTCCCAATTTAATTTTAATCTTAAATTTCCCAAACCTCTTCATGATGAAAATAACAAAATATTAGTCTAATTTTTAAGTGAAATAGGGAAGAACTCTGCAAGGGAAAAAGTGAAAAACTCAACCCTTGGGAAAACTGAATGTTATACAATCTAGAGCGTAGTGAGCACTCTCCTCTTGAGTTTGTGTAGCCTGCCTGCCTCACCACACAGAACCCATATTGGTGTGATGAAGGGTGGAGTTGCCTAAGAAAGTCTATTCTAAGCTGGAGCAACTCAGATCTTCAGTTTATGATGTTGCATGAGATCAAAGCATCTGATAGTTCATTTCTGCCCTGATATCATGCGTCATGAGTGAGCACAAATGACAAATTCGTAGGGGAGTTGAAAAGGGGTTTTGTCCCAGCCCTAATGTTCTCCCAGCACTCTGAACTGTCTCCACTTTCTCGCCATATCCCTGTACCAGAAAAACACAAGCACCTACCCAGAGGAAACTCACAAATGATTTTTTCACCCAGATGTTTCTTTAAAAACAAATACAAGTTGCGCAGAAAAGAAATGATAAGATCTTCAACTATCTGTTTGGTCTGTATCTTTTAGGTGCAATCTGCCTTCCTTTGCAACTTTAGGTGCAATAGTATGGGCTGTTTTGCATGACTGAAGAGACCATCCAGTACCAGATGATTGCTGAGCTGACTGCAGAAGAGTTCAAACATTTCAGTGGCTTTAGATCCACTGAACGGTGGACACGGTTAGAGAAAATTTATTGTCCTGGCACTGATAGCAATTGCATTCCTGTGCAGGGGTTTTGTATTCTAGTATGATGGTTTTCCAACTTTCCCAGGGTAACCCACAGTTAGAAAAAGAAATGTGTTTGACATTTGGATGTAAAATACACCCACACAAACCATTCATGATACATTTATCATCAGAATTACAGTCTGATTTTTTTTTTTATTCAATTCAGGTCAATTCTGTTCTGTTCCAAAATGCTGGTGAGGACATGCTACATTGCTTTCATTGCCCAGTGTTACATTGCAACCCACAGTTTGGAAAATAAACTGTTCTCAAAAATAAATGGTGAATGAGGCAGTTGTATTTCTAGACTGAAGGAAGCTTCAGCATCCTTCACTTTCATGGAAGAGGCAATGTATATTTAGAAAAAACCTGAGAGGCCTAGTTCAGTTTCAAAATTTCAAGTTGTAAATAAATATAGTTATTCGGTATGTTTATTCTAGCATCTGTTCACATGGATGATTCATTTTATAATATAATGATGTGATTCATTTATTGTTTAAAAAGAGATGTAACATTACTTCAAAAAGAAAATATTACTTACAAAACAGTTAAATTATTGCAGGAAATAAAAGTCAAATTTCTTAAATTACGGATATGGTTGCCTTCAAAGTCCCTGAAACATAAAAATAAAAGATAATAAAGCTGAATTTTAACCATAGACAGAAATAAATTACTTGATTTCTAATAATGTATCTTTTTTCACTTAGTGTTATTTCACAGAGATAGGACAGGTAACCACTTATATATATATAAAACATGTCTTTTTCTGTGTCAATAGCAAAATGTTTTGAGTCACATCTGTCTCATGTTTTTAGAGTCACACATCTCTCCTGAAGAAGTATGAAGAGAATGAGAAGTCAAGTTCAAAGCCTTTGTTATGATAAATACCAATTTCATGAACAGAGCAGTTCATAGTAGTTACTACATTTAGTGCTAAACTGTATGAAACAGCTGCTCAGAATTACCAGTGGCATTTCTCTAAGTGATGAGACTTTCTCTCGCTGAAGCCTGAAGAATATTCTATCACTGCTTCAGAATCTGCGACTGCCAGTAGCCTTTATTAATGAGAATATCCTTGTTTGCTTTATTATATTGCCACACAGGCCACTGCAGAGGGAGAGTCACAGTTGTCCTTGGCTCTTCACTGCCATTTCAGAAAGCTCCACATAGTCCCTGCCTGAGATCCCCTGCTCTGTAATGGTAGGTGACCAATAATAGTCTTGTCTCAGCAGTAAAATTTGTCAAAAATTTTGTTTCATATCCTCTTCTTCATGGTAATCATGAAGATATTCTTTTAATGCACCTCCCCTTCACTTTATCAGTCGGTTTATGGCGAAAGTTTGCAGAACAGTTAGCAGAAGTCAGCCAAAGTATAGCTAAGTTTAGGGATATTCTTTCAAAAGCATATGTTGGTCCTTAAATCTATTCAGTCCACCCCAATACTCAGTTTATTGGCTACTGTATAACAGAGCTATTCAGGAATAAGAGAAACTAAAATATACTCACTGAAGAGTGATACAGCTACTAAAATCCACAGGAAAACAGTACAAGTGCTTATGTCCCACTGGCTAGGCAACAACTGGACTAGTCATGTTATTTTGAAATAAAAATAGACACTGGCAAATCAAAGTATCTGGAAGATCAGGTAGACTAGCAGTCTAGAAATCAATGCGGTTGAAGAAAGGCTATATTTATAAGAGAAGAGCAAAATAAGAGAGATACTAGAATTCAGGCTGTAGATGATAAGGAGTTTTTCTATGCTGCATCAACTTGCAAAATGAGATTTACTAGTTTAAGGGCACAAAACACTCAGATTGGGCCTCCCTGGTGGTGCAAGGGGTTAAGTCTCAGCACTATGAAGCTATCTGCAGCCACTGAAGCACTGAGTTCGATCCCCAGCCAGGGAACTAACGCACATGGCGCAGCAGACCTCTCTTGTTTCACCGCTGTTCCCCTCAGCAGTATATTTCAGTCAATCTGCTCGTTCTGCTCCCCACTCTGTCTCTGGTGAATCCTCTAACTCCCCGCACCTCTGGCCTGTACCCCAGTTCTTGTATGCATAAATAAATAAATATTATTAAAAAAGCTCTCAGATTTACGCTCACAGTCTTCAATTTCGTGTCCAGAGAAGAAACTTCTGAATATTATAAGTATTTAGCAGAAGCAATATAACTCAAGAATTTGTAAATGGGATTTCTGCACTATATGAAACACTGTATTAAAATCTTAAGTCTTGATTCTAGATCATCCTTCTAAATAAAAATTTGTTAGTCTACCAAATTGGAGACTTAGCAATTGTAGGACTACTTTTTTTGATTATTAGGTTTAACCAAGACCTTTACTTTCAGAATGTAAGTTGTAGGTGACACAGTCCATTTCCTTATTCTATTGTCATTGCTGTGAATCTATCCCCAGGTGGGGATGCTCTCTTAAGAGCTTAAACCTCACAAAAAGTCTTTCCATGAGTTGATGTTCTCGTTATACTCTCTTTTCCCCCTTATTAAGTTAGCAAAAATATTTGTTAGTACTAACTTTCCTATTTGCAAAAATCAGGAAGAGGCAAACATTAAGGTATAAGTAAGAGGATCTTTATTAAATGGTGAGTTGAATTTTTTATTTTATTTTAACCTTTATTTGTGAATTTTCTTTAACTTTCTCCCTAACGATAGAGGTTTTTAGCCCTTGATACAGAGACTTGGTTTGCAGCATACATTAGTGGAGACATACCAGTCTCCCCCTTGTTCCTTAAAAGCATGCTCTAACGAGCTAACAAAGGTTTCTTACTTTCAGGTATAGACCATTTTTTCAATTTTATGAGTCTCTGAACCCAACCATTTTACTTTTTCCCCTAATGCATAGCAGAACTGATTGTAATGAAAACGTGGTCTTTTAATCTGAAGAACAACAATAACAAACCCTACAAGCCCCAAATTATCTTCCCTGGTCCTTCCCAACTTCATGTCTTATCCTGTAGTGGTATTCAAATATACAACCTTCCTTAACTTTTATTTCCATCCTTACCTTTTGTACATTTCTAACTTCTATTTCACCAGGCAAATGGAGGTGATAAAGGAGGGAAAAAAACCTTGACTTTCAGCCTGACATCTATAAACTTACCTGTAAATGTAGCTGGTATCCTTCAGGTCTCAGAGGAAGAGATAACCCTTTTCTTGCTTTAGGCCAATCCCTCCATCTGTTTTCTTGAGTGTGGTTTGTGTATGTGTATGTCCTATAATATATGCTTAATTTTGGTGAATGTTCTTGGGCATTCTTTGCTTTTAGGTTATATTAGGCTTAAGTGTAGGTACACATAACAGAGACCCAACTATTCAGCATAACTACACAGGAGCTTTTTGTTTTCCTTCAAGAAATCTAGACTTAGGCGTCCAGAGCAAGAATGGTAGTTGTACAAAGTTGTTAGAAACCCAAGCTTTTTTTTATATTCACTGTCTAACTGTCCTTGTCTTCATGGCCCAAGATGATGCTAAAGCTCGAGCAATCATATCCAATTTTTTTTTCAGGATAAAATCTCTTTAAGGAGATTTTCTAGAAGTTCCACACTATACTCTTCCATTTCATTAGCAAAAGTTTATCTGAGAACTATTGCTGTCCCAGATAAATCAACTCTGTTAGTGAGAATGGACATTGCAATTTGAAATATACATCAATTAGAGTTACCTCATTATGTTATTTAGTTCTCTATATCTTTTTTTGGTTTTATTTGATCTTTCATGGACTGAAAGAGGTGCATTATTGTCCCTTACTGCTTAAGTATGTCTATTTTTCTTTCGGTTTGGTTGCTTTATGAATTTATTTGGTGCAATTATACTCATAATGTAATAATGTATACTGGAAATCATATCCTAGAGCATTTAAGCGTCCTTCTTTGAGTTTAATGGGTATTGGCCATGATTCCATATACTTAGATAAAAAATACGATGTCCATATTTTTGGGTTTTACAATTACTTTTTGACCAGCCTTTAATTTTCATCTTCCTTAATCACTTATAACTATAGTTTTATTTTTCTAGGAAATTGTACTGAGCTAGGTTTTACTTTGTGAATCAATATGAAAATCTTTTTTCCTTTTAATAGGTTAAGTTCACTTCTGTTTATTGACATGACTAATATCTGAGCTTAGACTGTAAGTATTTTTATATGTTTTTATAAGTTAAAAACTTTCAAATTTATTTATTTTAATATTTAGAGAGGTTTATATATCCTATTGGTTACCTTTATAATTGTAACTCTACTTATCTTTCTTAGGTAATAACAATACTTTTAAAATTTCTATTATAAAGAATGATAAAATTAGTATAGATTGTCTTCCCTTCTACTCTTCTACCTTTTCCCCGCCATATGATTTTGACTAATAATATACTTTTTATTAATGTCTACCTTAGGGATATAAAATATTTACATATTGGCAAATTAGTTGGTTTTGAATTATACATCTGGACCCCAGAATATTTCTGTTTATAAGTCTACATTTTTCACTACAATCATTTTGAAACCACTTATTCATTTAAGATTACCATGTCTCCTTGCTGAACTGGCCACTATTATTAAATGACAACCCTCCTTATCCCTAGTGATAGTCTTTGTTCTAAGTCTATTTTTTTCTGTAGCCCCTTCAGTTGTTTTTTTTTTTTTTAACTTAGTGTTGCATTTCTTATCTTAGTTTTACAGTATGTAATATATTTTCTCTCATTTAAAGTTTTTTTTCTTTATCTTTGTTTCAGTGGTTTGAATGTGATTTGTCCAGTTTATATTTCATTAAATGAAAGTTCATGTGCACAATAGAGATATTATCATTGGTTTTGGAAGAAATGAATGCTTATAAGGCAAAAATTGTTATTACCAGCATTAAAATTGGGGTAATGTTCATTATTAGAACACATATGGAATGAGTTATTTTGGATAGTTAAAATTTATAGATAATTTTAGTAATGAAAATTTAAAAACTCCATCTCTTCAGCAATAAATTTAAATCATTTTTATTTTTATCTGAAATATATATTTATCTACCTTTTAAAGAAAAAGGAAAGGTTTATTATTGCATATGCACAATATCACCTATATTCACTACTGGTCTCAATGCATGAATTTTTAATTGCTAATTATGTAACTATTGATCAGTTTTGCTTCATTACTAAGTTTGGATTACTGAATATGTAATAACCGTTCATGTATTTATTTGAGTCAAAATTTATTTAACACAAAGAAGACTGAATTTAATTTTCCCTTCCTTGATGACTTGAGCTTGTCCTGGATGAGGGTACTGAACTGTTACACCAAGATGCCTTCTGGGCTTGTTAATGATTTTTGGGATGTCTTCCCCTAAGTGGTTCCAAACTAGCATTTTTTTTTTGATTATTGTGTCTGCTATTAATAGAATTTTTCATTCCTGTCTTCTTACCAGGTTGACAGTTTTCACTTCTCACTAGAGTCAATATTTCTAACTCTTACCTTTCCTCCCATTTTAATCTGACACTTCTTACCTGTTGTGAGCTTACATATCAAGCAACCACACTTTCTACAAGTGCCTACAAAATAAGAAACAGGGAGTTTTCATATGAGACTGTATATACAGTTTCTTAATTGAACTTTTAGTTGTTTTTTTGTTATTTATTTCTTCATTTTTACCTGTATTTTAAATAGTGACTTTACTGAGTAAATGATTTCTGAATAGATAGAGTAGTACTCTCTACCATAGGCAAAGCTACTGTGTAAAAAATTCCATGGAACATAATCTTTTGTAATTAAGCTTAAAAAAATTCCTAGCTTTATATTCTTATTCAGAATTTAGGGAAGAAGCTAAAGTGATCTTTCTGTACCAAGTTTGTAGGTGAGTAGCTGGGCAGGGGGATCTGTCTTCTCTCTTTCTGCCACCAAATTAATTTCTTTTTGAGGTATTTTATTTTGGTGAGAGTTTAGAGGATGGTTTATATATAATGGGATGTTTAATAATAAAATCATGCTACAGTAACATGAGGAAATACGATATATTAACAACCGATCATTAAAAAAGCCCCTAAAATCCCAAACAGACAAAACCAGAAAAGGTAGTTAATGTCTTTAAAAAAGATACAACTTACAGCCAATGTAACCTCGGCATGTGCTGACAAAGAGGTTTATCAGGCAGATGGGTGAGGACATTGTTCATCAGCACTCTGAAAAGAAAAGAGACAACAGAGTCACATATAGGTGAACCTTTCCTCGATTTAAGTCAAAGATGGTATTACTCTTCTTACAAAACCATGAAAATCTATTGTTAGTCATTTTTAATATTTTAAAGAAGTCTTGTTATATTTAAGTGCTTATTAGTAATAAAATTTGACAAATGATAACTATCATATAGAGGAAGCAGGAATGTTAGTAACAAAAAATACCCAGGTCCTTCCATAGTGGGTAGTGAAAAGAAGGTGGTTTAAAATTAATGTTATTTTTCTTTCTCGAGATTAATATAGGGTATGCTTAAGAATATTTTATAAAATATGAGACTGAGGGTATATTTAGTTTTGTTGGGCTGGCATTCTAGAAGACAGAGAACTTATAGAATTATTAGAACTGCAAAATCACCTCATAAAATACAATTGAGAGGTTTTTCATGGAAAAGGCATTTTTTTGGGTTTTCACAATTTCAAATTTAATGCTGTTAAAATAATTATTTTTGTCTTTTCCTTCAACTGAAATATTTGCTTTAATTTTTAGTACTTACAAGAGAATAAGAGAATTTAGTCCATAAAATGTTAGTGGGGAAATTCGATTGAGGTGGTTATCTTCAATTATCCTGCCAGCCAGAAGAAAAAAATTGGTTCATTTATTTATTTTTAGAACATAAAAACTAAAACTATAAGATGCCACATAAATTAAACATACAGCCATTCTAGTCTGTGGAGATCTTCAAAAACACCCGGCTTTAAGAAGGTTATTCTGTTATGACTGAGATATCTGAAAAAGGAGAAATGACAATAAATTTGTTAATGAGAATGTAGAGAAACTGGAACCCCTGTCTATTGCTGGTAGGCTGTAAAATGGTACAAGTGCTGTGGAAACAATATGGTAGTTTCTAAAGAAAAAAAATCAAACATGACCACATGACCCAACAATTCTACTTCTGGATTTTATAACCCCCAAATAATTGGAAATAAGGACTCAAAAAAAATTTATATACCCAAGTTCACAGCAGCATCATTTACAATAATCAAAAGATGGAAATAACCAAAATGTCCATTGATGGATAAATGGATGAAGCAAATATGGTATATACATACAATGGAATATTATTCAACCTTAAAAAGGAAGAAAATTCACAGATGCTACAAAATGAATGAAACTTGAGACATGATGCTAAGTGAAAATTTCCTGATACAAAAGAGCAAACCTTGGGCCTCCCCTGGTGGCACAGCGGTTGAGTGCTGGGCTGCGAAGCTGCCCGCAGCCTCTGCAGCACCGGTTCGATCCCCAGCTGCTGGCGAGGGTCCCACATGGTGTGACAGACCTCTCCTGCTGTGCCCGCTGCTCCCCTCAGCAGTGTATTTCAGTCAGTCTGCCTGTTCTGTTCCCTGCTCTGGCTCTGGTGAATTCTCTCACCCTCCCTCGCTTCTGACTGTACCCAGTGCTTGTATAAATAAAAATAAATCTTTAAAAAAAAAGGGGGGGGGGCAAATCTTGCCTTGAATCTGCCTACTCTATGCACATGAAGTACCCAGAGTAGGAAGATTCATAGAGGTATAAAGTAGAATGGTGGGTGCTGGGGGTGTGAGAGGGGGATAGGGAGTTAGTGATTCGTTGGTATGGAGTTTTAACTGGGGAAGATGAAAAAATTTTCGAAGTGGATGGTTCACAACAATGTGAACATACATAATGCCACTTAACAATACACTTAAAAATAGTAAATTTTGCTATAAATATCTTACCACAATAAAAAATTCTTACTACTGTGACTAATGCATATTGACTTCTTACCATGAGCCAGGCTCTTGTGCCTAAGTCTTCCCATGGATTTCTTTACCTGCTCCTTATAACAACTCTGAGGTAGGTTCTATTATACTTTGTATTTTTCAGTAGAAGGAATTGATACTTAGAAAGAAAAAGAAAGCGCTCACCTTCACACAACTTACAAATTGGTGAAGTCCGGACTCAGTGTGAAGTCTAACTGACTCAGAACCCTGTGTTCATAGAGACAGTGCTACGATGCTCCCTCAGGGCTTGCAGGGCCCCAAGGCCTTGTGGGAAGGAGGCTATTGCCTATGGAAGCAGGTGGCTCGAGATCACTGCAGAATGAACAAATAAATTGGCCATGGTACTCACAGTTTAGTAAGACTGTACAGTCCTCTGAAAGCATAGATGGATATGGATCGAATCTTATTGTTTTGCAGGCATCTGTGAAAATCATTATTAAAAAGGAAAACATAGTAAAACAGTTTCAGTTTTGCAAGGTGATGAGAGTCCTGTGGATGGGGGTGGTGACACTAGCACGACAATGTGAGTGGACTTACTATCGCTGTGTGCACTTAAAAATGGCTCAGAAGGTATATTTTATGTCGTATGTACTTTGCCACGATTAACAGCATTTTTTTTAATTATAAGAAGATGTTAAACATAAAATATTTAGTGAAACTGGATATCATGCCATTTTATTTTGCTTTTAAATTCACCAGTGACTCGGCCAGTTTCTACTTGGAAATTCTTTTTATAAATATGATCATGTATTAGGTAAAATTTAACATTTGAGTTTTCTATGAATGGAACTTTAATGCATCATCATAAGACCACTCACTAATTAAACCTGCCCAGAAATCAGACTTTATAAGATTTCCCATTATAGTTTTCACATTTGTCAGTGTTCAACAGGGTACTAGCAAACCTGAGGTATGTGACATCTTTAAGGTTCCAATTCATATTCTATGTTAATCACAAATCTTTCAAACAAGTCAACTTTAATCTCATTAAAGTTGTCAACATATATGACAAAGGAGAAAAATAGATTATAAATTAAATTGGAACATCAAAACAAGGATGCAGGCTTACATAGTTAACAAAATCATAATGGAAGATTGACTTTGAGTTATCTGGAGGTCAAAGAAAGTGCATACTGGAGTATAAGCAACCACACCATATACTCCTATATAAATTTTTTGCCTTGGTTGTGGGAAATGACAAAGTAAGGCCTTCAAGATGATTTCTTGTTCTCTGACTGACAGAAGTCACCATTGTATTTTGGGGTATCCTGAATTTACAGTGTTTTTTTTTTTTTGGTGAATTTTATGATCAAGGAGGGAGAAATCAGAACCCTCAGTTAATTAGAAATTTTGACAAATAGAGATTGCTTATTTTTCCAGCAAGCAAAAAAAAAAAACCTGATAGTAAAAAATTGTTATTATGATTAATGCATCTAAGACTTTCACAGAAAATACTGTGGGCCCAACTGCATAACAGTAATGCAGCTTTCTCACTAGTACACAGAAACAGTTTAACATGTATTTATTTTCTTCTAACTGTTATAATGAGCAAGCAATGGACTATATTGCCTGGAGATTGAGCTACACTTCATAACCATTAGATTTTTTGATCAATTACTTGTAACAAATCAGCTGTTAAGAATGAATTCAATGTTTATTGGACAAAAAATGCTAAACATATATGAATCTGAATTTTGTTGTTATATAAACCTGAATTTTGATATTTGTATTGAAATCTTAACTACTTTTAAACATGTGGACATAAGGTGGTGCTAGAGGTCAGAAAAATTCTTCATACACCAGCACCCAGAACATAAAAAGGAAGTAATTTCTTCAAGTTTTTGCATCAGGGCTAATTTTGAAAGGCTCTTTTCTGTTAATTGAAAAATATTCAGAGTGAAGTTATGAAAAGTTTTTTTATTTTCAAATAAGAAACATTTTTATACAAATAATCTGGGCCTGAGAGCATTTCACCAAATGAAGTCCTGTGGTTTTCCTTCAGATTCTCATCTATTTCTATAACTTAAATCATGAATATAGATATATGTAAAAATAAGGTTTTATTGTATATACCAAAACTGAAAACAATACAATTATGAAAATAAAACTAGGAATTCTAAGATTTTTCTAGAGTGTGATTCAGGCACAAAATATTTGAACCCAATAGTTTAAGTACATGACAATAAGACTTAGTCATGACATTGACCTAAATAACAGGTAAATATCATCGGGGTCATTATTGATTTTGAAAGTACATACATCACTCTAAACTGCATAGAAGTTTGCATATCAGATGTGATTCAAATCAAAATAAACTAAACCTACAATGCAGATATAGTAATAGAAAGAAACCCCCCATCTTTAAAGGCTTCAAATCTCAGTGACTTGCTATCTTCAGTGGATATTGAATCTGGAGACATAAGGAAGAAAATGCTTCACTATCTAATCTTGATGGCTGATTTAGTTAAAGACCATTATATTTTTCTCTAAGGTAAGCATTGAGATGAGCCATGGCAAAAAATACAGAGTAAAACCTCCTGAGCCTTTTCATTTTGGGGGATCATAGTAGAGGATTCATAATGCATGTGCCCCAGTCTCTTTGGGGATAGGTATCTGAGATTTTTCTTGAATGACTTCTAGCCCAACTTAGAAAAAAAAAATTGTTACCTTGTAGTCTCTAGCTAACAGCTAAATAATTCCACAAAGAGGGGTTAGACTTAATCAGTGGTACAGTGTTGGCCTCTGCAGAGCTGGGAAGAAACATGTGCCAAAAAGTTTTAACTAATTTTAACACTGGAAATCAAATGTTTCCTTACAGTTTCTGAAGATCATGGTACTTCTTGAAGCCATCTGGAGGAAGCTTTCTTATCAAGTTCCACTGAAGTGACCTGAAATAAATATAAAGTTTGGTACTTATGAAGAGTTTTTTTCTTCACATTTAACCACAACACTATGGACAATTATAAACTTTACTTACCTTAGCACTAGTTTTTAGGAAACATTTTGTATCATGACATCACTCATTCATGGTAGCTTTTAAAGTAGGTCTAACTATTAATTTTGTATTATTGAAGATACATTTTTTGAAATTTAGGTCACAAATTTGCAATTCTGACCAAAAAATTCAAATAATAAAACTGGGAAAACATAAAATTTCCTTTTTTTATTTTTATTTAGGACATACTAGAAAGCACTTCAGCTTTTGACAATAAAAATACTGCTTTCTGTTTATAACAGAGCCAAGGACTTAAATAACTTTATATCCCACTATATTTCATAGCTCATATTTCATACCCTTGCTTCCTTCTAAAATTAGTTATAAAGGAAACTAGCAATTTGTATATACAATTGAACTGTCTTTATTCAATAAGTGATCCCATTTAATTACAAATAAAATACACAGAAAGAGTTCCCCTTTATCACAACTTGAGAAGCACACTGACATAGTTTGACATAATTATGATTGCATTGGGAAAAAAACTAAGCCTTTGATTTTTTTTTTAAAGAAAGGCAATGTAATGTAATAGAGACAAAATAAAACAAGCAAAAAACAAAAACAAAACAAAACCCCAAGCCATTGCACATGGGATTTCTTGCATGAATTACATATAATTTTTATACCAGTGTCTTTAACTGTAAAACAATGAATTGGCTCAGATAACCTGTAATAATACCATTATTGTCTGATAAATGAGATTGATAAATGTCTGGAGGTTGACTTGCTTTGGGATAAACACTTAGAAATGATTGATATAAAGGGCTCAGATTAAGACATTGTCCTATACTAGGCACTAACATTGTTTCATTATTATGTTTGCTTTGGACCAGCTGCTTAAACTTGGTAAAGAAACCTTAAATAAAAATAGTTTCAAATGGGGCAAGATGACAGCACAGTGGATGCCGGGTGTACCTTCTCCATATATGCACAACCAAATCATAGCAAAACCAAGTCTACAACCCCTGAAAGATGAATAGGGAACTACCGCACACACCAGGAGAATCAGTGCCATGGAAAGGGGAAGTAAAACTCAAATTAAACTGTGTTTGCAGTGATATTGAGTAGTACAACTAACAAGAGGTAGGGATAACTGCTGGCGGGAGCCCCTCTGCAGCTGTTGACTGAGGGCACACACTCACATCAGAGACTCTGGAGACGCAGCCCTGCACTAGAGAAGGGGATGCACACTTGGCATCCAGGGAAGAGAGTGCACCACTGGAGGACTCGTCCAGTAAGGGTACAGGGTGATGACTGCTTGCTTGAGCCGAGACTCTCAATCTGGAACAACTGGAGCCTCAACTGTTGGGAGAACCAATTTGGATCACCTATGTCTCCCTATAAAAGGGGCTGCTATCTACAGCCTGAGGCTGTGATATTTGAAAAACCTGCTTTATCCCTGCCTGGAGCCAAAACTAAGACAATTGAAGGCTCTCACTAACCTATGTCTAAGAAAATGTCTCAATGGGGGGCAATAATGGAAAGAAAAAAGATTAAGAAACATTGTTCTAGGTTATAGTATCACTCCCTTAAGGATTTAATAAATGAATGCCAAAGGTTAGCTAGTGACCATCTTGTGAAAACACTCTTATCTGTGGGCTATTACCAAATGTTTTTTCTTTTCTCTTTCCTTCTATTAGCTAGTTGACAATCCCTTTTCTAATAATTATTGCTTGGCTTAGGTCCTCAATTCTGCCGTTTAAATGTTTGTGTTGTGTAAAGATAAATTATTAAATATTTGAGTTTGATTTAAAGATATTAATGAATTTATTGTGTTCTCAAAAATGTGTTCATTCATTCATTCATTCATTCATCTTTCAACAAACAGGTGTTGAATGCCTTCCAGTTGCACTTTGGAGAAAAAGATAATGTCCCTGGATGACAAAAAACCAACAGCAGGACTTTCAATAATATGTATCTTTTCATTATAACACTGATTGAAAAAAAAAAAGAGGGGCCATTACCTGTGTGGAGTTTGCACATGCTCTCCTGTATGTGTGGGTTTTCTTTGGGTACTCCAATTGCCACCCCCTTCCAAAGATGTGCATGTAAGATTCATTGCCAAGTCTCAGTTATCCAGAGTAAGTGTGTGTGTGTGTGTGTGTGTGTGTGTGTGTGAGAGAGAGAGAGAGAGAGAGAGAGACAGAGAGAGAGAGAGAGAGAGAGAGAGAGAGAGAGAGAGAGAGAGAGAGAGAGAGAGAGAGAGCGGTGTCCTGCAATGGAAGGGCATCCTGTTCAGAATGGCTTCTGTCTTGTGCCCTGGGTGGTTGGGCTTCAATCACTAGACACCCTGAACGGTTATAAGCCAGTTGGAAAATACATGAATGAATGACTGTAAATTATTAGTTAACATTAGAGGTGTTTTTGTCTTTATTTGGAATTTTGGTGATATTTTTATCACTAGAAATATGCCTTAGGAATGTAACTGGTTTATATCAATGATAAAATTGGTTTTATTTATTGTTTTGCTTAAAGTCACAGTTTTCAATAACCTATTAAGTGAGGATTAACTGTAATTTACTTATAACTGTAAACTTTTCTTTAGATAGTAACATCAGTCTTATAGCTCAGAGCTAAAAGGTAATTAGCTTGTTTTGCTTTCATTGTATTCATTTATTGGTAAATTCAATTAAAAAACATTTGTTTAGAGCTCATTATACTCTGTTAGGAACTTTGGAGGATTTATAGAAAGACTAAGGTATAGTCCCCCAATGAGTTTATGGTATTTGCCTTTTCATTGTAGAGATTAGGTCCATAATCATTATAGTGAAAGAAAGAATGTTCAATATACTTAAAAGACACACAAACTAGGGCCTCTGAGAGAACTCAAGAGGAAGTAGATAAGACTTCGAAGACTGAGGGTAATTACAGAGAGCAAGAAGGTTCAGTTAAGAACTCCTAAATATGCTTCTTAGATATTTGAGTTTTCAGTAACAGTCCTTTATAAATGAGCCAATATTTTTACAAATAGCATTCTCTATGTTTTCATAATATTTTATTGAAATGCAAAAAGGTAGGTATTACTATTCTTAGTAAAACAAACTAAAAAAAAGTGTGTATATAGATATGTGTGTGTGAAAGAAAACTGATATTCTATATTAGATTCTGCAGTTTTAGTGATTAAATTCCAGGATCTGATATAATGAAAGTTAAATTTTCACAAGTTAGAACAATGCCTAAATAATCATATTTATCTGTGGTTACCTCTGTTGCTCACTAGTATTTATGTGAAATATCTTTTAAGAAAACTTCACTCCAATAAACATTACTTGGGTTATTGCTTCTTTGATACTTTACTTATATATGATTTAGTCCATTTCTGACATTTCCCTATAATAGTTTCAACTCAAAAAATAAAACATGCTTAGTAATAAAATTTGATATTTACTCCTTTAATGTATCTGCTCTAAAGTCTAGAGTTTGTTTTCTCTACACAACTGAGCAAAGACTGGGATGAGAGATGATGCTTAACTGGGTGTTTTGCAGAGAAAACTAGAAACGGACAACCTGAATCAAGCTGCTTGACCTAAAAGACCAGAAAATGGCATTCTTTACCAGAAGATAAAAATTGCTATGAACATAAATGCCAAGTTTCATTCCTCCATCTCTCAAATGCCTGCTGGATATTTCCACTGAGTAACCTGTTAACCTCAAATTGAAAAAAAGAAATCTAAAATTGGATTCCAAGCCTTCCCCATGACTGTTACCAAATCTCCCCATTCCCGGATCTCTGTTACTCAGGATGGAAACCCTGAAATCATCTTGCACATCTCCTTCTCTCTTGCTTTCCTGCAGTGAAATTATTCATAAGGATGTAGTCCCAACTTTTTTCTTTTTACCAAGGTTTTCTTTATACCAATTGGTTGCCTACAGGCCTGAACACATCTCTCTATGAATGTACATATTGATGAATGAATGTGCGCACAAATGTATATTTGAGCCAGAAGAGGTTTTCTTTAAACTGAATGTAAATACCTTTAGGTGGGGCATGCGATCTCTAGTCAGTCACTGTCTTAGCCTCTTCCATTTCTGTGACTCTCTCCCTCTCTTTCAGCAAGGGCTGGCTAAATTGTTCAAGAATGGATTCAAATCTTACTTGTGGGAAAATAAGAAAAGTGATTGGCAGCATGAGAGTTGTTTTTGATTTGGACTTTGAAGTAATTTGAAACAAATAATGGGGGTGGTAATTTTCCCTTGAAAACAGAATGAAATCATCACACATTTTATTTATTTTATTTTTTTTAATAAATTTTATTGTTATATTCCCCATACAATTGCAGCCCCCCCATTCTGACCCCAAACCCTCCCCTCCCGCCCCCGCCCCCCTAAAAGTGTCTCTGGTTCATAGTTTTTTGTTGATTTTGATTTTCACTTTCTTATAGTTATTCATTTTCCTGGTCCCTTATTTAAGTTTTCTAGATTCCTGCTATGAGTGAGACCATCCGGTATTTTTCTTTTTCTTTTTGGCTTATTTCGCTGAGCATGATCCCTTCCAGCGCCATCCATGTTGCTGCAAATTGCATGTGTTTATCTTTTTTGAATGCTGAGTAATATTCCATGGTATATATGTACCACATCTTCTTGATCCAGTCATCTATTTTTGGGCATTTGGGTTGTTTCCAAAGCTTAGCTATTGTAAACAGTGCTTCTATAAACATAGGGGTGCAGGTGTTCTTTGGAATTGATGTTTCTGTGTCCTTTGGGTAAATACCTAGGAGTGGAATTGCTGGATCATATGGAAGCTCTATGTTTAGTAGGTCCAGAAATCTCCACACAGCTCTCCACAGTGGTTGGACCAGTTTGCACTCCCACCAACAGTGCAGAAGAGTTCCTTTTTCTCCACACCCTCGCCAGCACTTGTTGTTGCTAGTTTTTTTAATATGTGCCATTCTCACTGGTGTAAGATGGTATCTCATGGTAGTTTTGATTTGCATTTCCCTGATGGCAAGTGATGTTGAACATTTTTTCATATGCCTGTTGGCCATTTGCATTTCCTCTTCAGAGAAGTTTCTTTTTAGCTCTTCTGCCCATTTTTTGACTGGATTCTTTTCTTTGCTGTTGTTGAGTCTCATCAGCTCTTTGCAGATTTTTGTGATCAGTCCTTTATCATTAGTGTTGGGTGCAAAAATGTTCTCCCAGTTGGTGGGGTTTCTCTTTGTTTTTGTTATTGTCTCTTTTGCTGTGCAGAAGCTCTTTAATTTGATGTAGTCCCAGCTGTTTATCTTTGCCTTCACTATCACTGCTTTGGGTGATGTGTCTGTAAAGATGTCTTTGATGTGCAAATCACGCCTATATTTCCTTCTATATATTTTATGGTTTCAGGTCTTATGTCTAGTTCTTTAATCCATTTTGAGTTGATTTTTGTGTATGGTGTGAGGTAGTGGTCAAGCTTCATTCTTTTGCATGTAGCGACCCAGTTTTCCCAGCACCATTTATTGAACAAACTTTCTTTGCTCCAAAGCATAGTCTTTGCTCCTTTGTCAAAGATTAGTTGACCATAAATCTGTGGGTTTATTTCTGGATTTTCTATTCGATTCCATTGGTCTGTATGTCTGTTCTTGTTCCAATACCATGCAGTTTTGATGATTATGGCTTTGTAGTATAGTTTGAAGTCTGGGAGTCTGATGCCTCCATTCCCTTCTTTTTTTTTCAGGAGAGCTTTGGCTATTCGGGGTTTTTTGTGATTCCATATGAATTTCATCAATAATTGTTCTATTTCTTTGAAGAATGACATTGAAATTTTGATTGGAATAGCATTGAATCTGTATATTGCTTTTGGAAGGATGGCCATTTTAATAATGTTTATTCTTCCAATCCACGAGCAGGGGATGTCTCTCCATTTCTTTGTGTCTTCTTCTATTTCTTTTAACAGTGTTTTATAGTTTTCTTTGTATAGGTCCTTTACCTCTTTTGTTAGATTTATTCCCAAATATTTGATTTTTTTTGTTTCAATAACAAAAGGCATGGTTTTTTTGATTTCTTCTTCTTCAGATTTATTGTTTGTGTATAGGAAGGCTACTGACTTTTGCGTGTTGATTTTGTATCCTGCCACTTTACTGAACTGATTGATGAGTTGAATTAGCTTTTCTGTGGAGTTTTTGGGGTTCTCTATGTATAATATCATATCGTCTGCAAATAGTGATAGTTTGACTTCTTCTTTTCCTATTTGGATTCCTTGGATGTCTTTCTCTTGTCTTATTGCCCTGGCTAGGACTTCCAGTATTATATTGAAAAGCAGTGGTGAGAGTGGACATCCTTGTCTTGTTCCAGATCTTAATGGAATTGCTTTCAGCTTTTCACCATTGAGAATGATACTGGCTGTTGGCTTGTCATAGATGGCCTTTATGATGTTGAGGTATGTTCCTTGTATCCCAAGAATTTCAAGGGCTTTTATCATGAATGGGTGTTGCACTTTGTTGAAAGCTTTCTCAGCATCTATTGATATTATCATATGGTTTTTATATTTCTTTTTGTTGATGTGTTGGATAACGTTGATTGATTTTCGGATGTTAAACCATCCTTGTGCCCCTGGAATGAATCCTACTTGGTCGTGGTGAATTATCTCATGGATACATTGTTGGATTCTGATGGCTAAAATTTTATTGAGGATTTTTGCATCAGTGTTCATTAGGGAGATTGGCCTGTAGTTTTCCTTTTTTGTGTTGTCCTTGTTCGGTTTTGGTATTAGTGTAATGTTGGCTTCATAGAACGTGTTTGGTATTGTCCCTTCCTTCTCAATTTTTTGGAAGAGTTTGTGAAGGATAGGCACTAATTCGTCTCTGAATGTTTGGTAGAATTCATTTGTAAATCCATCAGGTCCTGGGCTTTTGTTTTTGGGGAGGTTTTTGATTACCATTTCAATTTCGCTAATTGTAATTGGTCTGTTTAGGTGTTCTATTTCTTCTTTATCTAGCTTTGGGTGATTGTAGAGTTGTAGGAAATTGTCCATCTCCTCTAGATTGTTGAACTTGTTTCCATATAACTGTTCATAGTAGTTACTGATTATTCTTTTGATTTCTGCTGTGTACGTTGTGATTTCTCCTCTTTCATTGATGATCCTGTTTATTTGTGCTTTCTCCCTTTTTTCCTTTGTGAGCCTGGCTAGGGGTTTGTCTATTTTATTGATTTTTTCAAAGAACCAGCTCTTGGTTTCATTGATCTTTTGGATTGTTTTTTTAGTTTCAATTTCATTTATTTCTGCTTTGGTTTTTATTATTTCTTTTCTTCTACTGGTTTTGGGGTTTTTTTGTTGTTCTTTTTCTAGATCTTTGAGCTTCGAGATTAGGTTGTTTCTTTGAGTTCTTTCTTGTTTCTTGATGTGAGCTTCTATTGCTATATATTTTCCTCTTATTACTGCTTTTGCTGCATCCCATACATTTAGGATATTGGTGTCTTCCTTGTCGTTCAATTCAAAAAATTTTTTAATTTCTTCTTTGATCTCCTCATTAGTCCAGTGGTCTTCCAGTAGTGTGGTTTTTAATCTCCATGAGGTAGGAAAGTTCCTTGCCTTCTTTTTTGTGGTTTATTTCTAGTTTGATGCCTTCATGGTCAGAAAAGATGGTTGATATGATTTCAATCTTGGTGTATCTGTTGATGTTTGTCTTGTGCCCCAGTATGTGATCGATCCTGGAGAATGATCCGTGTGCGCTTGAGAAAAATGTGTACTCTGTTTTTTTGGGGTTTAGTGTTCTATAGATGTCTGTTAAGCCCAATTGCTCTAGGTCCTTATTTAGAGCTTTGGTTTCTTTACTTATTTTTTGTCTTGTTGATGTATCCATTGTTGATAGTGGTGTGTTGAAGTCTCCCACTACGTATGTGTTTTCTCTGATGTCTGTTTTCAGAGAGGACAACAGTTGTCTGATATATTTTGGTGCTCCTTCGTTTGGTGAGTATATGTTAATGAGTGTTATTTCTTCTTGAGGTATTGTCCCCTTGATCATAATGTAGTGACCATTGGGGTCTCTTTTTATCTTTTTGAGTTTGAAATCTGTTTTATCTGATATAAGTATAGCTGTTCCTGCTTTCTTTCTTGGTCCATTTGCTTGTAGGATTGTTTTCCATCCTTTAACTTTGAGCCTATTTTTATCTTTTGTAGCTAAATGTGTTTCCTGGAGGCAGCAAAAGGTTGGGTTTTGTTTCTTAATCCAGGCTGCAACTCTGTGTCTTTTTATTGAAGAGTTTAGTCCATTTACATTTAGAGTTTATATTGATATGTTAACATCTGTATTTGCCATTGTGTTTGTCTTTCCTTTGATTTTATTTATTTATTCTTTTAATAACTTTTTTTTTTTGGCCTTCTTTCATTGTTATTCGTCCCTCTGAGGTTCTGGCTTTAGGACTCCTTGTAGTATTTTTTGGAGTGGGGGTTTAGTTGCAATGAAATTCCGGAGTTTCTGTTTGTCTGGGAAGGTCCATATTCTTTCTTCAAAGAGGAAGGAGAGCTTTGCGGGATAGAGTATTCTTGGTTGGCATCTGTTTTCTTGGAGTCTGTTGACTATGTCCCTCCACTCTCTCCTTGCCCGTAGTGTTTCTTCGGAGAAGTCTGATGTCAGCCTGATTGGCTTTCCTTTGAATGTTATCTGTTTCTTCCCTCTTGCCAGCTTCATTATTTTTTCCTTGTCCTGGATTCTTGGGAGCTTTACTATTATGTGTCTTGCTGTATTTTTCCTTTCGTCGTGGAAGTTTGGTGTTCTTCTTGCTTATTGTATATCAATTTTCAGCTCCTTCTTCACATTTGGGAAGTTCTCTTCAATTATCTCTTTGAATATTTTCTCTGTTCCTACATCTCTCTCCTCTCCTTCTGGTATTCCTATAACTCTTATATTTCCTTTCCTCATGGAGTCAGATAGTTCCCGAAGTCTTTCTTCATTCTTTTTCCTTCGTACTTCTCTTTCCTTTTCTGTTTTGGTTCTTTTTATTTCTGTGTCTTCAAGAGTACTTATTCGTTCTTCCATTTCATCAATTCTGCTTTCGTTGCTTTTCCCAGAATTCTTTAGTTCTTCCATTAATTCTTTGATCTCCTGCATTTCTTTTACTTCCCTCTTTAGGGACTCAATTTCATTCTTCTGATCGTTGATTATTTTTCCCTTATCATTGTTTTCCTTTATGACTTCTGTCAGTTTTTTAATCACGGCAATTTTAAATTCTTTCTGGAAGGCTCAGAAGTTCTTCCAAGTTACTGTCGTTGCAATCTGGGGGCTGGTTTTCTTTTTGTGGTGTGCTTTTTCTCTGGAGAGTTGCTAGGTTGCGTGTGGTTCTTCTCCTCCCTACTGTCTGTTTTCTAATTTGCCGTATGCATTGGGACACTGTGTTGTTGGGACTGGCCAGCATCTTGGGTGAGCTTCTCTGCTCCCCTCTGGTTCCTCCAGGAGTCATCTGTCAGTTTCAAGCAGTCTTTACTGGAGAAAGGTCCCTGTTCTAAAATGCCGATGTGGGGACACACTCCTCTGTGCGCCTGGTCTGCCCCAGCGGTGGGTTCCTGCTCCCCCTCTGGGCTTGGACTGCAGGCCAGAGGGGGTCTGGCGTGGGCGAACTTCCCCCGCTCACCTCTGGCTCCTGAGGAAGCCTTCTGCAGGTAGTCTTTACTGAAGAAATGTCCCTGTTCTAAAATGGTGATGTGGGACACACTCCCTGCGCGTCCGGTCTCAGGCACAGTCTTCTGCGTGCCTGGTCTGCTCCGGCTGTGGGTACTCGCTCTCCCTGTGGGCTCAGACTACTTGTTCGGAAGGGGCCGGGTGTGGGCTAACTCCCCAGCTGGCCACTAGCTCCTTCAGGAGCCTGTGCTGGCTTCAATTCACTAGGTGGCGCCAGAGATCTCTCCTAGAGCCCTTGGGGAGCTGATTTTCCACCCCGTGGGACAGGGAGCAGAGCGGGGATGGTAGGGTACACCTCAACGGCTTTGGGGTGCTGTGTCTGCCTTGTGCCCCACCGTCGTGGGGAACCCACGCCCCTAATTTCGTGCCCCGGGTCTCAGTTCCAAAGCCCTCAGTTCCAGGACGCGGGCTGTAGCCCAGATCAGTGGCGCTCCCCTGCCTGGGCGCCTGGTTCCTGCTCACTCAGGGAGGGCCTCCGCGCGTCTCCCCGCAAGCCTAGGTCGCAGGCGCGGGGACCTGGGCAGCTGCGATCCGATCCGGATCCGCGTTTGCTTTTCAACTGCACGCTTTTCAGCGCGATCCGCCGCTTTTCCGAGCAATCCGATCCGCGTCTGCTTTTCCAGCGCGCCGCTTTCCGCGCAAGCTTACCGGGCGGCCGGGGCTGTGTGCTGGTGCTGGTCTCCTCCTGGGGGGCGGGGCTCTCTTTAATGGCGCCTGGAGCTCACCTCTGCGGCGGATCCTACAGGGTTCTCCACAGCTCCCGTTCACGGGGTGTGGTGGCTGAAATAGTTCCTTTCCACTCATAGTCCCGCTTGCTGCGTCCTTTGTTCTTGTTGGCCGTTTTGGTTTGTTGTTTCCCTCCTCTCTGCCGGTCGGAGAGTGCCGACTTTGTGGGCGGGGGAGGGGAGCAGGGTTTTGCGCTTTCCTCCCTTCTGGTCCTCTTTTATGGCAACTTTCTTCTTCGGGCAGTTTGCCGGAGTCGTCCGTTTATCTTCCGTGTCCCAGTTCTCACTGGGACCTGCCGCTTTTCCTCCCTATTAACTTTTTTTAATGGGAGATCTTACTTGCAGCGTCTCCTCGCCGCCATGTTGCTCCTCATCACACATTTTATATCCAGAAGTTCAAGTCAGAATTTAAATCATGAAAACTCTTCAAAAGAACCTCAGATTCTTATGGGGATTATTATTATTATTATTATTATTTGCAGTAGGACTAATTACAATGAAAAAGAGCTATGGTGTTTGAGGATAGGATAGAATGCTATTCCTTGTTTAGACAGGAATGTTACCTCCTTTGGAAAGCAAGTCTTTGTGGCTTAAACTGTATGATGTTCTGAGCTCATGCATTGGGAAAGTCCCCAGATTCTGTTAATTTGATGGAACTCTGAGCTGCAGCTCTTCCCCATCCTTTACATAGGCCAAGCATAGGTGTTGCTGTGGTATGAGGTTTGGGTTAAAATGGGCAGGCCTTGCCAACATTTGTAAACTGAAGAATTACTTCCATTTTGCCCTTGTATACCCCAGAAATTAAAGCCACAACATACTAAAACATCTGAATGAAAACAAAAATCTCATCAAATATATATTGGTTTAAAATATCTCTCCCACACTGATTTCTTTTGAAGTTTCAACCATGTATTTTGCTAATGTTTGTTGAATTCAAGCTAGTATTGGATCCCCATTTAAGGGGATAATTGTCATCTACATACATAAATTTGAATTATTCAGGAAGAAAAAATCAACTCCAATATCTCTGAGTCAAATATGATTTTAATGTGAAGAGTTAGATTTTAAATGTGAAGTTCTGCGAATATTTTACCCAATTTGTTTTACCATTTTCTTTTTATAAATTTATATATGAGTATATTAATATGTTAAATAAAATTTCTATGAAATAAGAAATCTCTACATAGTAGCTTAAGTACAACTTTTTTCATAAGTAGCACATATAGTTGGTTATCTTTTGTTTAGATAAAATATGATGATACTAAATACTCATAGGACTGTTATGAGGAACTAAATAAATTCATCCATGAAATAATTTAGAGTAAAATCTAGCATTTAATAAACACAAGCAATCATCATAATTGACTAAGGAACAATAATACTATCTTTAAATAAAAAGGCTCCTTTAATAATGACAAAGTCTTAATTATGACACAATTTCACAGATGCTATTCTGGCTGTCAAGATGAAACCAATCTTTTCTACTTACATTATAGTCACATTTGAAGAAACTGATGGAACAGCTCGTAAGTTGGTATCATCACAGTTAAGCTCTAAATCTTGGCAAAAACATTGCACTGGCACAGAACTGACCACTGAATAAAGAGGGCAGAGTAAGGAATGGACAATGAGGGGCAGGGAAGAGCAGGGTAGCAAAAAGAAATAAAAAACTATGAGAAAATTATTTAGCATATCATGTCTCACCTAAGCAATCTGTGCAATGCTTTAAATTAAGGTTCCAAAATTTGTTTTTAATTTAAATGATGCTAGATCATTAATATAAGGAAACATACACATTTATCAGCCCACACTTTTTTTTTTTTTGGTTATAGAAGACTACTCTTCTCCATTTAGTGCAAAATGAATGAAGTCACTTACTCTTACCCTGGGAGCGTAACTATATCCCAGGGTGACATAATGGTGTGTGGTGTGATGGACTTTAATGTCTATATTCTATGTCTATAACAAAAAAACAAAATATTTATTAATAGCATGATCAAATCTTTAGCGGAGGACTAGTCATTTCTAATTAGCAAGTAAGAGGAGAGTTAGACACTGAGCTCTAATGTGGGCAGAATTTTTTTTAACTGGAAAAGTAAAAATTCTTCAAAGGAATTTTCATGGCCTTCTTTTGGTTTATGTAGGAATGGAAGTCTGCCTGAGCCTAACTCCTGTGAACATTTTTTATGCCGAGTCATTCTATTTTTGCTGAATGGTGTTGGAGAGGGAGAATGAGATGAAAGCCACTGGTCATCTGTGGGCTGTGATCCAATATTTCTAGTCTCTATTATAGAGTTGAAATGTTGTTTCTAGAGCTAACCAGTAAAATGGAATTATTTTTCAGTAGTTGGATTTCTGCCTTGATGGGAAATGGATGATTACTGAGAAGAGTGAGAAGTGCTTTTTATATTAAAACCCTGAACTGTACAGCAGGTTACAGACTCCAAGGCAAAGTAGGCGTGGACCATGACTGGATAGATGACCCCATGGAACAGTTTCTGCAAACAGGTCCCATATTACAATAGGAACATGTGTTACCAAGTCAACCAACTTCCTTAAAGAAGTTAGAAATGTAGTGTTTTCTATGTTATTACCTATTTAAAAAATTGATAATAGCTAGTATTTTAAAATAGCAAACAAAACTTGTAATGAGAATTTTCTACTTGCTGTCTTTCAGTTTTTGACTTTTACAGTAAACCTTCCAGAGAGTAGAGTTGTGTCTTCCTGGCAAAATAAAAGATTCCTGACTAAGCTGGTGGATGACTGCTAATGAGCACAGTTGGCTATAGTCTTGAAATCATAAAGTGGCTCTTTGCTCAGATACTGGTGACATGTATTCTCTTCCCAACAACTCAAAATGCAGACTCTCTTATAGGATCACAAGAGATCTAGATCATAACTTGTGTTTTGTGTTTTTTGTAAACAATCTCTGCCAAGAACTTTTAAACAGCTTAATATTGCAGGTAGCATTTTGGCTATGAATCTCTGAAAACGGATTCTCTTTTTAAGTTAAAGCCATATCTAAGGCAAGTGTGTGTTCTGTTGTGGAATAGGGATGGTAGGGTTGGAAAGGAATTTGAAGGTTCTGATAGAGAGAGGAGAGTAAGGAGGATAACAATGAGGGCAGTGAAATGAGCATTAATTCCACCATGTCTTTTTCTATTGATATAGGCTGAGTTTAGATAATCCATAAATGTTGGCTATACTTATATTTATAATAGTTATAAATATAATATATTTATTATATTTCCTATTTATAATAGGAAACAATGAAAAAATAACCCTTAAATTTCCAACAAAAGAATGATTAAGCAAATAATGTCACTTAAAATATATCTTATGGTATATTTAAAAATCTGAATGTGCTAAATGATAATTGAAAATATGGTAAAAATGGCTTGTACAGAAATTTCTTATCATAAAGAGGGATGAGTGATGCACCAGCAAATTAATGCTGGTGTCTATAAATTATGATTGACTAAAGGATTCTTTCCGATCTCTGTAGTCCCCAAATCCCTCCAATTTAATTTTATGAATTTACTGGCTAATGATAGGTATAATATTTTCTATGATATTGTTCTTGAGAGGTACTTTGTAAATGTGAATTCTTCATATTCTCTCATCTAGTCAAAGGTGATTATAAGCCATTCTCAGTTTGATTTCCAATTAATTCTTATAATGATCTGATGAATGCCATTGCACAACAGGAACCTTAATTTAAGTATTATTCCCCAAATTTACACTATACGTTTGATTTCATTTTTAATGCTTTTATGTTTGAAAAAGACAGTACCACCTCTCCCTGAATTTTGTTTAACTAACTCTAATTAAAATGACATTATCACTAAGTACTAATAAAGACTTACCTCTGCACTTTTTGGATGAGGTTTTTTTTTTTTTTTTTTTTTTTTTGCTGATTTAGTATGTTCCCCCCTCTCCCCCCACCATCCCATTTCTTTGTTTTTGTTTTTTTCTTTTTTACAAACCATACTATGACAGTTATGAAACCCATCATTTTCCCTCTTGACTTAATGACTACAGAATTCAGAACTATGTTTTGGATGGTTACTGAACTTTCCTCGGTGAGGATTCCTTGATATAATTTTTCCTTTCCATTCATCATTGAATTTTTGTCTTCCTTGGTACGTTAAGTCTGCTAGTTTATTACAAACTATTAAAAACTTTTTTTGGAATAAGTGAAATATAAAAAATTTAAATTAGAATTTAAGAAATGTGAAGGGTTTAAAGAAAACAAAGACTACATTTTGAGATTTATAATCTAATCCATTATATTTTTTCATTGTATTAGCAGTTAAATTATAAATTAAATTTTGTCTTTCCCAAATACTCTTAGTATTTAATGATCAAGTAATTTTTCTCCATTTTTTTGAGAGACAGGCATGATATAAATTGTTTAATAACATGTGAGACTTCCTATAGAGATATATACCTCTGGAAATTGGAGATCATTAGGAGTTTTTTCTATTTATTTAATCTCATTTGGGTAGTGAGGAAGACAAATAGAGTAATAAAAATTAAAAAAGCTATAGCTTATAGTTCAAGATAGATCATAAGGGAAAGAAGAGAGATTCTTCCCCCAATCTCTACTTTTTAACCAAGGTTTTGAAAAGCTATGATCAAAATTTACATTTGTATACTTTATTAGACAAAATTATTTAAAAGGAATTATTTACATAGATCTTCCTAATCAAAAATATTGCAGAGTCATTCTTCAAGGTAGTACCTTCCACACTCCTTCAAGTGTTTTTGTAAGTTTTCAGTATATGACTAATCATAGCAGGTTATAATTTTTAAAGTTTTTGTAGCTCTGAAGTATAGCTTAGACCTCAGAAACTTTTTTACTTGCAAACATAAAATTCAAATAGATACTCTGCTCTTCTATGTTTACAGTTTCCTTTATAACAGGGTTTATAGTGATTATGAAAAGGAAATGCTTGTCATAGCAACTTTGATTGACACTAATTTTTCTTACAACAATATGCCTGGCATGATTTATTACTATAAACTTCAGATCCCTGGTTCATTTTTAAATGAAATTCTCAAAATAAGGTTGCAGGTCTACTATAGTTTGCTGATAGAAAATGATAAACTTTTTTCCCCTGTGTGTTGGATTCAACATTTAAAAGCATGAAGTTTATGAACTCATGGACAGAGACTCAATTCCTCTGATTACTTACAACATTCAGATGTTTCTGCCTGAAAGGGATACAGGGAAGTCATTTTGTAGTAACTGGCAAAATATTTGTCAAATTGCAAAGACCATCCATTGTTGTCTCCTAAAATAAAAATCAGAGTGCATAAAAGTTCAAGAAAAACAAATATTCTGATATGTTGAGGAAAACATTTCCTCTCTTTAAAACAAACAGGATTTTAAAACCTAGCGAGATAAACATCATTTGGAGCTTGTTAACAAACACAAATTTCTAGATCCCTGCTAGAAATTCTGACTTCTAAGTCTGGGATGGATGCATTCCCTAGCCTCCATGATTAACAAGCACTGTGGGTGGCTTTTTGGCAAGAGTGTTTGGGCCATATTTCATGAAACAGTTCTTTAGATTTGTTGAAATATCACCCACCATTCTTAGCATATTAATTATGACTCCTTCAATCTTCCTCAGTTATTAAAATTGATGTATGGTAACATCTGAAGAGGTGTGAACCTATATCATTAAATCATATACAGTGTTGTAAACCAGCATTACCAAAATAAAAAAGAATAAATTAAAAAAAAAACAAATGGATGCCAGAGATGTATTAGGATGGCTAGATTGTCATGATGGTTAAATAGAGACAGAAAGAAACCAAGATGTGGTATACGCACACACCGGAATTCAAATGTCAAGGGTTAGTTTTTAAGCTTAACTATAAAAAAACTGAACTGTTGACATTTAGTGACAACATGGGTGGAACTGGAGGAGGTTATGCTAAGTGAAATAAGTCACAAGGAGAAAGACAAATACCAGATGATTTCCAAACTTAAATGTGGGAAATCATAAAGCTGAGTAAAAAAAAAAAAACAGACAAAATTAAACCAAGGGCCTCCCTGGTGGTGCAGGCACTTGGGCGCACCACTGTAAGGCTGTCTGCAGCCTCTGCAGTGCTGGTTCGATCCCTGCTGGCCTCGGAGAAACCCACATGGAGCAGCAGACCTCTTCTGTCTCACCCACTGCTCCCCTCAGCAGTGTATTTCGTCAGTCTGCCTGTTCTGTTCCCTGCTCTGTATCTGGTGAATCCTCTCACCCTCCCGTGCATCTGGCCTGTACCCCAGTTCTTGTATAAATAAAATAAATCTTAAAAAAATTAAACCAAAACAAGCCCTAGAAATTTGCAGAATTGAAACTATCAGAGGGAGAAAGTGGGGGTTCGGGAGAAATGAGGGAAGGGGACCCAATGAGTTATTATGGAGAATTATGCTTTGTTGGTGGATGTGGTTTGGTTACATGCATTTGCAGACATGTGAACCTATATCCCTAACACATAAACAGCATTGTAAACCAATGTTACCTCAACAAAATAAATAATTAAAAAAAAAGTCCAAAAAGAAATCAGCAAAACTATTCTTTTTTTTTTCTTTACAGGTATTATAATGTCATGGGTGGTATTAAGTAATTATTTGCTAGGTGCCCACACATTTTCTGATTTTGATATTAAATTCCTATATCATTAAAAATAAAAAAATAGTAATAGTCATCATTTGGAGGGAAAACAGAAAACAATTTTTTCCCACAAATTCCTCTTTATTTTTAAAGATAAGAGACACTGACACTGTCTGGTACTGATCTCTTTCTGACTAATTTCATTTAGCATTATCCCTTCCAGCACCCTCCATATTGCCGCAAATGGCATGATTTTATCTCTTTTATTGCTGAGTAATATTCCATAGTGCATATAAGCCATACCTGGAATATAGGGTAATTAACTTGTCAGATAAAGACAAACTTAAAAACTAACCCTTGACATTTGAATACAGAACTCATGCAGTAGTTTGCAAGACTTTTGGTTGAAATCTGGACTCAGTGTTGCTTTATGATAAATCAAACTGAAAGGCAAATGCATATGGATGTTGAATCATAAAAGGGACAGATTATGAGAGACAGCGTCATTGTATTGAAAAGCTGCAATGGTCCCACTGTGGATACAGTGAGTGATTCCCTCAACCTCCATTGAACTTCCCCTTTATTATTGTGTTCTTGTAGAGCAGAGACTGAAAAGTTTACAACATTTTACATCTCTAGCAAACCTAGACTTTGGGGGTACACTCATGGATATTTTGGTTGGTAGAGGAGAGATAGAGGACATTTTCCTTCAGCTGTTCCTAAAACAGAGACCTCTCAATATGAGACAATTGTGGTAGTGGCAGGTATTTTGGATATTTCTATCATTGAGGGTGTCGGGGCAGCTGGGTTGATGGTCGGGGCAGCAGGGTTGGCAGCTGTCTAGTTTCTGAATTGCTGGGGTGATGTGCTCTTGGATCCACTGATGCCAGTGGGGGCACTTGCTGGTTCCCAATCTTCCAGCCCTTCTGAGAATTTTACGAGTCGAATTTCTGTTTAACATGCCTAGAATGGATTCTGTCATTTGATAGAAGATATCTATTTGATAGATTGAATTTTTGGGGCAAAATGCGGTTTCAGTATAATCAGAAATGTAGTTAATTTTCAAAGTTCAAGGCTAATCATTAGTGAGAGCACAGCGGTGCAATTTTTTCTGAACCCGTATGTTCAGGTGTAGTTTTGTGTCCGACTATGGTAATGTGATGACACCTCAGCATTGTCCTGCGTCTCTCATGGGGGTTCTGGTTTAGAGACAAGAGCTTTATGTAATATTCTGTTCTACTGGACTTCAGAACCTTGCTTGTGCTTCCTTGGCTTTCAGGTTTGATCGTTTATGGCAATAGATTGTCTCCCTTACCTGATTTAACTGAGTTTGTTGATTTCTGGGTAAGGTTTTACTCTTAAAGACTTGGTCCTTACCTTTAGATAAAAGGTAAGATTTTAACTTACTATTTTAACTTCCCCATTTTAACAGAAATTGAGTATTAGTACTTAGCATTGGGATAACTAATATTTAGTGAATACCTACTATACTACAGTAAGGACTTTGTTTTATCTTCATCTCCATGTATAAATTAAAAAAACAAAAACTGTTCTGAGAAATTTGACTGGTTTGACTAAGAGACAGTATTACTAAAATTTGCAAAAAAATCAAAACAATAAATTAATTTCCAAACTTATATGTGGGAAATTATATCGTCAGCTTATTATGCACAGAGTTCCAACTTTTGTGTGACATCAGCTTTAAATATGTAGCTTTTGCTATTTATTGTCTGTTTTCCTATTGTCTATTTCATTTCTGTTGAGGTTCTTACAACAACATTATATGACTTAAAAAATTCACTCAATTAACATCCAGAAATAGTTATCAACTGGAATTTAAGTTTGTCATTACTGTTATTCATAGAATCAATGAGGGTATTGCAAATCATTAAAGTATTACTAAAATTAATTAAAAAATTAATTTTCACATCAATATTATGAATTTTCCTGCATTTGTAAATGTTATAACTAAAACATGTAAGATAAGCCATTTGGCTTAGGATGTGCTGAGGCACTGATTTTTCTTATGAACAAGTTTTTTGTGCTTCTACAGAACATGGATGAAAAGTGAACCTGCAAGTGTTTGAAGATTAGCACTCTGTGAGAAGAAGTGTGCACATGCTCCAAGTTCATGCTCATGTGCCTGACACATTCACCTTGACCTCAGAGCACAGAGACAGGATCAGATGAGGTGCCAGCGTCCAGCACAGGACTGCTGCTGTGGATAGGGCTTCACCGCTACTGTGAAATTCATGTGACGGAGGAGCCTGGGTGACTGCCAGAAGATGGTGATTTTCTTTCACGCAGGCCCTGTATTTAAATGAGCTTTTACAAGTGGACTATTTCAATTTGCGATGTTTTCCCCCTTAATAGATACTCTAGCATTTAAAATCACGAGCTTTGTGTCCTTTGCAAATCCTTCCCCTTCCCCATAACTCTCTTGACCTTCTTCTATTTTAAGGGGTTTGCTGTATTTGGCTTTAGTTGAAACATTTTAGTCCAAAAAACCTACATGATGTAGTTATTTATGCTACTTCTCTTGTTGGTCTCTTTCTTAATCTTCCTGTTCTTTTCTACCCCATTACACTTCAACACATACACACACATACACACACACATAGACATAAACACATGGACACAAACACACAGACACAAATACACACAGCAGAAAAAAAAGACAGAGGAAAAAGAGAGGATGTCAGGATGGAAGTGGGGAATGTTAGGCGCTGAAAGTAACAGACAAACTATTTACATTTCCCCAAGTCAGAGCACACATTGTGGAGAGATCTTAACAACAGCCTCAAACAAACACTCTTTTTAGTAATTAGCTTTTACCTTCCTTACTGCCTTTCCAAAGAATTTTCATCTTCCCACCCATTACTTCCTCCCACCAGAAGGCAGGAATATAAAACATAGGAAATGTTGCCAAAATCGCAAAGTTAGTATTTTAAAGAAAACAACTTTTGGTATATGTGCTTCTACATTTTAATTCTGCATTCTTCATATATTAGGGATGTGTGTATAGGGCAGTGAGAAAATGTTTTTTCATATTTTAGCAATGATCCTACTGAATTTTTAAAAATCATCCCCCCCACATCATGTTAGTTTCAGGCATTAGCTTCACACCTCATTCTCACTGAAATTTGATTCTCTGATTTTTCTTGAGGCATTTTAGAATAAAAAGCCCTGCACTAAGAGACTATTATGTGAGGGGTAGAGTTGCCAGCATGTGTTGGTAGGGTTGTACGAGCAACAGTGATTAAAAGAAAAAAAGATATATATTTACTAAAGGAGAGATTTTTCAAGCTAAAATGATGTAATGATGTTGCAAATAAAAATTAATGACATAAATCATGAAAAATGTGGTCCATCCTGCATGAAATCAATAAATATTTGCTAGTTGAGTGAATGAATGAATGAAGCTCTGTTTCAAAGATATTTCAGGGAAAATCCAGTTTGTCTTAAGCTAAAATAAAATTTGGGGGGCCTTCCTGGTGGCTCAAGGGGTTAAGACGCAGCACTATGACGCTATCAGCAGCCACTGCAGCAGGAGTTCGATCCCCTGCCAGGGAGATGACCTATATGGCTCAGCAGACCTCTCCTGTCTTGCCCGCTGCTCTCCTCAGCAGTGTATTTCAGTAGATCTGCCTGTTCTGCTCCCTACTCTGTCTCTGGTGAATTCTCTCACCCCCTGCATCTCTGGCCTGTACCCTAGCTCTTGTATACATAAATAAATAAATCTTTAAAAAAAATAAAATTGGGGAACTGGAGTACTTATTAACAGCACAGGTTTTCAAGCTCTCTACTAGAGATTTTTTATTTTGATTTGTTGACGGTATCTGGGGGTCTATATAAGTGCTCTAGATGAATCTTAGAGCAAGTTCTGGAAAGTCACAGTAGAAGATCTGCTCCAATCAACTAGCGATCTTCTCACCTTGAAATGGAGGATGGTTAGATTTAAGAACAGAAATATCCTGTTTATCAGCGGAAGCATATCTCTTTTCTTTAGCAAAATTGCAAATTGGAAATAATTGGGCAGTTGAAAACACAATGCAAATGATTGCTAATTAAAGGACACTTTGCTTCTGTGTTACTAGATTTTTTGTAATCTGCTTCAAGCTATGCTTAGTCATGTATGTCTTTTTTTGCCTTATGAGAATCTGGTAGGAAATAATCTTAATATATGTATTTTTTAATATACTTCACTGACTACTAAGGCACTTTATAGTTAAAATGGGTCCTCCATGAATTTTAATAGCAGTTGTCAAGACAGAACTTACACTCTTTTTTCAGAGCTCTTCGTTCCTGTGGTAACAATTCTTTGATGAAATTAAGAGGGTTATACTATCCTGAGCTTAATTTTGAAGGAAATTGAGACACCAAGAAACTACCAATTGTGTCCTAGCTAGTGGGAAATGTTCTGAGAGGAAAATCTTTGAGGAGTTAACCAAACATTGCTTAAGCATTGTTGGATAAACACAGAGAAAATTATTTGAGGTTAAAGACTCAAACATACTTGTCTGTATTAATAGAAATGTCAAGGGTTCAGCTACTTACGTGTGCCAATGTTATTTTGAGAATAATAAATAGAAAACCAGTCATTTTTGAGCATACAATATATGATTGTGTAAAACAGACTTACTTATGACCCATGTCACCTCTCTACCTGTGTTTTTAACTTGTCTTAAAAAAGACAAGTCATCAAGTTTAATATAATATTCTAATGAGGATCAAAGTTATTGTAAGAGTGCAATCATATTTAACATATGTTGACATGTATGTAACTTCTATGTTGCACAAATATTTTATAAAGAAAGGGATTCTTATGACTTCAACTGAAAAACTCTGCTTATTGCTTTTCTTTGCATTATGCCCATGAAAATATTTAGAGGTTTAATGTCTTATGTTTTATGTTTGAATTTTTACAAAATATATTGTAAAATGTTCTGTTAGAAAGAAATTATGGTTTTCTAGGAAAAGATGGAACCCAATATCTAAATAAGAGTACTAAATTTTATTACCATTATGTCCATTTGACTTATATCTTCACTAATAATTATTACTGGTGTCAATGTATAAATAACTTAAGAGAATAAAGGGGAGGTTTTGGGAGCTATGTTTTAGGATTGCTCTTTAAGGTCTAATTGAAGAAAAACTTCCCCTTTTTAGATTTTTTATATACTAATATACTATGAAATTATAAGTGCTCACTCTAAAAGTGATTTTAGCTGGGATTTTCCTTTACGAACATGTTAAAGTATTGTATTTTATGTGATTGCAAATATAAGTAATGCTGCTTATTCAAATACACACGAGGTTTACATATTCTGAAAGAAACAACTTTCTGACTTAATTTAATTAGCACTAAACAGAATTTAAATATATATTTCTGAAAAATAAACAGCCTGGGGAGCATAAATTATCCAGCTACTATAAAACAAAGGGAAAAACTCCACAGCTGGTGAAAGAAATTAAAGCAATAAGAAATAAGAAATAACTACATCTCATAATTTTTATCACCTGGACCCTAAAGATGGTGCTGAAATTCTGCCATCTTTTCTGGAGAGTTCATACTTACTCAAGCAAAGATAGCAGAGGCCAGCTGACCATCTTTGAGGTTTTGAGCAAGCTCAATTTTTTTTTTTTTGTATTTCTAGATGACAACAACCTATAGTTATATGTAATTATAGAAAGTAAACATCTGAGGTTAATTGATACTAATGGGGTTTGCTAGCAGGTTGGAATGCTTGCACAGCATATATTGAAAGCTTGATTCTAGTTTATTTCTGCTAACCACCTTGCATGCATTTCTGATTTTCTGTTCACTTGGTTTAGATCAGTGGTTCTCAAAATGTAATGAGCACCAGAATGATGTGAAGAGCTTATGGTATATTGCTAAGCCACTGGAAGAGCTTTTGATTAAGTAGGTGTGAGATGGGGCCTGAAAATCTGCATTTATAACAACTGTGGACGATGCTAATAAGTTTGGCCTAAAACTGGATTTGGAGATCCACTGGTGTAGATGAAATGCATGTGATTTTGACATAAGAAGATCAAAAAGAGTTTAACACAGTGTTTGTTACATGAATGTGTTTTCATAGGAATTATGTTTTTCCCAATGTTTCTAAAACTGGATTTGGGGGTTCCAAATTTTGTCAATGGTGAATAAAAACAGTTTCAATAAGGGTCAAGATGGTGGAATAGGGAGAACTAGTGCTTACCTTCTTTTACAATCAACAAATGCTCGCCTAAATTTGGGCTCAAATAAATAGAAACAGACCTGAAACCCACACAATAGAGCTTCCATAACAAAGGATAAAAAGGCAGCATCCAGAGGGACAGGGGAGACTGTTAGCCAAGGAAGAAACCACATGCGGGTGGGGGACAAGGAAGCACAACAGGGAAAATATCACTCTTCCAGAAGGGGGATCTTACACACAGTACCCCAACCCCATGATCCAGCATTGCTGAGCCATGATGTGGACGCCCCTCCATTGAGGGGCCAGAGGGAAGTGAGAAGAGAAAGCCAAGGAAAAAAAGCACAGGCTAACAACCAGCCCTTACTAGGTTTGTGAGCAGATGCATTTGCCCTGGGACCTAAAGCAAGAATAAATGCTGGTTGGAACAATATGGCTCCACAGCAGAAGGAATCCCAGATCCCATCCTTAAAGCGTGAGCTAGAGGGTACAAGAACACTGGCTAATAATCTGGGGTGAATCCTGAGAAATTTGTATACTTTTAAAGATCATTACTTTAAGGATTGTACTTTTATTATTTGGTCTCTTAATTTAACTTTTAAAATTAGTTTTTGTTGAAGTAACATTGGTTGATAACACTGCGTAAGTTTTGACATTTGCGTATGCTATGGTATGACCGCCTCCGACAGCAGCCACCGCACAGCTGAGCCCTCTGCCTCACTTCCTGCTCCTCCCCACCCCATTCCTTTCTGGTAACCCCCATTTGTTATCAAAAACTAAGAGTTTGTTTTGTTTTGATCTCTTTACATTTAGCATGAAAGCTACTTTTGATGGTCAAATTGTATCTGTTATTTATGAGGCACTTAGAATTGTTATGCAGGTCTTCATCCTCCAAAAAAAGTACCGTATTTCCCCATGAGTGAGAAGCTCATTATTTTGCTTTATTAGCCAAAGCTCATTTTTCTAGTGAACCAGAGCGAGGTAATTCAAGTTCCTTTATAAATTTGAGATTTTGAGGCTTCAGAAATTTGAACAAAATCCTAACAGCAAAGTTTTCTCAGATGTTTTAATTCATCAGAAGTCCTACTTGTTGACTTTATAAAGTCATCAATTGTGGTTATTGATTAAATAATAGGTAAGCTGGACTTACATATTTTCTTTTTGTTTTTTTAGGTCTCATTTTTCCTCCATAACCTTAAAACAAGAGATAAGAAATTGCAAGAGTTGTATGTCTGCTTTTTTCTAATCTTTTGTTTAATCTTCCCAAATTATTTTAGGTATCGGTACAACATTTATTTATTTATTTTAAAAATTTATTTTTATTTATACAAGAACCAGGGCACAGGCCAGATGCGTGGGAGGGTGAGAGAATTCACCAGAGACAGAGTAGGGAACAGAGCAGGCAGACCAACAAAATACACTGCTGAGGGGAGCAGTGGGCAAGACAGGAGAGGTCTGCTCACCATGTGGGTTGCTCCGAGGCCGGCGGGGATTGAACTGGCACTTCAGAGGCTGCGGACAGCTTCACAGCTTCACAACCGCCTGTGCACCAGGGAGGTCCAGTACAACTTTTAAACTCTTACAAAATGAGGAAACTGAGGCAGAGATGTCAGAAACATCCTCAAGTTCACACTGTTGGTGGTTACTGTACCCAGGTTCAAGCAGATAGTCTGGCTGCAGATGCCCATAGTCTGTGTCTGTCCACTGCTGCCTCCAGGGCACTTGCATTGTGGTTTGTACCATCACTACTTCCCTCCTGAAACCTTACTGTGATACAATTACTTTGAAAAGAATAGATACTTTGGTGAAATAAACGTGAGATTTCCGCACATATTAAAAAAACTAGCAACAACAAATGTTGGCAAGGTTGTGGAGAAAAAGGAACTCTCCTGCACTGTTGGTGGGAGTGCAAACTGGTCCAACCACTATGGAGAGCTGTGTGGAGATTTCTAGACCTACTAAACATAGAGCTTCCATATGATCCAGCAATTCCACTCCTAGGTATTTACCCAAAGGACACAGAAACATCAATTCCAAAGAGCACCTGCACCCCTATGTTCATAGCAGCACTATTTACAATAGCTAAGCTTTGGAAACAACCCAAATGCCCAAAAATAGATGACTGGATCAAGAAGATGTGGTACATATATACCATGGAATATTACTCAGCATTCAAAAAAGATAAACACATGCAATTTGGAGCAACATGGATGGCGCTGGAAGGGATCATGCTCAGCGAAATAAGCCAGAAAGAAAAAGTTAAATCCCGGATGGTCTCACTCATAGCAGGAATCTAGAAAACTTAAATAAGGGACCAGGAAAAAGAATAACTATAAGAAAGAAAATATCAAAATCGACAAACAACTATGAACCAGAGACACTCTATGGGAGGTGGGGGTCGGGGAAATGAGGGGTTGGGGTCAAAATAAGGGGGCTGTAATTGTATGGGGAATATAAAAATAAAATTTAAATAAATTAAAAAAATAAAACAAACAACAAAAAAAGAATGCAAAATAATTAAAAAAAATAAATGTAAGATTTCCTTGTGATAATGTATTTTGTATTTCAACCTAGTTTTCTCTTTGCCCCTTTCTCTTTTTGTTCCAGGGACTTTACCCTTTGGCCCTGGTTCCAGCCGCGACTACTACGGGTGCTTCACTCACCACAGTTATCCTCGTCGGCCTGATTCCCACAGTCGTCCACACCATTACAGTGAAGAAGCTGAGGTAAGCACTTGGTGATATTCCCACACGGGAAATAGCCGAGCGAGCACTTGACATCCTGTGCGCTCCCATAAGCAACTGTGATGAAGAAAGGGGAGAGAAGGTGAATACAAAGCATTACAAAAAAGTGGCTTTCTCCTCAGTATACTATGAACATTTTGTCTTCCCGTCTTGGCTAGTACAGCCCTCCATATGGCAGCCTCACCTTGCTTACTAGCCTGCTCTCAACTATTTTCCAAGAACCCCCATCCTGGCAGAATTTTCTTCCTGTGTCTGCAGATGATGCCAGGATTCTCTTTGCTTCTGTTCATGCTGTTTCCCACATGAAAGGTCCTTCACACGCCTCTTTTTCTATGAAATATCTGCCTGTTTGGCACAGTTTAGCTTAATTCTCTTCTCCTTGAAAACATTTTTAGGCAATACTTTAAAAAATCTTGAATTTGTTGCATTCTTAATCTTGGCTCAGAATCACTGGTCTGGTACTAGTGGAGGGAAAAAAACATACAGGATACAGGAAAGCAGGTGCCACATGCTCACTGCATATTAGACAGCTCTTGAGTGTGAGAACCCTTGCTAGATTTTATACATACAGCATTGACTGAAACAGATTCATGTCCTTTTCAGACTGGCTGCTCTGACTTAGTAGTGACATACATGTAAGTTCTCTCCATGTATTTCCATGACTTAATTCCTTATTTCTCTTTAGAGGTGAATGATATTTCACAGTGTAGATGTGCCACAACTTACTATCCATGCACCCACTGAAGAACACCTTGGTTGTATGCAAGTTTTGCATTATGAAAAAAGCTGCTATAAACAACTGTGTGCTGTTTCTTTGTGCATATGTTAGTGGTGCTTTTTTAAAACCTCCGATTTATGTAACTTCAAGGTGATTTTAGACTCTAAGTATAATTCTGTTGCTTGTAATCCTTACCAAATTTGTAAATCTTGGGAACTTTTTGGAATAATTGTAAATTATCAAGAAATAAAAACAAATATTTTGAATAGTCAATGACTTATGTAAAAATGTAGTCTATAATCAAAACATGAAAAGAACACAAGTGACTAATCCATCTGTGTAGATTTTGACTGTACTTAGTTGTTTCAGAGCACATAATTTGATGAAAGAAAGACATAATTAGTTACTATTGTTCTAATGTAAAATCTATATAATAAGAAGCTGTGTTGTACTTGTGGAATTATTTGAAAATTATTTATCAATCTTTTTTGAACAAAGTGATTAAAACAAACTCAAAACAAAGGACTTGTATACAGCATATCACATATTCAGAGACCTCAGATGTACATATAAATAAATTGATCTATGTTGAGTCTGGATTTTCATATCTTTATTAATTTTTAAGGACAATCTTGAAAAACAAAGGTTTCAGAAAAATTCTTTGATCTGTTGTCAGCCTTCAGCTATAGTTACTGTTTGAAGATATTTTAACCAGACATAACTACTGTTTTGAAAATTGTCCTCTGAGTAACTTTTATGAATATTATGCTTTCATGTTCTGCTTTTTAATTTATAGAGGCTGATATAAATCTTTGATGATTGTTTCATGAAATTTGTCCTATACTTTCATAGCATTATGATTTGACAGATATATTTGAAATCTTAAAAAGTGATATATTTTAAATTTTTGAGATAATCTCAATCTTAAAGTTGTAAATACATTGTAAACAATCTTTGCCTCACACTGAAACATTTGAGAGTAAGTTCCTTACCTGATGGTCCATCATCCCTAAAAACGTTGATGTTTTTCATATAAATAAGGACATTCTCCTACATAATTTTACTAGAACCAACAAAATCAGAAAACAACATTGATACCTTACTGCCATTTAAGATTCAGAATCCATTCAGCTTTCTCTTATTACTTTCCCCCAAATGTCCTTCCTAGTAAAAGGATCTAGTTCACAATCCTTGCATTCAATTGTCACATTTCATTAATTTCCTTTGTTCTGGAACAATTTTTCTGTCTTTTCTTGACTTTAATGACCTTGAGGCTTTTAAAAATTGTGGTTAATTATTCTGTAATTATTGAGTTTGGGTGTTCTGATATTTCATCATAAACAGATTTAGGTGATGCTCTTTTGACAAGAATTTCACAGAAATGATGTTCATTTCTGCCTCTCACATTGTACAGGGTTTGTTTTGTCCCATAACTGACCACTCTGGTCACTTGATTAAGTGCTCTCCCCCAAACCTCTCCAATATAACACAGACTTTGTAATTAATAAGTATTTTGTTCTTATTCAGTGTTGCTTTGAAATTGTATAAAAATCCCTTCATTTATCAAAATTTTAATTTTTTCATTTGTTTATATTAGATGGACTCATAGTTTCCAACTTTTCTCAATGGGTTAAACTGATAGTCTGTTAGCTATCAATTTATTTTGATATTTCTATGGTCTAAGATTTGATCAATGGGAACTTCTTCAATCTAACTCTGATGTTCTTCAATCTAACTCTGATGTTCTTTTTATACTTACCTAGCCTCAGGTATGAATTTCCTATACACACCTTCAGAGTCGATAGGGTTATTGTTCTCCGTTGGGTTGCTTAGATCAAGAGGGAATACAAACATCATAGAACTATCAAATATTTCCCTAACACTCATTATCTGGAAGCCTTAAGGGAAATATGTTGGAAGTAAAAACACGGTGTAGGATGTGGAGAGGTTGTTGGGACTGATAAATGCAGACAGATCCTTTGTGTGGTATCCTCATTGTAGAAGGATGGTCTCTGGCACATGTAAATTACCTGGATTAGCTACATACACACAACTGAAGGAGTGAAAACCAGAGAAGAGCTTTACCTCCACCTACTTCCCACAGACATTACTTTAGCTTTCCTGAAAATGGGAGCAGAGCTTGTCTTTACACTTGGGGAAAGAAGTCCTTAATGGCTAAAATAACTTGTATTCATTTTGTAACTTGGCTTTGCATTAATGTACATTCATAGTACTGAGGTTTCTCTGACTTGATGGTAAATGGTTTAATATTACTTGTTAAGTTTATTGCCATTTACATATCATTGCAACAAACAGAAGTACATTATTACAGAATTTTGCAAGATCATTAATTTGCCATTGGAAAGACAACTGTCTATGTTGCCATGAGTAGATTCTTGCTTTGTTAGTTTGTAAGATATAGTCTTATACTTCATATAAAAGTAGAAAAAAAGTAGTCCCTCAAATCATGAGACTAGATTCATAAGCTACTTGTTTTAATATTAAATACATAATTGCTATCTGAGATTATTTTAAAAGCATGTCTATTCTTAGTGTAGCCCGAAACTAAAACTCAACACTGGGGAGGGGAGGGGGTTAGCCTTCATTGGCACCTTCCTGGATACCTGACCTCAGGCAGATTTTCTGTGCTTAGATTCCTTCATCTGGAAAATGAGTGGTTATATTAGTTAAATGTTTTTAAACATGGCTTAACAGAATTAGGGTTTTGGGAAGTTGCATCAAAGGTTTTATAAGTAGAATCTTAGTAGAATTTTATATTGAAACAACATTTTAATATAAAAGTAAAAGCACACATCACATATGAAAATTTTAGCACAGTGCAAATTGTCAGCTTATTTGTTAACTTACGCAACTAGGATATGAGTTGCTACTTACTACTTATATAAGTGCACCTTGCTTAGTGGTACTTGAAATTAAATTTGTGTGATTGTAGTTTTTGTGATTGTAGTGTTTTTCTCATCTCACACAAAAATATTCATAAGTTAAGAAATTTGTCAATCATTTAAAAAAGCACCCTTACAGAAAAACTATTTCGAAGCATTAGAACTCAAATAAATACTACAGTCAGAATGTGAAGCAACTTGGAAAAATGCTTACTACTTTTAATAGCAACAGCAGAAGCATTTGATAAAACTTTTAAATCTCTTTCTTCTCCTGGAAATCCTTTGAGATTAGGTGGATGGAAAAACAGAGGAATAGTGATGTTTGTTGATTGCCAAGTGAGAGACAAGGACTAAGTGACTATCAGTGGCTTGCTATTTTCTGTCAGTGAATGAATTATTGGCACAACCATATGACTAAAAATCTATGTATCTTGTACGTATTTCATGAGGAGGAAAAAAACAGTCCAGACTTTTTGCAACTATTATAGGTTTTTATTTGACATAACTGGGTCCCAACGTAATCAGAGAGTCAAAAATCAGAGAGCCATAATGTAGCCTATATAATGTGGGTTTAAGGAAACTGTTTCCATACATCAAGGTATTACTCTATGGTTGGCTATCATTTTGGGGGGAGATGTGATTTGACATGGGTTACATATAAATCATGATTCCCTTTCTCAGAACTAAATTCTTAAGGATTTCAATAAACATTTTTTAGACGTGAAGTTCCTATTGATTTATCATGAAAGCAATGAAACTTAGTTTTAACTTTTGATAAACCTAGGCAGGAATGCACAAGTGCTTACAGTTGTGTCTAGGGAACTGATAAAATCACCAGTTTAGTGAAATTATAAGCTTCATTTTTTAACAGCACTCAGTTTTAACATGGAAAATCTTTAACATGGTTGCTCTGAAATCAATGCAGCTCTTTCCCAGGGATTCTGGATAAGAGTATCCTGCATTCGATGTTTATAAGATAACCCTTCTAGAGAGGATCTGCATCGTAGCAGTTTATTAACCTTAGAATACATAAAGGTTGGAATTCATCTCAGTGATCTGTAATTCCAAAATCAATATACTTAAAATATATTTTGAACTCCGCAATGCTTGATTTAGAACTATTCTAAAAAATACAATATACATATTGACTATAGAATATGCCATTTAAAAAATGCTAAACAAATGTACAAATTAAACATGAAGTAAAACAGAAGCAGTAAACTTCTTTTAGGACATATTCAAAGTGTTGACAGAAAAGAACACTTTACTTGGCAAGTTTGTCATTCAGAACTGAAGGAGAAATCCAGAGCTTTCTAGACAGATATGACTGGGTCAGACGACCATGAACTAAATGATGGTGATACGGTTTTCGATGAGAAGGACCAGCAATGGAAATAAAGAACAAAAGCACATGTCCTGCCCCCAGAAAGTCGACATGAAAGCATGGGGGAACTCAGATCACTCCTGGAGAGAAAAGAAGTAGGCGTAGAGGGTAGGAGGAGGTGGAGAGCCCTGAACTAGCAAAATATTAACCTAAAAGAAATTGGAGGAGAAAAAGTAGGAAGAAACCAGAAATGATGAGATTGCACTGAAGTAGATTAGTTTTCTGCTGTATGTAAAAGTGGGCATTCAAGTTAATTTTAATCATAGAGCAACAAATCAAGTTTCATGATTCTACCCCCAATAATTCTCAGTTATGGTCTATACCTGGGAAACATTTGATTTATCTTGAGTGAATAAGCAGAATTCTAACAGGGTAGTTGCTGTGCTTGATTCTGGCTATTGTTGATTTGTAGCAGTCGTTTTCTTTCCTGGTCTCCTAAGTCATTATTTTATTCTCTCTTTTCAAACTTCCCTCTTCTCCTTTCCCACCTTCCTACTTCAGTGATAAAACTAACGTCATCAGAGAAGCATCACAGATCCCCAGAGAGCACCCTTCCCCACACTGCCTCCTCAGTTTGCTCTGGTGGAGCCTCCTGTTCCCATCTAAAGTCAGTCTGCACGCCCCTCCCCCTACTCCAGATTCCTCCACCTCAGGACACATTCCAGCAAGTCTCCCTTTCATGAGTATCATCACTAGTTACTCCTTCAAGGATCACTCTCAACAGTCTGAAACACAATGTAATGTGTCCTTAAGAACAAGACAAAACAAAAGAAAAAAAACCATTTCCCCCACCTTTTATATCCCCATTCTTATCTCTCCTTTTTAACAAAACTTGTCAAAAAATTTCCATGCTGATGTCTCTGATACAAATTTAGCTTTACCTTTAAAGTTTTGGAAACCTATTGAACAGGTATTAACTTTCCTTTGTGAATCTGGGTTGTCTTGTTGATAATACAGTGATGCCTTCGGGGCCTTTGCAGGGCCTTTGTGTCCTACGAAGTTGACCACAGACTCCTGTGCTTTGGGAATCCTGTCAACTTTTTCTATTTTTCTCCACAATTTTTCACCAGCTGTCATTTCACGATTATTAATTTGTCTGCCTTTGTAGTCTCAGTACACTAATGACCATATCTAATTAATTACTTCAATCTGGTGTAGTAAAAATACAGGTACTCAGAATTGGTAGGCTTTTGTGTAAAGAAGGGGCAAATCAGCTATGAATGAAGGCCTGAAAAAGAATAAAGCTTTTCTTCTTAAAAAGTTATTTATTTTTGTTGAGGTAAAGGACCTATACAAAGAAAACTATAAAACACTGTTAAAAGAAATAGAAGAAGACACAAAGAAATGGAGAGACATCCCCTGCTCATGGATTGGAAGAATAAACATTATTAAAATGGCCATCCTTCCAAAAGCAATATACAGATTCAATGCTATTCCAATCAAAATTTCAATGTCATTCTTCAAAGAAATAGAACAATTATTGATGAAATTCATATGGAATCACAAAAAACCCCAAATAGCCAAAGCTCTCCTGAAAAAAAAAGAAGGGAATGGAGGCATCACACTCCCAGACTTCAAACTATACTACAAAGCCATAATCATCAAAACTGCATGGTATTGGAACAAGAACAGACATACAGACCAATGGAATCGAATAGAAAATCCAGAAATAAACCCACAGATTTATGGTCAACTAATCTTTGACAAAGGAGCAAAGAATATGCATTGGAGAAAAGAAAGTTTGTTCAATAAATGGTGCTGGGAAAACTGGGTCGCTACATGCAAAAGAATGAAGCTTGACCACCACCTCACACCATACACAAAAATCAACTCAAAATGGATTAAAGATCTAGACATAAGACCTGAAACCATAAAATATATAGAAGGAAATATAGGCGAAACACTACGTGATTTGCACATCAAAGACATCTTTACAGACACATCACCCAAAGCAGTGATAGTGAAGGCAAAGATAAACAGCTGGGACTACATCAAATTAAAGAGCTTCTGCACAGCAAAAGAGACAATAACAAAAACAAAGAGAAACCCCACCAACTGGGAGAACATTTTTGCACCCAACACTAATGATAAAGGACTGATCACAAAAATCTGCAAAGAGCTGATGAGACTCAGCAACAACAAAGAAAATAATCCAGTCAAAAAATGGGCAGAAGAGCTTAAAAGAAACTTCTCTGAAGAGGAAATGCAAATGGCCAACAGGCATATGAAAAAATGTTCAACATCACTTGTCATCAGGGAAATGCAAATCAAAACTACCATGAGATACCATCTTACACCAGTGAGAATGGCATATATTAAAAAAACTAGCAACAACAAATGTTGGCGAGGGTGTGGAGAAAAAGGAACTCTTCTGCACTGTTGGTGGGAGTGCAAACTGGTCCAACCACTGTGGAAAGCTGTGTGGAGATTTCTGGACCTACTAAACATAGAGCTTCCATATGATCCAGCAATTCCACTCCTAGGTATTTACCCAAAGGACACAGAAACATCAATTCCAAAGAACACCTGCACCCCTATGTTTATAGCAGCACTGTTTACAATAGCTAAGCTTTGGAAACAACCCAAATGCCCAAAAATAGATGACTGGATCAAGAAGATGTGGTACATATATACCATGGAATATTACTCAGCATTCAAAAAAGATAAACACATGCAATTTGCAGCAACATGGATGGCGCTGGAAGGGATCATGCTCAGCGAAATAAGCCAAAAAGAAAAAGAAAAATACCGGATGGTCTCACTCATAGCAGGAATCTAGAAAACTTAAATAAGGGACCAGGAAAATGAATAACTATAAGAAAGTGAAAATCAAAATCAACAAAAAACTATGAACCAGAGACACTTTTAGGGGGGCGGGGGCGGGAGGGGAGGGATTGGGGTCAGAATGGGGGGGGGGCTGCAATTGTATGGGGAATATAACAATAAAATTTATAAAAAAAAAAAGGTTATTTATTTTTGTTGAGGTCCCTTGCATTATAACATTATGTAAGTTTTATCCGGGCATCATTAAAAAGCAACATCTGATATACTACCTTAAATTCTCTGCTAAATATTCAATTTTATCCTTTATCATTCTTTCATTCTTTTGGTTTTTAAACCTGGATGTTCAAAAATCAATGTTTTTGAGATTCCAGGATATGCGATTTTCAGTTACCTGGCAGGGTTATTAGAAAAGTGCTTAGGGCTTATATTCTGAAATAATAATCCTTTATTAAACAAACACATATATTTCTCAAACATAGAGTAAGTAGTTGAGATTTCAAAATTCAGTTTTTTGTTTTTCTTTTTTAAAGATTTATTTATTGATTTATATAAGCACTGGGTACAGTCAGAAGAGCGGGAGGGTGAGAGAATTCACCAGAGCCAGAGCGGGGAGCAGAACAGGCAGACTGACTGAAATACACTGCTGAGGGGAGCAGCAGGCAAGACAGGAAAGGCTTGTCACGCCATATGGGACCCTCGCCGGCGGCTGGGGATCGAACTGGTGCTGCAGAGGCCGCAGGCAGCTTTGCAGCCCAGCGCTCAACCACTGTGCCACCAGGGGAGGCCCAAAATTCAGTTTTTATATATTTCTGGCATGTTTCAAACTATGACAAAACTATTTTCTTAACTACAGAGCCATCACATTTTATTCCTACTCACTGGTGTGATAACAGTCTGTTTTATTCATTGTGCTAGTAGTGTAGCCAAGAAAAAAGATCTTAAATCAAAGGCAGTTGTATTTCTTCTCAATAGTTCTGTCATTCAGCACCTCATTTGCATTCTTACTATCTCAACTGTGATTCCAGACTGTATTATCTCATGTTTGGGTAATAAATTTGAATGAATTCCTTTTGATTATACTTCCTTTGGATTACATGTCAACGTGTCCCCAACCAGCCACAGCTTATTTTTTTTTGAAACCTATTCATTAAATTAACTTTTCACTCTCATTAGTAGTTTTTTTCTTGTCACTTTTTTAAAGCCCTTACTATGTTTTAGGCACTAGGCTAAGTGCTTTACATATCTTTCTAATCTTCATAACAACTCCATTAAATTATTATTCATCTTATGAAGAGTTTAGAAGATAAAGCATAGAAATAAGTTGTTTAGGGATCACAAAACTAGTAAGTGGCTGAACAGAGATTCAGGCCCAGGTCTGTCTAATTCCAGAAACGTGTCTTCTTCTGTGCTTCTACCAGTACCTATAGCAACCTCTCCTGAGTCTGAGAAAAATCATTCATACTTCTGCCACTCTTTTGTCCCATTCCACCATCTTTTTTGCTTTGGTTATTATGTTATCTCACATCAGTATCTTCAGATTAAAGGAGACTGTAGATGTAGGTGAGGTGCGATCCTGGATGGAGGCTGGATTAAAAAAATATTTGTTTCTACACAACACTAATTAGGACAATTTATGGACTATGAATATGGGTCTCTTATTAGATAGTCTTATCTTATCACTGTTAAATTTCCTGAATTGAGTGATTGTATGGATGCTAGAAAAATAGAATTCTTAGGAGATACATGCTTAAATATTTAGGATGAAGGATTATGATGTCTGTAATTTACTCTTAAATCACTCAGCATGAAAAAGTATATATTATGTATGTTTAGTGAGAGATAGAAAGCAAATGTGGGAAAATATTAAGAATGGGTAATTGAGGTGTTCATTGTACTACTTTTGCAATATTTGTAGAGGATGGAAAATTTTAAAAGAATGTCAAAAATATAAGGTTGGTAAATATGCTAATCTTTATTTTAGGTGAAATGATTTTTAAAGGTTTGAAGTTTAAAAATTTTTATCATTTGAAGAATATTTAATTCCCCTTTGGCTTGGTATTTGGGAATGTATCCAGTTTTTGCATAAATAAGGAAGTGCCTGACAATGTGTGTGTGTATATGATGTGTGTGTGTGCTTTGAGCTTTTCTGGGTGTGAAGCACAAAGAATATGAAATGCCAGAAATATTATTTATAATACATGTTGCTCTGTATATTTGCGGATTTATGATTTGGAGTCTGTGCTTGTTCCTCCATCTTAAACCCAAACGACTATTTCAGAGGCATCTACAGACCATGAGGGAAGGACAGGGTTTACTGGCCGGGCAATACCTGTCTTGTGATGCATAGTGGGACTACTGTCTTTCAGGGCAGAGGTGGGGATACAATAAGCAGGACACTGGTGGTCATGAAAGGGCAGCTCGGGCAGTGGCTGCTGACTAACTGCAGGGCTAAGGCGATAGGTTAAGTGGTCACAGGTTTCTTTTTTAGTATTTCCATGTTGGCTATTATTTTGTTAATAGCATCAACTCTGGGCTTATTTTAATGCTTCTCCATAAAACTACTTATTATTCAGCAAATCAAAGAGGCTTATTGAAAGGTGAGTGCCAGGTTTTCTGGGATGATTAGCTGAAGCTCAAAGGATGCAAGAGTCCCTAATTGCTTTTCACAGAAATTACATGTACCCAATGTACACCTTCTTAAGTAGGGAATTGGGTTCTAAGTCTATCGGTCTTAATTTCCAGGTTTTTCTCTAATGTAACTACAATTATAGTAAAATATATTTAGAAGAACTTATACCACCTGACCAGTTATCAGTTCATTCAATTGTAAGTACTATGGGCCTGACATTGGCAGAGAAGACAAGTCACATGTGGTCTGTTTTGATGCTAAGACCTTCTCTGACACCAAGCAGTTCCTGCTTCTGCCTTGCTCATAATGTCTATCAGGAACTAGCTAATACGCATCTGAATCTTTTGTACAGCCTCCCTGTCCTCAAACCCTTTGTGATTGAGTTCTAACGATCACAGATTCCTCTGAGTACTTAGTTGTGCTGCTGTCAGCCTGACTTTCTAGTTCTGTCCAGGCTGCCATCTCAAATTAAGAGTGAAGTCTGTGATGGGAGGTGGTTGCTGATTCAGGTCACTGGGTGGCCATCTGTACACCAGATCAGGAAATGGGTTGCATGCTCATCTATAAGTTATTTGACTATTTGTCCACATACTGTCCTCTCCTTTAACAGGAAATTCCTTTAGCTTCTCTCTGACCCTTAAAAAATTCTTAAATTTTATTTTTATTGATTTGCCATTCATTTACACAACTCTATAATTTTGGGAGCACAACTACATACCTCAACATCTGCACATGCTTCACTGATATCCCAAATCTCCAGTGCCGGTACTGTATCACATGACCCTCTCTGTCGCTTCCTTGTCTCTGATAGCCACCATATTTTTCAGAGTCTAAGAGTACTTTTTGTTGTCTGATCCCTAAAATTATTTTTGCATTCTCTCATCTTTTAAGGATAAAGGATTCTCTTTCTTGTTGCCTCTCACCTCCCACCTGCAATTTTTCTAGCAAGTGTGGGTGACATTTTCTCCACAACTATCCTGAATAACACTTTTGTATTTTAGTGTTTTTTTTTCCTGTAATATTGTGGTTAGTATTTGTTAGAACAGGGGAAAAATATAGGACAATGTAGGGAAAAGAGATTTAAAAAATAATAACATAAAAGGTAGGTGTAAGTGAAATAAGAGAAACCAGTGTGGACCAACAGAGTGAAGGAGTGGAAGCAGAGTACCCAAAAAAAAGGATGTGGTTTTGAGTCATGATATTGGAGTTAGAATCCAAATAGGGTGAGCATGCTTTAGTGTGACTTAAAAAAAAAAAAACATCAAATGAAGATACACCATTAATAAAACTAATAACTTATCCTACATTATGTGCATTTTGGAAACTGATTTTCCTCTAGAATTTTGTTCTTTTTCAGAATAACTATAAGAAAGAAAATATCAAAATCAACAAACAACTATGAACCAGAGACACTCTATGGAGGGTGGGGAGCGGGGAAAGGAGGGATTAGGGTCAAAATAAGGGGATTGTAATTGTATGGGGAATATAAAAATAAAATTTAAATTAAAAAAATCACATAAGAAAAAAGGACACATTATCTTCATTTGGCAATCACAAAAAAGTGTCCCTCCTGGACAATAAAATTTGGACCCTAATACTATTTTGTTCCCTCATTTACAATACTTGGTTTAATTAGAAATGTAATTGGGAATGTGTTCTTGACAATTAGATAATAAACTTAGACATCTATATTAAAAAAAAGAATTTTGTTCTTTTTCTTTAAAAAAATTATATTTATTGAGGTAGAGTTGGTTTACCTCATTCTATTTGTTTCAGGCTTTATAGGCTCAAACCTCTATAATTACATGATTCACACTTTTAGTAGTTTTGTGAAAGCGAGAGTAACCATGTATTTTCACTTGTGTCCCACTCAAAAGTGTTGGGAAATGTAGTTAAATATCTGATATATATTTTGTAAATTTTAAAAGAGTTCATATTTCACTAAGATATGTTATTATAATTATTATTTCAGAGTACCAAGTCTTTATATTTATAATTCTTGCCAAGTACACTGTGATTTTGTGATGTATTTAAATAGTCTTCTCTCTGGGTTCTCTTTTACTCTTCTACCACTAAAGCAAGGCATTTGGACTGTAATTTTTTGCTCAGGGAAGGCTGATCACAAAAGTGCCTTTCTAGAATAGTCAACTGCAAAAAATAGTCAACTGCAAAAACCAGGTGCTTGAGAAAGAGAATATTTTTAAATTTTTATTTGCCTTTTTTGGATGCTACCACCTTGACTTCAAATATCAAGAGCAAATACTGAAGAACAAAGCACACAGAGTCTTCTACAACCTGTAGAGAGAGCTGGGCATGTATGATGGTTTCCTGAACTTGGTGACACCTAATTATGAGAATAAACCAACCTGTACCACTGGAATCATAGACTCCATAGGGGAAGAAAGGAAGTGGAGATTGCCAGGAAAGTCTGAAAGGTAAATCAGAGGTGATTCTTTTCTTAAATCAGTAAGTAAAGTATATTGTTATTTGGGTGAGAAGTCTGTAGATTATGTGGCTTGGGAAGTAGAGGGCCTCCCTGGTGGCGCAAGGGGTTAAGCACAGCACTGTGAAGCTATCCGCAGTCTCTGCACCACAAGTTTGACCCCCGCCAGCCAGGGAGCAACCCACATGGTGCAGCAGATCTCTCCTGTCTTGCCCGCTGCTCCCCTCAGCAGTGTATTTCAGTCATTCTGCCTGTTCTGTTCCCCACTCTGTCTCTGGTGAATCCTCTCACCCTCCTGCACTTCTGGCCTGTACCCCAGTTCTTATATGCATAAATAAATAAATCTTAAAACAAAAAAGGAGTAAAATAAGGAGATCTTCAGTAGGTGCTGATGCCATCACCCACTGGAATGAATTAAACCTCATGAGAAGCTGACAAAGTTACTGTAGACATTCCCTACTCTGCTTTCCCCACCTTATTGGAAGAATACATCTATTTAATTTCTCAGTGCTGTTCCTCTGGGATAATGGACCATGAGAATAAAATTGAATGTGCTCTTAGCAAAGAAATTTTGAGAAAAGATGACTAAGTTAACAATACTACAAAAGATTGTGCAGTTTTTTTTTTCATTAAAATGAATTTGAATGGCAAATTATTTGCCACATTATTTTAGGTTAACGCTGAAATCAGTGTTCCATTGCTGAAAAAATTTAGTGAATTTCAATACACAAAAACAATCCCTCTCTCCAGGGAGCATACATTGCTGTGCTGTGTGAGCTCACAGGATCAGGGGTAAGGGCTGCAATCAGGAGAACAAAAATAAAAATCTAAATTTAACATAGCCCACTAGCCACCTCTCCTGATCTAAATAAACATAAAGAGGAAGGTTAAATGGAGATAGAGAGGACCTAATAGGAAGCATGACTGATGACGTCTTCTTGTCTAAGTTTGAAATGTATTAGAAAGTAGAAACATTTATAAACCATGAAGCAGTTTTGCAATTCCCAGCAAATCAGCCACAACGAGGAAATTAAAAATGGCAAATCTTCTGGCCCACTGAAGATGAATCAAACATTTCTAGCCGACTCTGGAAAAATGTTTTAATATAGCAAAAGACTGCGGTGAGCAATAGTAATGGAGAAAAGGATGAAAAGGAAGGACCAGGAGTAGTGTGGCATTTATTTGGTACTAAGTTGTGAATTGTTAATACCTTTGAGAAGCTTTACACAGCTGTGGTGGTCCATGCATTGCTTCTGTATTTTTTCAATCCCCATAATATTCCACTTTAGGAAACTTTATGTGAGCTAAGATGAGGCGAGGGAGGAAAAGAGCAAGTTTAGGTGACTCTTTAATAGAGTTACAACTTTACTTTCTCTCTTTAGAAGCAGCTCCAACACAAGCAGAAAGACAGAAGATGGGGTATTCTTTTCTGAGGGGTAGGAAGGAGTTATGGAGAGGTTAAACACACAGGTATTACCAAACAGCAGCATCACTGGCCTTGCATAGTGAAAGCTCAGTCTCATTTTCAACCTGCAGCACACAGAGATTCCCTTAGAGGGGTTGGTCCCAAGGACCAAATTTATTATCTGCATGACATTTGATGGCAAAGGCTGTTTCTTAAAGACCATTTAGTTGTCTGGGGATTATTACCGGAGCATAGGAGCATGGACTGAAGAAGGCAGGAAATATCCACTGGATCTTAATCTATTTTCATTAAGTGCTTTCATTAAAGTTCCTTTGGATCTGGACTTGGGGAGGTGGGATCAGAACGCTTTTCTTCCTGCCCATTCTCTCTTTGTTTATGCTAGTGATTTGAAACTACCAGGAAGGGATGTGAAACATGGTTATGCTACCTTAGTGTATGAGCAAAATGTTAAAATTTGAGGCTATGATTTTGGTGGAATAATAAGTTTATTTTAATAATCCCAGTCTAGGTTCTATTTTATGATGTCTTTCTTTTATGATACTTCCTTCCCTTTTTGTTCAATATATGCACTGGAGACCTACTTTTAGTGTGAACTCATAATCATATACAGTATTATAAACCAATGTTACTTCAATAGTAAAATAAAATAAAGCTCAAAGAACTGGAAAAAGAATAAAAAGCTAATAACACAATAAACTGAGTCACATACACACACAAGAAACTAAAGGATAATAGAGCTGAAAACAAAAAGGAACACAATACAGGTTTCTACTTCTTGTGAAAAATGAGGTCCCTGGACTCTGCAAGCTCAAGCTTCCTTTAAACACGAACTATGTAATTTTACCAAACTTAAATTAAAAAAATTAGAGATATAAAAAGAAACTGTTTAAATAGATTACAATTCACTTGAGACTCAGGCTGCCATAGGCAGGAAAAGAAACTTTGTATTATTTTTCTTTAAATGACTAAGCTAAGAATTAAAAGAAAAGATTATTAAGGGACAATAGCTTTACTAGATGTTGTAATCAATGATGAACTCTCAGTTCAAGAACAAACTTAGCTCTCTAAAAAAAAAGTTACTTAGACTCTCACCTGCCTTTTAAAATGGTGCACCTTACTACTAGAGGGTATATCAGGCTGTGTGTGCCCCTTTGTCTAGTGCATCACATGGGTGACATTTGATTCAACTGAGCATCCTGATTAAAAGTGGATGTGGAATTGAATTCGGAAATAGGTGCAGGAGAAAGAGCTATGTGTTTTCACCACAGAATGAGAAATTGCATTCCTGGGGCAACATGGGAAGGAAGTTGAGGTACAATGATGGGATGAGAAAGGTAGAAAGAGGAACAGACCCCATGGCTAGAGGCAAGGGCTCTATGTGCCTAAGAGCAGCCTGTGAAAAAGACCCAGGAGACCTCCTCCCTAAGAATATAACTCTCAAATATTTTTTGAGAGCACTGATTATTTTAAAAGGTCATATTAATGACTGTAGAACATTAATATGTATTGATGGCAGTACTGATATAATTATAAAATTTTAACAGAAAAACCAAACATTCAAATTACTATAAAATACAACTATCTTAATGGGAAAATGACAATTCCTAACACATATAATAGAAGACCTCACTTTATACTGTCCTTTTCCCAAACCAGCCTTTACCTGTGTTCTGACAGACAATAAAACATGAATTTGCAATATTTGCAATTTGCCCCTGCTTATTTCTAAAGAGATTTTGGTGTCAGTGAGGGACTCTTGTTCTCACCAGGGTGGTGTGTGAGGGTGCAGAGCTGAAGAAGAGTTTTGAGTGGGCCACCACGCAGAGGAGGAAACAGAGGTCTTGTTTTGGTGGGGATGGCAAGGAGGGGACCCATGCAGGAGCAGGAGAGGCAGGCTAATGGAGGAGTCAAGCCAATATTTATTGGCACTTCCTATGTGTACAGCTCTGGGCATGTGTTACAAACAAAAGTCAGTATAAGTAGAGTTTAACCTGTGTATCTGGGTTCACCAGCTGTTGGTGTGCACTGAGAAATGTATGCAAAACAGATGGTACCAGCTAATTGATTTCTTGAACTTTCTTGGGGTGCGAGGGCTTCACTCTAGACTGTGGAAACTTTGTTTTTGTTTGGATTAATCAGTTTTGTGACCTTGAAATGGTCAATATTTCTTTATTGATTATCTAACTTGATCTTTAAAATGGAGAAATATCTAATTTGCCTAAAGAATTGCCTATAAGAGAGGATATAATAAAGTCCCTTATTAATTCTAAGATATTTGAGTTTTAGAATAAATGGTATTACAGTTTTAGAAAGTGTTAGAACTGAATCATGTTTTACTAGCATAGACTTTTCAAGAAGACAGTCTTGGATCTTTTGCAACACTTACTAGGAGATGATGCCAGTCATGCTACTTAACATTTCTCCTTTTCTGTTTTGTAAAGTGAGAATATCTCTTAGGGTTGTACAGGGATAAAATCAGATGTTTGTAAAGCACTAAGCACAGTTGGTGGTCCATAGAAAATTCTCAGGAAATGGTAAATACAAAAACAGCCACATCCATAACCACAATCAGAGGGTTTGATATAAAAATGAAATAGTTTTTCAGACAGAAAAAGATGAACTTAACTAGAATACCCAATTCTACACATTTCAGTTTATACAAGTTTGCTCTAATATGTTGAATCATGTTCATAAAATTATTTTGTTGACAAATGTAACAATTTACTTCCCTTACATGGCTGATGATGTGTTTACACAGATTTATTATTTTTTTTCTATTTTAAACTTAAAATATGACTCCAAATTTATATAAGTACAATACAAAATTGCTAGCAGCCTTCAAAAGTATAAGGTAGAATACTACCTTAGTCTGTAGTCTGTAAAGAAGAAATCTTTTTTGCCATCTTTTGGAGGAGGGTAAATATGCTCATATTCTCCTTTTCATGTACTAATGGCCTGTTCTGGGAAGAGAACAGGTTAGAGAAAAGAAGTGCTAAAGGGTACAAGTGCCAGAACCAAAGGCAAAGATTGGGTTGTCCTTAAAATGTAAAAGTGAGGACTTTACCAGCTGGGTCAAGTCTTGGCGAAATTCTGCAGTGGGTCAAGTTGATATTTAGGCCCCTTCTATTTCTTATTTCCTCACTTGTTCCCTGCATTTTCAGAGAATTAAGGAAAATGATTGTTTTTGCTGATGCTATTAAGTAATGAGTAAAGCATTTGCTGATAAGAACTTATGATATAACTTCTCCTGCAGATTGTTTTTTTTTTCACTTTTAATTCTGAAAATTCAAAACTCTCAAGAAGTTGCAAAGATAGTACAGAGAGGTCCCATGTACCCTTCACCCAACTTTCTCTAATGCTAAATCTTATACAACCATGGTGTATTATTGAAACTAAGAAATTAACATAGCAACAATATAGTCAGCTAGATCACAGACAGGAACTTTTTAAAAAATGAAAACTTCTCAAGGATAAGAGAAAACATTTTCTCCATCTTACATGACCCCTTTCCATGCACACCTAGGACTTGCCCTTTTCTCACTGCTTGGTAATGCTGGGTTGACTTTCAGCCTTTGCCCTTAGTCCCTTCATCTCAGGAATCATGCCATTGTCACCCTTTAGTCCCATTGCTTATAAAAGTAACTGACATTCCATAAGCATTTTTGGTTAAAAGGGTGACTAATAATTGCTTAAGACTTTTTTTTATAGAGATTATCTTGGCTGAGATTGTTCTGGTTTAGGACAAAGAACATAGGCTTCCTTAGCATTCAAATCTTGGTATTTATTAGCTGGAGTCCCGTGACAAGGTACTGAATGTCCTTGGGTCTTGCCTTCCTTGTGTGCTTAATTGTATATACATAATGGAGTTGTGATGATCAAAAGAAGTACTTTATGCTAGGGAACTAGACATAGGGGTTCTGGGAGATAGATAAGGTAAATAATTTTATTGCCATTTTACAAAGTAAGTCTAGGAGAAGGTAAGTCATTGCTGGAAACCACAGGGTTAGCAATACCTGGTAGGTCAGCTGTCTCTTACAGTATCACATTGCCTTTCCCAGAAAATAGCAGAGTGGATTAAAAACAAGCAAGCAACAATAATCACTGTCGTAGTTACCATGATGTAAACTTTGTCCCTATGTAGCTGTTGACTTCATTTGTTATATGCATAAGACATCTTCTCTTGGATGGGACTGGGTGTTGTGCTAAACTAAAAGTCAAGTCTACAGTGTAGGCTGCTATTCCAGGGAGTTCCTGTCAGTTGCTCCTACACCCCATCCACCCAACTGATACCACATAGCCGGGAATTTTGCTTGCCAAACTCTGCCTCAGATGTTATGCCCCTGTCCCCGACGGAAGGCATGAAGGGATGAGAACTTGGAGCTCTCAAGTTCTCACACTGCATTGTCATGATTTTTTAAAATCAAAAGGTAATAAATTTTAAAAGATGGAGGGGTTTGACATCATCATCATCACCATCATCATCTCTTTTCTACTCAAGAAAATATTTTTTATTAACAAAAAACAACACGTAAAAGTGAAACTTTTTTACCAATTTGAAATCACTGGCAACACATAAGACAAAGTTACTTCTCAACCTGCCCTGAACACCTTTCACATACCCTTGAGTTACTCATACTAGAATGCTGATTTTGGAAGTATTCCTTTGACTTATTTAATCATTTTATTGAAAAGGAATAGGGGTTTGCAAAATATGTTATTGATTTATGAGACTGCTACCTGCAATTGTCAAAAACTTTAGTAGCTTAAACAGTTGGATTATAATTAGAAACATTCACTTTTTGGTGTGGCTCACAATTTGACTTTTCTCTCTAGTTAAAATATGGGAATGTCAGTAGCCAAGATTAGAGATGGAGAAAGCTAGGAACTGGAATATTTCTCCAAGATTCTGATTGTTTTCTCGGTTTTGGTGTTGTCCCCCACCTCAGACCACTTTAGTGAAGTGTTCTAGGCACCAGCAGGAGAGAAGGAGAGAAAGGAAAAAAAATCACTTTGGTGCAGTACATGCCACCAGAATTGAGAGACTTAGAGTTGAAATTTATTCTAAGACATTCCTCAATAAAATGTGTTCGTGTAACCAAGTATTTGCAAACTTTGAGAGATAGAGGAATAGTAAACATACTTGTAAATTCTAAATTTCTCAACATATAATCATTCCCAGCATTGGAGGCTATTAAAGATAACAGTTTTCTCTCTTGTTTTGCTATGATTTTCTCATCACTAATTCCTTAAAAAAATAAAAACATTTTCTTTGTACATATGACAAGTTAGATAGGATTTAATGCAGAACGACTTCTCTTTATTAAAGAAAGGATTTCAAACTATGGCACACATAGAGAAAGCCAAAATTGTCTTTATAGCAAAAGTAAAATATCCATTTGGGCTCTCTGTGTGTCTACGTTTTTCACTGCTTTGCACTTTCCCTTGTTTTTCTTTCAAGGAATAATGAAAACCTTGCAAATGAAAAAGGAGTTTTATGAATGCCTTGCTCTGTAAGGAGACATACCTATGATATCAAATCACAAAGAACTAGGAAAATGAAGAATTACAACTACACAGATACCAGAACAAATACAAAGACTTCCCCAGGATACTTCCATGGGCAGTTCCTTGACTACAATCTCTTGAAATTATAAAATAACTTATAAAACAGTTACCATCAATTACCATCAAGGTTTTTATGGTATGTTTTGCTTAACTATCAACTCTGTCTATAATTCCAATTTTACAAATTATCTTACAAATACTAGAAATGTATTAAAAAGAATCATTCTGATGTAAGAATACAAGTTTATCAGAAAATACATTTTTATCTTAAAAAGCATAAATGTAAGTAATAAACATGTGTTCTTCTGATTATTTCATAAAACATGAAAGAACAACAAAATTAAATACTGAGCATACTTACAATATTTTCCAAAAATTAAGATGTAGAAGAAGACAGGACCAGATGTCATTTCCTTCTTTGTGAGCAACTGATTAATAAAAGTGAGCACAATTTGATCTTGGTTTCTGAGTTGCATACAGCTTCACTGTGCTTGTGTGCTATTTCTGTCTGCAATCTTAGCTCTAAAGCAGTCCTCTCTCTCTCATTTCCTCTCCCTCTATTTCCATTCCCTTTTCTTCCTTTCTCTCAGAATCTCTCCTCCCCATCCTCCTACTCTGAAAGTCTTAATACCTTTCTTTACACACACACACACACACACACACACACACACACACACACACACACTCTAACACAGAAAAAGCTGAGTAGCGAGGAAAAGTTTCAGACAGAGACTATTACAGGGTCTTCTTGTTGACTCTCAGCATCTTGTTTCTGTTCCTGCGACAGTCTGAAAATGTGGGTGTACATGAGCACTGATAAATGTCTGAACTGATGAAAGTCACGCCACTAGAAAGAAATTGTGGTGGAGGTAGATTACAAACAAAAAAGTATTTTTCCCCTGTGACTTGGTGGTAGGAAAAGAGTGGAACCACACAGGGCAAAATGTGTCTGTGGAATGAAGTATAAGGCAAGAATCAAAGTGTAACTATACCAATCTTTTATGATCTGTCTGAATTCAGGCATTTGAATGATAAGCTATTATTCAAAGAAAAAATACAAGAAATAAAAAACAAATTTAAAATATTCTTGAGGATGTGAGTTTTACAACAGCGGAGACCATGAGGCGTTGCTGATTGTGTAGTAAAGGTTTCCTAGGTTTGAATCAGTCTGTTACTTTAGAATTGTCTGGTTGCGTACTCTTGACTGAACATTGGCTTTCTGGAGGAAAATATCTATCCTACAAGGTGGCAGTGATTTTCAGCACTGTGCATAATGAGTCACTGGCACAGGTCCTGGTGCTTAATAGATGATTACTAAATGACAGCTATTCATATGATGATTATTTTTATTAATGGGGAAAAAGCATGCAAGTGCAAACAGCATTTCCATGGAATCTATTTTCTTATAGCTAAGCTATATCATACTTATTTTGCAATTACTAATTTACCGCTTGAACAAATGGACAGCACCTTGACATGAGGAATTTGCTTGCGAAGTTAATTCTTCCTAATTATGCTACACACAAAATCTATTTAAATTACATATCTTTATATCATTGACATCAACTTAAGACTATTTCTTTTTTTAAAGATTTATTTATTTATGCATACAAGAACTGGAGTACAGGCCAGAGACATAGCGGGTGAGAGGATTCACCAGAGACAGAGTGGGGAACAGAACAGGCAGACTGACTGAAATACACTGCTGAGGGGAGCAGCGGGCGAGACAGTAGAGGTCTGCTGCACCATGAGGGTAGCCCTCCCTGGCCGGGTATCAAACTCATGCTGCAGTGGCTGCGAATAGCTTCATAGGTTGCGGCTTTACCCCTTGCACCATCAGGGAGGCCCAACTTAAGACTATTTCTAAATGGTAGCTTAAAGCTTTCATTTAATACTTAATAAATGTTCCTTAAATGGTTACTATTTATAATCATACTTGAAAAGCTTTAATTGGTTAATAGTTTTCTAAATTTATTTTAGAAAGTGTTTCTTGGAAGGATGCTGCTGGGACACACAAAGCACAACACCTGTGGGGGACCCATGAGAAACTTGTCAACCATAAAACTGAGGAACTTACTTTGTTAATTGTCCTGCATCAAACAAGCTATTGACACAGAGGTTTTCAAAATGATCTTGATATTATTTTGATATATTATTTTAATAGCTTTGAATATTTACCATGAGCTGATATCACAGACATATACAATTAGTGAACCAGTAACTGGGAAGTTCCCTTTAGCAGTGTGTGTGTGTGTGTGTGTGTGTGTGTGTGTGTATGCTATATATTTTTATTCTTGAATTAATAGTCAAACCTTCAAAATAATTTCTCATTTTACTAAGACACTCTCAGTTTTTGCTAAAATACATATTTACAATTTTAAACATTTTTTTCAGGACATCACTTCTTATTTTTGGCAAAGACATTGAATCAAGAATATTAATTTTATGTAGGTATATTGATGGGAAAACCCAGGAGTGCACATAAAATAACCCTGCCACATACTGCAACTGGAATTATTGGTCTTGGGGCCAGAGAATCCTTTGTTGTGACTTAATGTCCTTTGCATTGTAGGATGTTTAGCAGCATCCCTGGTCTCTACCTACTAGGTGTCAGTAGCACGCTCTAGTTGTGACAATTAAAAATGTCTCCAGACAGTGGCAAATGTCCCTTGGGAGACAGACTTGCTCCCATTTGAGAACAGCTGCATTGATGCAAAAGACGTCAACATTTAAGTCTCGATTTTTACTAGATAATTAAAATGGAATTCTTCTCACCTGTAATTTGAAATACAGTGTTTTCTTATTTTTTGTTTTGCAGCTTGAAGACATATTAATACATTAAAGAATTTTAAAAGGAACAGATGGTGTATGTTCCTAGCTTTCTCTTTCTGCCCACATTGATTATAAAATTGCCTAAAAAACTTGATGTCATTGCATTTACCTGACTGAGTACCCTAGAGTTGATGCTGACAGGAGGTAACACCTGTTCTTATCTTGGAAACTGTCCTTAAAATATTTTAAGGCTCTTTGAATAATAAAATCTTTTTTTTTATTAAATAATAAATTTTATTTTTATATTCCCCATACAATTGCAACCCCCCCCCCCATTCTGACCCCAATCCCTCCCCTCCTGCCCCTCACCCCCCAAAAAGTGTCTCTGGTTCATAGTTTTTTGTTGATTTTGATTTTCGCTTTCTTATAGTTATTCATTTTTCTGGTCCCTTATTTAAGATTTCTAGATTCCTGCTATGAGTGAGACCATCCGGTATTTTTCTTTTTCTTTTTGGCTTATTTCGCTGAGCATGATCCCTTCCAGCGCCATCCATGTTGCTGCAAATTGCATGTGTTTATCTTTTTTGAATGCTGAGTAATATTCCATGGTATATATGTACCACATCTTCTTAATCCAGTCATCTATTTTTGGGCATTTGGGCTGTTTCCAAAGCTTAGCTATTGTAAACAGTGCTGCTATAAACATAGGGGTGCAGGTGTTCTTTGGAATTGATGTTTCTGTGTCCTTTGGGTAAATACCTAGGAGTGGAATTGCTGGATCATATGGAAGCTCTATGTTTAGTAGGTCCAGAAATCTCCACACAGCTCTCCATAGTGGTTGGACCAGTTTGCACTCCCACCAACAGTGCAGAAGAGTTCCTTTTTCTCCACACCCTCGCCAGCACTTGTTGTTGCTAGTTTTTTTAATATGTGCCATTCTCACTGGTGTAAGATGGTATCTCATGGTAGTTTTGATTTGCATTTCCCTGATGACAAGTGATGTTGAACATTTTTTCATATGTCTGTTGGCCATTTGCATTTCCTCTTCAGAGAAATTTCTTTTTAGCTCTTCTGCCCATTTTTTGACTGGATTATTTTCTTTGTTGTTGCTGAGTCTCATCAGCTCTTTGCAGATTTTTGTGATCAGTCCTTTATCATTAGTGTTGTGTGCAAAAATGTTCTCCCAGTTGGTGGGGTTTCTCTTTGTTTTTGTTATTGTCTCTTTTGCTGTGCAGAAGCTCTTTAATTTGATGTAGTCCTAGCTGTTTATCTTTGCCTTCACTATCACTGCTTTGGGCTATGTGTCTGTAAAGATGTCTTTGATGTGCAAATCACGTAGTGTTTCGCCTATATTTCCTTCTATATATTTTATGGTTTCAGGTCTTATGTCTAGTTCTTTAATCCATTTTGAGTTGATTTTTGTGTATGGTGTGAGGTAGTGGTCAAGCTTCATTCTTTTGCATGTAGCGACCCAGTTTTCCCAGCGCCATTTATTGAACAAACTTTCTTTGCTCCAATGCATAGTCTTTGCTCCTTTGTCTTTGAATAATAAAATCTTCTAATTGAAAATTAGACAGGACAATCCTACTTGTCCTACTTCTCAGGACAATGTAATGAGTCTAGCCAGATGAGCAGTATTAACCAGCTGTAGTATATAGATTCAAGTTTCTAAACTTGTGGTTTATTCATCCTACCACCACTGAAGTACATGAGTACATTTTTTTTTTAAATCTTTTTTTTTTTAATAGAGGCATGTTTTTATTTATTTATTTATTTGTTTGTTTGTTTGTTTATACATGCACTGGGTACAGTCAGAAGCGCGGGAGGGTGAGAGAATTCACCAGAGCCAGAGCGGGGAGCAGAGCAGGCAGAAGGACCGAAGTACACTGCTGAGGGGAGCAGCGGGCGGCAGGAGAGGTCTGCACGCCATGCGGGACCCTCCTCTGGTGGCCGGGGAGCAGCCGGGGATCGAACCGGCGCGGCAGAGGTCGCGGGCAGCTTCGCAACCCAGCGCTCAACCGCTGCGCCACTGGGGAAGCCCCATGAGTACATTTTTAATGTCGTATTTTAGAATGAGATAATGAGACTTGAGCACTTTTGTCCATGTTTCTAAACCTATTTTCCACCAACATTTTCAGCAGAAGAAAGAGCCATTTTATGAAATGTTTGTTTGATTGCAGACCTTGGAAAATTCCATGAAAGAGGTTGGTAAAGTCTCAGTCAGAGCCTCAAGATTAGAGATATTCAGGTAATTATAAACCAACTCATGAATTAAGGTTAACTCAAGGCCTGAAATGCATACTGTCAATTTGTTTATCCTATGGATTAACTTCTTTTTTTTTTTTTAAAGATTTATTTTTATTTATTTATACAAGCACTGGGTACAGTCAGAAGCGCGGGAGGGTGAGAGAATTCACCAGAGCCAGAGCGGGGAGCAGAGCAGGCAGAAGGACCGAAGTACACTGCTGAGGGGAACAGCAGGCGGCAGGAGAGGTATGTGCGCCATGTGGGACCCTCCTCGGGTGGCCAGGAAGCAACCGGGGATCGAACCGGTGCTGCAGATGCTGCGGGCAGCTTTGCAACCCAGCGCTCAACCGCTGTGCCACCGGGGAGGCCCTGGATTCACTTCTAATTGATAGATGTCAGTAAGGCAACACTTTTGACATACTCATCATCGCTAAGCCACACCAAAACCAATTTTAGCTGTCTAGATTTAGCATTAATTAAATATTTCTGAAATTAAATGACTTCTGGAGGAATACTACCAAGCAAAATATGCACCTGGGGCAGAACAACTAATAGGTACAGGAATTTCAGAAGATATTTTATACAAAATCTAAATAATGTTGTCTTAGATGGAAATGATTAGAAATTGTAGTGCCATTTTAGCAGAAAATCAACTGCCAAATGGTTAACAGTCTATGGGATTCATGAAAGTTACAACTTTCAACTTTGAAAGTTATAATATGAACAAAATAGAACCTGACGATGCTCTTCAGAGTTGATAGCGCGAAGATGAGGACAGGGTTAATAAGTTCAACTCTATCATCTATCTGTTTCTCTCTGTCTCTTTCTCCCACAATCATCATCATCATCATCATTATCATCATTATCATCTTATGTAGTAAGTACCAACTGATAGCATTTATTAGTGCAAACTATGTGCAGAGGTTAGTATTAAATTTGACTTACTTAGTTCTCTCAAACTATGTAATTGAAGACATTCAAGTTTCAGGCTCATTCTATCTATATAGACTGACCTTACCTAGTGAAAAAATGACAGTATAAATACAGCAATATAATCTGTTGATTGAATCAGTGGATGGGCTCTGGAAACTAACCTTGCTGTTCCAAGTCTGGTAGCCTGTGTGCTGTCTGAGCAACCATTTTCCTTCCGTCTTTCTCACAAACCCATTGTGTGTGTGCAGTCATTATAGTTAGGGTTCAGTTGCCTCTGATTTCTAGGTGCACTTGAATTTCCCTGTTAAGGAAGAGATTTGCTCTAACTCAGCTAACTGGCCTGTGTTTTAATATGTTCTTCACTCCATGGGGTCAACCCCACAGGAGAATTAGTGCTTTTAGTCTTATCCTGATAATCCTAGTGTTCTTCCCATTCAGCCCTATTAGTCCATTGTATTGCCCTTAATGGCTCACTTGAGATGCCCAACCTGATTAACTCCTTCCAATGTACCAGAAGATGGGACAGTCCAGTTTGGCATTGATGAGACATACACCCTCAGATAGGTCACTTAACTGCTCTGGTCCTCACTTGCCTCATTTGTAAAACAAATAGTTAATCTTATAAATACCTCATAGCTCTGTCATTTTATGAAATATGATACTCTGCTTCAAGATAATGTATAAATTAGTGTGGTGACAGAATGTACATATATGAGTTGTCTAAACTGCATATTCATTGACATCTCAATATGTACAAATGGATGCCATGAACATAATGTAGTAAGGAGATGTGAAAGGACCTCGAGAATTTAGGTTGTATCATGGGAAAAATTTTAGGGACAAAAATTTATGTAGTGACTGTGGAAGACAGAGAACTCACAGATCGATAGAGAGTAAGAGGAACAACACTCACTGTACTTCAAAAACAAGTGAGTGCTAAGCACATGTGAACTGCAGGTCTAGACAGGGGTATGCTCAAAAATGACCAGAAATGGTATTGGAGAGCTATGGGATCATCATTTATTGGAGAGTGTCAGCCATTATGCTAGTTAATTTAGGTAACAGAAAGTAGGATATAAAAAAGTTGTTAATTTCTGAGCAATGAATTAATATAATCAGAAAGAGGCTACTAAAGATGACTAGTTTCATGACCACGTGAGGCAAAAGACGAGAAAGAGCAGAGACATTAGTTAAGGAGTGGAGGCTGTTGTGTAACAGATGTAAGTCAGCTTTTATGATTTGGTGTGACTGTAAAGGCATGCAAAACAAACCATTGCCAGAAAAAACACAGTCTTAATCATGGTTAATCATGAACACATTTCGACTTTAGAATGATTGTCCAATAGAAATACAATGTAGGCTACCTATGCCATTTAAAATTTTCTGCTAGCAACATAAAACGTCAAGAAGAAACAGGTGAAATTAGTTTAAATAATACATTTTATTTACCTGAATATATTCAAAATACTATCATTTCAATATTTAGTCAATATAAACATTTTTGAGATATTTTATTCCTTTAAAAATTGTCTGGTACGTGTTAAATTCAATTCGGTATGTATTTTACTTGACAAAAAAAAAACAATGAAAGCCTTACCTATTTTTTTTTTACTATCATTTCATTGATTTTAATGATATTACATGATATCAATGATATGTCACAGAATATCACAGACTTAGGAAGGATGTAATATCCCAAAGGTCCTTGAAACTGAATGCATCTAGTTTTATTAAAATGAAGACATTGTCTTTATTTCTCTCATTTCACTGCAGATGAGTAAAAATTTCTCCAGATTCCATCTGTGGACAATGATTTGAAAACCATTGCTCTAACCCAGACTCAGGGTCCTTCTGGTAACACAAAGTCCTCTAACACTGCAGTAACTGGCTAGTGGCTTCCACTTTGGGGCACTTAGTTAACTATAAACCCAAGTTTTAGATTAGGAACTTGTGCTGGAGTCCCTAATCCTTAGTTTATAGACTGCTATCTCAGCTTTTGCTTCAAGGCAAGAAGAATTCTAGGTGGGTTCTTGTGGCAGAGCTAACAAGGTATCCTGGCAACCAGGATACCTAACTTCAAAGTGGTAAAAGTAGGACAGTCCAACCCTGTGCCTGGAAGGAAGGTGGTGAACAGAAATACTGATGAGAAGCACTAATAAAAACTTTAACCTGACTTTTTGATCACCAACAGGCATAATGCACTCATTTCTTTCCCAAGGGACACATTCTAGAAGCTACACCCAATCACAGTATCAAGCTTAAGGTTGAGGGTCTCTAGGTGATGCATAGTAGTTGACATGTGATCTTGACCAGACATCCATCCATCCTGCTGTCCAGCCAGGATACATTCCAGTGATTGACATTGATGGAGGAACTGTTAACTTCTGGAACTCAAATGTTTTTCTGTGGGGCATCTTGGAGAAATGTTGGAAAGTCATGGTTTCTTCATTTCTTTGATTCCTTCTGGGTATTCCCCTTCCTCGGCAGGCAAGGCCATATCTTCAATATATAGTATGGGACAGCAACAAGATAATTACAATAAACATTCTCCTTAGATAGGAATTTAAATGTCCTGCAATTGTGTGTAGAGATTCTGAATTGTTGGGCAGATGAGACAGTTTCTTACCCTGAGGATGTTCAGAAATGTTCCTTAAATTGGTTTCATCTGTTCCCTGGGTGGGACTGCCCAGTCCATCATCCACTGTGGGTTTTGGTCTGCACTTAGGAACTTCCTTCATTTGCATGATCTGAATCTTTCACATCTACATTGAATATTCCCTCCAATGTCCAGAGTTTAAGGTTGAACATAATTCAAAGCCTCCTTCTTGCCTCCAAATGGTTGGGCACCAAAGGTTTTTTTAAATAAATGGGTAAATAGGATGATTGCAATTGTGGCTCTTTTTTTTTTTTTTTTTTTTTTTAAGCTCAGGTTGATAGTCCTTGTAGTAGTCCAACTCTCTCAAGGACTTTGCTGGATTCTTACTTGATTCAAATTAGTATCATATGTCAGTAACCACTCTTGTGGTTTCTTTTTTTGCCTTCATGCATCCCTCTGTTTCTCTTCATTTAATGACTTACTTGCAGGTAACTAGTTTATTTTGTTGGGATAGGACCTTCCTTTGTTTTTTTCCCTGAGCCACCAGGTCCTATTGAAAAGATTTACAGAATGACCCTTTTTAATTGGGCCTTTATGCTTAGAATTTTTGGCAATTTCAGAGATTTTAACAGTGGATGCAATGACCACAATCTTAATTTGATCCTTATTACAGGCTGATTTTGATTGCTAAGAGAATTTTTCAATTTTATCTTTTTCTGATTGTGGTTGAGAATCACACATTTCTTCTAATCCTTCAAGTTCTGAAGTTCTGGTCTCTACTTCCTTTCTTTTTTGCAAACTGGCCAAGTCTTTACTGAGCTCAATTGTTTTCTGTAAAATCTTGTGAAATATAGACAATAGCAGCCAACACACACTACTAAATTTCTATGATCTCTTGTTTTAGAATTATAATTTCATTAAGTACACTGTTAGCTTGCCAGGTTATCACTGGTAATAATAAAATTATGTAATGCTTTGTCACTACTTAATACGGATAACTATCCTTATAGCTCCATAAAAGTTTCTTTCCTACCTGCTATCTGACTTTAAACCAAGGCCACATACTCTATTTTTGCTGTTATGACAGCACATCACATTTACATTTTCTGAAGTAGTTAGTATATGCTAGGTTGTACTGCAGTAAAACATAACATCCTCATAAAAATTTATTTCCTACATTGTTATAACTCAGCAACCCACACAGATAAGATTCTATCTTGACACACATTTCCACAACTCTAGTGGGAAGGGTGAAGGTGACAAACTGTGTCCTACTCTTAAGACACAAAAGGAAATAGTTTAATCAGACACATTTTTTACTTAATAACTAAAATGCCAACTTTCCAGTCTAGGATACAAAAATCACCATTGATTTCCACTCCTTATAAACTCAGATCTATGTCCTCAATTAACCTTCTCTTACAACACTTCACTTTGCATTTTTGTATCAGCCAAGACTTTTTTAGGGTGCAGGTGATAGAAGTCTTATTCAGCCTAGGTCATCAAGTCTCTGTCTTTATTTCTGTATCTTCATCCTTCCTCCTTCTCTCTCTATCTATCTCTCACCCCCACCACCTGCTTTTTAATTTTAGATAGTTTCTCTATGTGGATGACGCAATGGCTGCTGATTACCTTTAGTTCTTATTTGTTCAGTTCGATGAACCAAAGCAAGGAAACAACTCTTAATCTAATTAAAGAACTATTGGTACAGTTTGATCTTAGGTTATATGGTTGGTTTTGACTTAAGTTTATTGTCTGTAATTACGATCTTATAATTATATGATATTAGATTATCTATTTATCTTGATGATTAGAAGCTTGTATAGAACACCTTATCAGAAGATGGAGGATGGGTAGGACTGGCAGGCAGATACACAGTATACCTCAATCCAGAGTTTTCTATGCCAGGAAGTATAGAAGGAAATAGTACCACAGCAGAAAATGTCTTAGGAGATGTTCACACTTAGTGAATATAAGTAAGATGAGAATAGGGCAGGGGAGTGAGTAAGTGAAGATTAGATTATTAACTAATTATGTTGAGAATATTGTCAAGTTTTATGAGTTGGTGTATATGGAATTTATGAAAGGTAACTGCTATGAAATGTAACTCATGGAAAGTAACTGCTATTTACACAATAATCATAAATATAAATATTAAAATATATAATTATGTAATTAAGTTTATGATTTTGCTATGTGAATACAGATCAATTTTGTCATATTGCTTTCCTCTTAGTGAGAAAACACTCTTTAGACAGTGCTACTGATATAAGAAGGTGTTGGAATAAGAAATCCTAGTTGTGAAAATAAAAATGTGTCTCCTATTTCTCCTTTAATCTTCTTTTAGAATTACTGGAGTTCAAATTTGAGTTCCAGTGATTTATAAATGATGTCCCTGACAACTGGATCATGCTAGCATGTCTTGAAACAGAAGCAGAGGATTTCTCAGCTATTGTATTTTCCAGAGACTAACAAACACACTACATAATTGGATATGGGTGTAAAATATTTATGTAGACAGATTTTTGGCAGATCATCATTCCCATCATATTTATAGGTTGTTATTCAACTTCTGCAACACGAAGTTGGGTTTTCTCCACAAATTGTCAATCTGTAAACATATCAAATACTCATATATTTATAAGCTTCAAATATATTACCAGATTTGCTAGAGGGGAGTATGAAACTTTCTGGGTGTAATCCTGTGGAACATGTGTAAATGTTGGAACCAAAGGAAGGTGGCGAGGTGGTATAAATAGCTTGAAGCATGGCACAAAGGGTAAATGACTGAATAAAGTCAAGTGGAATCATGAGAATTTAAATTGTAAATGCCAGGAATAAAAAAGGCACTTAAAAACTTAGCAGACTATTGTGCACTAAAGACCAATAAAAAGAAAAAAAGGGGCAGGCTAGAGGAGGGTGAGACTTGGAAGTGGCTGCTAACTGGGTGAACCTAGCAGGCTGGGTTGCTTTTGTCTCTGAGACTATTATTAACCAGTTGATGGGCCATCTTAGACATTCTCTCTGGCACCTAATACATGGTGACTTCCTGGAAAACAGGAATCTGAGAAGATAGGGATATTTTATAAAATTAGGAACAGTAGGGTTGTAGAGACAATGAATCCAGGTGCATTATGTCAAATTTATCAGTTGATAGCAAACTTTATTTACTTGTATGTCCCTGATGACCATTATTGGATTCACCACCCTTTCCCTTTCTCTAGGATAAATACTGACTATTCTTTAACTCTATCAATTTATAAATCATTGCTAATTTTGTCCAAATGTTTTTTTTAAGTCACCACATCATAGCAGTAGTTTATATCCTTTTGAAAGTATTTATATCATTTTGAAAGACTGGGAAAATCAATGCCTTTGGCATTCTCAAAATAAGTTTCTGAACAGGGTTGTTCTGAAGACAATACTTGATTATTAAAAGAAACAATGGACAAACAATCCAATGTCCTGAAATGTAAGCTTGTATGAAGGTATCCTTGAGACCATGAAATTCTCTATGTACACACCAGTGTGTAGTAGGGGAGCTGGGTTTCAGAAAGTCACAAGCTGTTAATTTTTAAAAATGTTCCAGTAAACATAAAAATTTATAGTACCTAGGGCCTCCCCGGTGGCGCAGCGGTTGAGCGCTGGGTTGCGAAGCTGCCCGCGGCCTCTGCGGCACCGGTTCAATCCCCGGCTGCTCCCCGGCCACCGGAGGAGGGTCCCACATGGTGCGCAGACCTCTCCTGCCGCCCGCTGCTCCCCTCAGCAGTGTACTTCGGTCCTTCTGCCTGCTCTGCTCCCCGCTCTGGCTCTGGTGAATTCTCTCACCCTCCCGCACTTCTGACTGTACCCAGTGCATGTATAAACCAAAAAAACAAATAATAAATAAATAAATAAATAAGGCATGCCTCTAGAAAATTAAAAAAAAAAAAATTTATAGTACCTAAAATAAATTAAAATGAAATTCTTAGGTACAGATATTTGGTAGTTTTGTCTTTAACTAGTAAATGAAAAATATTATTTTTTGACCACACTGTGATTTTGGAAACTTGTGTGGGGCACTAGTTTATTACAAAAGCTAATTTGAGTTACTTTCTAATATAGCTTGTGTATGTAGTTCTCTAAGGTAAATTGATCTGTGGTTAAATGCCATTTATTATATTATCAGATATAATCCATGGTGGTCACTATAATTCCCATTGTTGTTTTTTTGTTTTTAACTACGTAATTGCTGATATTAGCAACTTTGCATCCATATTGCTTAAGACAGTGATGCTGCTTTGACAAGTCAGCTCCTCTGTAAGGTAAAACACAATGGACAGTTGATCTTGTTTTTATTTTATTTTTTTTTAAAGATTTTTAAAAATACATTTATACAAGAACTGGGGTACCGGTCAGATGCGCAGGAGGGTGAGAGGATTCACCAGAGACAGAGTGGGGAACAGAACAGGCAGAATGATGAAATACACTGCTGAGGGGAGCAGCAGGTGAGACAGGAGAGGTCTGCCACGCCATGTGAGTTTCTCCCCTGCGGGCTGGGATTGAACCTGCGAACAGCTTCACAGTGTGGCGCTAAACTGCCTGCGCCACCAGGGAGGTGCTAAATTTGCTTTTAAAGTCAAGAATATTAGGCTCAGAACCCAAGAAGTTCTCTACTTTCTGCATAAGAACCTCTCTTCCCTCCTGAAATGCTGCTGATGAAGTGGGCACAGGTTCCAGCAATTACAGGGCCTGCCATCCTATAGACTTCCCAGTTGAGGAGAAGTCAGTCCCCCAATATGTATCTTGAGCTACCCCCCTCTTTTGGTCCAGAGTAGCCATAGTCCTGCATTTCCTCCAAGGACTGAGGCTCTCCAGCATTTACTGGATTGGTCCAGGAAGACTTTTTTAAAAGGCAAAGTTTCTAAAATACAAGCAGGTAATTTCTCTCCATCCCCTGATCGAGGTGAGACTGATACAGAAATATTTAGTAATTTTCTAGGGAAAGGAGATTGAGTGAGACTCTAAAGGAGAACAAGTAGGCATGTCACATCTACGACTAAGTGAAACATGTCGTATCAATGACTAAGTGCCGCTGTGACAGGTCCAGGAGGCTCGCTTTCCTTTCAAACTAGAACTTGCTTGGAAAGCAGGCAGTGGCTTGTAAAAAACACCAATGACTTAACAGTCCTAGAATATCCCTTTGCACTCCTGTTACTTCCATATATTAGTTAAGGATTCATATTGAAAATCATACCATAGAGGGACAGTGAGATTTAGCATGACTCAAAGTTGCTTTCCTTTTCTTTATTTTTCAGTAAGCGAAGGGTAGAGGGTGTTGGTAGAATGTGCTATATCAAGAAGTGAAACAAAAGTTAGTCTTAAGTAGATTTAAGAAGGTGGACTAGAAACAACCTCGAGTTGTCTCCTCCTGCACGGTCTCAGAGGACCAGCATCCATCAGGGAGAAACTGCATTTGGCTGAGAACTGAAGACTTGAAATCAGTGTCTCAACAAAGTGAGACAGCTATGGAAAGCCCGGGAAGTGGTCCTTCCAGGAATGACAGAAGGGCACTGGGGAAGCGCCTGTCCCTCCACTCCCCACCAGACTAAGGGCTTCTCCTAGCTTTAGCCCAGTATAACCATGTGAGTTTTGCCTCCCTGGAAGAACACTGACTGCAGGGTGGGCACAGAGACAATGCACCTGGGGCTATTGCCAGCTATTCCAGCAGTTCCAAGAAGCACCAGCCCCTCCTTCACCTGGCATCTGGACTGCCTAACTACCATGAAATTGGTAACTTTCTGTAGTAGCTGCCTTGGGCTCAATCCCGAAGCCCCCTGGACATTCTGTTTGTGCCTGAGCCTCAGGTGAAAGACATAACCAGTAAAACATGCTAAGAGCAGAACTAGGTTGCAACTGAAAGGTCAGTTGCAGTGTGAGGTTCCTGGGAGAACACCACAGTGGAGTCTGTCCCAAGGGCCTTTACCAGAGAGTGATGGCAGACCACCTCCCTTGGCTCAAGTGGCTATAGCTCCAAGGGAAGTTTATGTCCTTCGTTATCTATTACAGCAACGTCCACACCCCCACATCTCCAGCCCTGACCTTGCAGCACAGATTCTTAGGTCACTACCCTGTAGTGGCTTTTGAGGTCCAGTCTTTGTGACTGGTGATGTAGTTTCAACAAATACAGCACAGAAAGCACATTCAAAACCAACATCCTAGGTCAGTACCCTGAAACCTGCAATTCTAATGCAAGATCATCACAGAAGTACTGGGAAGGAAAGCGGTCTAATTAAATCTATAGAAATAATCAGAGAGCACAAGACCAAATGAGGAGGCAGAGGAATTCACCCCAAATGATGGATCAAGACAAAACCCTGTGAAAAATCCTACATGCAACAGAATTAATAAAACTACCAGAAAAAGAGTTCAGACCAACACTTGTAATGAGAGGGAGGACTGTGAAAGAAAGGAAAAGATTTTATATTTTCATAAATTTAACAGCACTTTCCCTGCTGTTCATTGCAGTTTGCACTGGGCCTTGCAAATTATGTAGCTGGCCATGTGCCTGTACCGATTTTAACTGCTCACAAATGTCAACTTCTTTTTCCCTTTCTTTGCTCTTATGTGTTATTAAACGCCTATTTTCTGAATACCACTAATGAACAGAATTTTTCTTTTATTATCTGCAGAAGCATTTCTCACTTTCAAGTTTTTTTTGTTCTTGCTTCCTCTTATCAAGGCTATGAATATGTGTTGTTTGTTATTCTCTAGGGTTTCCTAGATTCTCAGTACTCTTTTGTAATAATGTCATTTTAAACATTCATGAAGATAAGTTTTCAATTAAAAATATAGGAAAGGGTTTTACTTGCAAGGCAAAATTAACTGAACAGATTAAAAACCTTAAAAATATATCTGACAAATTGTGACGTATACAATAGTAAGCCTTTGAGCTTTGAATGGTTATCTTAATTAAGCATATTCTAACTATAATTTCCATTCTAAAATTACAAACTTCTTCAGTGGTAATGATGTGATGGCTATCTCACTTAATGATACTTTACACTTGTTATTTCAGAGTGGGAAGTATGGGCAAACCAAAGCAATGAATAAAGTCACTTTTTTGTGCCAAAATAAAATATGTAAAAACTAAAGGAGATCAGAATATGACGTTCCCAAAATGCTACTGTGGTCTGAGGATTCTTTTGCGCTGACTACAGTTGACAATTCAATACATTCAGGAAGAGTTCTTCCCACTTCTCTGCCAGAAAGGAGAGCATAATGTGGACACAGGCACACAAAGAAGGAAGACGATATGAAGAGACTTAATGAAAAGATGGTTATCTACAAGCCAAGGAGAGAGACCTAGAACTGATCTTTTTTTCATAATCCTCAGAAGGAATGAATCTTGCTGACACCTTGATTTCTTGCTTCTAGAATTTAGAACTATGAGACAATAAGTTTCTGCTGTAAAAACCATTCAGTCTGTGATATTTTGTCATAGCAAGCTTAGCAAGCAATAATTTATATGCTGCCTAAGATATAAAATGGTGGGATCACTGTGAAAACTGGTAACCACTGCTTAGTGAGCTTATCTCTGGTTAGTTGGTGGGAAGTCAAAATAGGGTAAATTGAATGGGTAAATAAATGCATGGATAAGTGGCAAGGGTTCTGAGGGTTGAGAACAAAAAAATCCCATGAATTGTTAATTTATTCCAGAGGGTCAAAGCAGTTCTGAGTTTAACTGATGAAATTATTTGGAGAAAGTAGTAAGTTTGAAATTCAAATGAAGAAAACTGGAACACAGGTGATAAATTAAAAGCTTAGAAGTGATTAGCTGGAGTAAGGCAAGGATAATCCTTCTAACCACCAAATTAAAGGGAAATTAGAGAAAATTAATATTTAACAAAATAAGCAGCTGGGAATGTGGTTTAAAAGCTTTTCATTTTTGAATGGGAGGGTGATTTGGCTGCTACATCTGTCACCCCGTTGATTGCCGGGGTTCATGCTCCTGATCTGGCTGGCTAGGCAGAAGTCCACTTTCTCCCTCAGCCATTCATGTGTATCCCTCCTGAAGCTGCCTGCATGGTGGAAGAGGGCGCCTCTTCCCAACAGGGACAGAGCTGTCAAAGGTATACAAGTAGCTTTGTTCTCCTACTAGAACTTCCAATCAAGCTCTCAAGGTCCATTTGTGGAAGAACATGGGGTAGTCAAGCTTCCAAGATTCCAGGCATTTCCAAATGAGGCACTGCAGGTGGAAGCCCACCTTTCTTTAACAAAAAATTCTCATTTTCGTTGCATTAGATCTTATGTTCACTGATAAGCTGTTGAAATACTCAAGCAGATTTTTTTTTTTAACTACCTGTGTTTGTAAAGCAGTAGAGTGTTAAGCCAGGCACCCAAAGATGTGTGTGCATATTCATGTTTCCTACTTTTATGCTTTTGGCATTCTTTTTTAATAGTTTTTTTAGTATGCCTTTCTATTCCCGACCCTGATAAAATCGTAACTGTTTTCAGATGCTCTTCACATCTTCTTAGGTGCTTTGAATACATGATGATATGCTGTGGAAGCCAAGGGGAAAATACAAATGCATTCTAGGTAATAAATATGAGAATTCAGTCATTAAGACTCAAAAATGTGTTTTATAGGCAATAGTTATAAAAGTGATTAACGAGTAGACTGCCTTGCCATCGAAAATTACAAAACATTCAGAAACAAGACACTAGGTATAAATACAATTTATTTAAAGTTGCATGTTGGTCCCACATGCAAATATTTACAGGATGATGTTGGAACTCTCAGAAGAGTGGATGCCATGACTATAACTCCGCTGAAGGGATTCCTTGTGTGTCATTACAGTCTTAGGGAGGACGCAGATCCTGCCATTTAGTGTTCATTAAACTTTCGGAGAATTCCCTAATGACTAGATTCCTAATGACCTGGAGTTGTTTCCCTTTATTGGGCGTTAGTCCTTATTGGTAAAGGCTGTCTAAATTTATAGCATATGGTCATGACAAGGAAGATACCTCCTGTTATTAGGTTATGCTTGAGAAATAGTGGATTTAACTGCTGTCAGAAAGGAAGTATCTCAGCAGCTTTGCTCAGAGGATTGTGCCAACAAAGACTTCTAAAAACCAGTCTTCTTTTCCAGCTTGCTCTTAGGCATTTATTTAATTCTGACTCACATCCTTAGGCATATTTTCAGTATTAGACTGACTGTCCTTGTTCTATGTTCCCTTCAAAGGTTATAACACCAGTTTGATCTGAAGAAGTGAATTTTTTGTGAACACCCCTGGTATAGAAGAATAAAGGGACATCTGAAGTTTCCTTACGCAATGACTGCAAGACCTACTCTGGCCCTCGCCCCCATAAAGGATATAAACTTACATGGCCCTGCTTATTATTCCCAGGGTGATTTTAGAGTTTATATCTGCATATGTGTGAGTGTTCATGCACATTGGAAGAGCAAAGATAAACATGATAAATCATTGGTAACCTTAAGATCACTTCATTTTCTTTAATAATTGCACAAGAGTCACATGTGAAACTAATTATAGAAGATCACACTGAGTAGTACACCCATTATAATGCTTTGGGTTTAGATTATTTATTAAAGGATTGGGTATAGGAAAAGAATACAGTTTTTATAAGTTATTCTCAGAAGGTGTCAAAAACTATTTAAGATCATTATAGGCTGAATGTCCCACAAAATGAAAATTCTCTGAAAAATGCACATCTCATTTTGTTTACAAAGATCTCTAACGCATTTTGTTTGACCTTTTCTACCCACTTTGCTCAGCAAATTGGTTTTTAACCTAAATGTTTTATACACACTGTGCTATTTGACCATCTGTTTTTTTGACATGTTGTTTTTCCTCTCTATTTATTATTTTTAAAGTTGTTTCTCAGTGAGCTACTCATTTAATTATTTACAGAGAAATTCATGTTAGCATGTGAAAACCATTTATTATTATTCAAAGTATCCCACTTGTTAAGTATGCAGTTTCCAGCTTGTACATGATATGTTTTTGTGTGTGGTGGTCAGTCCTGGATTTCAGGGATTGTCAGTGGCAGTGAAACTGGACACTCTGTTCGTGGCTCCAGAGCTGGGCCCCTGAAGCTGCTTGCAGGCAGTGCAAACGGCAGCAGTGATGGCAGATGGCTCAGGGTGCAGGCAGAGGCCAGCAGTGATGGCAGATGGCAGTGGTTTCCCTACCACGTGCCCCAAAGCATGTGTGGTATACCCCAAGGAGGAGCTTGGGGCCACAATGGGCCAGCTCCTGTGCTCTGGATCCTCCAGCTGCAGGCCGTAGAAAGGCCTGTGGATTTTGTGTCTGGATCATAGGGTGGATGTATTAGGTGAGAGCTATGAGCTGATTGGTCAGTGGTCCAATAAGCCATAGGACTGAAAATGGTCCAATCAGACTTGTAGGTGGGGTAGGGGTGGGGTTAGGTGGGGGAGAACCCTGAAAGACTATATAAGGCACGGCAGACTCCTGCAAGGGACTCTCTCAAACTCGGGCTCAGAGACTCTGTTCCTTGCCTCCAAAGAATGAAGCAGCATCCAGCAGGTGACCTCTGAAGAAAGAAGAGAAGCCAAAGAGCTCTGCTGAGGCAAAAAGCTGCTGCTGCTCTCTGGCCCTGCCTCTGACATCACCTGAAAGGGGCACCAGATCCTGGGTTTGGTGTCTCAAAGAGCTGTTTGTGGTTGGTACGGCCAACAAATCACAAAGGGCTATAACAATAGTGTTCTGACACTGCCTCTGGTAACTGGGTGACCGGCACTACCGGCCAGTGCTACCCAGCGCTGTTGATGTGTGACTGGTCATCTCTGAGAGCTGTTAACTATTCTGGATCATTTGGCACCCCCACTAGGTGCCACTGCCGTCTGGTCCAGTGTCCAATGCTGTCCATCCTGACTTTCAGACTATTGCTGTGGGCTGTTATGGCATCATTTCAGCAGCCCTCTCTGTGAGTACCTCCAGCTGCAGTGAGTTGGACCCTGGCCAACTGCTTGCCACTGCAGGCATCTTGCATGAGTGGCTTTTTGTGTGGGACTTCTGAACATGGTGGACACTACCTGGCATGAGATGGCTGGCCCCTTGTGGCCTAAGAACTCTTTACTTCCCATTTGTGAAATAAACGCCATTGTTTTGTTCCCTGAGCCTGAGTAGTCTTGCAACTGTGTGTGGAGGTGAGAACCTACTGACAGTGACCTGTCCTCTACCTGGCCACTGTCCTTTTGATGCTGTAGCTCTGTTTAGCACTGATTCAGTAGATTGCAGGGGAAAGCTAGTCAGGATAAAATGGCACAAGTACCCAGAGAGCTTGGTGGATGAGGTACAGAAAGAGAGGTATGAGGCTACGAGCCAGAGTAAGCAAGGTGGATTAACACTAAATATGAGAAAAACAAGTACATAAATTCAGAGGATGAAACTGACATCAGACTCAAGGGATGGCGATATCAGAGTTAAAGGTGTTGTGGAGAAAGCCACTGAAGAGTTAGAGCAGAGGCCTGAAAGTGGTGCAATTCAGACAAGAGACAGGGAATAGGACTTAAAGGAACAAGAATGTGAAGGACAGGACGAATCTTGCAGTCTGTAATAACTTGTGGGTCCTTATAGGTGTCTTACGTGGACATACTCCTCATCTCTGGAAAAGGGAAGGATAATTTCTGGATGTTGTGTGGTACTTTCCAGCCTAGAAAAAGAGATGGCTCTGAAGGGTTGTTTTTTGTGTGGGGGGGCAGGGGGTAATAATTTCAATAAGGGAAGGCTAAGTACTCATGGGACGTGATTGGCATATACTGAGGAATAATGATATAATACTGGTTAACTGGTAAGCTCACTTGGTAATCATGCCATAAAATACATATCAAATGCCAGTCTTCTTGGTACCAGATACCAAGAAGATCTAAGATTAGGAGTTTCAATTATAATATGTGCCCATCTTACACATAGTAATACTGGGTTTTACTTGCCAATAAATCAAGTTTATTTACTTTTGCAGTAAATAAAAAGGAAGGCATGAAATTATTTATGATTGATATTATAGGTTGGGCTAGTATATTCATGAAAATGAACATTTCATTTTCCCTACCCAGCCCATTTCTAAACAAAACTCAGCAGAGGTTTGTCAGAAAACTCCAATTTTAATGGTGTGATTGGTGTTGCCAACCATTTGATGAGGTCAGCAATATGATTCATGGATGCAAAACAGACAATTTTTGGAATGGCCAGGTGCTGGTTTATGCAACTGATCTGCTGACAGGCACAGCAGATGGCTCAAAAAGGCAGTCTCTGGAACTACATGTGGATTTTCCCATAAACATGAATTGTCCTTGAAAAAATTTGGTTTATTGGATGTAGTAGTCATCTTCCCATCAGGGATGAATGTTTCCATTCACCAGTGTTGAAAGTCTGAATCTCACCATTAGTTTTGGAAATCTCCAAGAGCAGGACTTTAAAAGAGGTATAAGTGTTCCTTCTTTTAGGAAGTATTCGAAATTCTAACAGAGATTTTGAACTGTGATTTGTATAAATTGAGATGAACTCATGGAAAACAGGTTATTGTGCAACCTACTAGGAATCTGGGAGGATGACATAGTTTTTGTCAGCGATAATGGTCTGTAGTTTTCTTTCTTATGCTATCTTTATCTAATTTTGGTATTAGTGTAATGTTAATATCGTAAACTATATTATGTCTCATATAATCTTGTACCTCAATCTCTGGGCTTACAAATTTTGTCCCTGGTTGGGGGTAAGGCAGATGTTTTAAATATCACATCTTAGGTGCTATGTTGTCTCTTTTTTTTCTTTTTCTTTTTTTTTTTTTTGAGGAGACACAGGTGACCTGGCTCTCCCTCCTGTTTGGGTTCCAATTCTTCAACACTGGAAGTCTCAGGTTGAGCCACTTTGCTCCATCATTACTATCATTTTCCAGCAAGGTTTCCTCTGTCCTGCATGCCAACTCTGGTCACCCACTTCTCCAGTTCAGTTCCCAAGGACTCTGATACTGGTGTGTGCCCTTTAGTTAACAAATAGCAATGTAGTGGGTTGCACTATCCTGGTTTGCTGCAAACACAGTTTAGTCTTTCCCTACCCCTTCCCTCTACACCACTGCTCCTGATGTATGTGAGCAGTGTATCCATTTATTTATCTTTCAGGGGTTGTTGACTTTGTATTATTGTAATTTGGAGATAAGTCCAGCTTTGTCATTGTGCTGCCATCTTGCCAGACTCAAGACAGGGTTTTTATCCATAGCAGTGCCTCAGAATGTTCTATGGAATATATTCAAATATTCCTATGGGATCAACAGAAACAGAATATCTGGAGCAAGGACCAGTGCCAATATTTAAAAAATATTTTACAGGTAATTTTGATGCAAGATTGGGGTTGAAAATCACTGAAATAGTAGTTGTTACTGTTTGCCAAAGAAAAGCAAGATACATAAGGAGGAGGAGCAGGATGAGGAAGAACATTTATTTTATTGTAATTATTTTTTATATTTTTAACTTTAATTTTTTTTAACTTATTGAAGTACAGTTGTTTTACATCCTCGCTGGTGTTTTGACAGTATAGGATTTCCCTCCTCAGGTGGACTAACCTCAGCACTCCCACCACTGCAGCACCCACGGTCTTCCACTTTGTCCCTTGCTCTCTCCCCCCACTGCTTAGCCATCCCCCTGCTGATCCCCCTCTGAAAGCTTCAGATCTATGATCAGCTTTCAGGGGTTGGTTTTAAAATTTGTCTTTGTCTGGCCCTTGGTTTAGTTTTCCTATATTCTACATATAAGTGAAAATTGATTTATATCAACTTCTGTACTTTATAATTGCCTTAGAATTAGGCAATTCTCGATAAAAAAAATCCTTTGTGTGCTGTTTATAGAAAGCATGGATTTTAAAAATTATAACAGCATAGTTATCAATTATTTCATAATATTATTTAAAACTCACAATATATTAAGGCTTATGAAATAATAACTTGATCCAAAATAGACTTAACCTCTGGTTTATGCATTGATGTCACAGATCTTCATTTTCTACTTTCCACTATCCTAAGATAGTTTGCTTAGGAGGCTCTGATCAATGTAGAATGGAGATTATGTGGATCTATCTAAGTGAGCCAAAATGACTTTCAAAAATCCATTTCATTGTCTTATTTGTATAGTTACTATGGCCAAGAACAGACAGCCTGTGAAACAGAAAAGACTGTACACAATGTCTCCGCAAACAAAATCACAAATACCCTCTCTGATGGATTAACAGTACAAGTAGATTATTGGTACTGAATTACCTTTTTCAGAGTTTGAAATCTGGCTTATCTCTGAAGTTAGCTTTTATTTTCTGCGTGTCATAAACTTAATTTTTTACTTTTACATCCACATCTCACACAATGTCAGTGTAGTTCATCCCAAATTATATTTTAAATAAGAAAATTTCTTGTGCAGTTTACATTAAACAGAAAGACTATTATTTGTGGCATGGATTTGATACTGTAGCATTTCACTGAGTGGATCTTATGTCTTGTTCCTATAACTCATGGTTACAACTCACCTCAAGATCCCCATTTCTATATCTTTGTATGGAAACAGCCCAAATGCCCAAAAATAGATGACTGGATCAAGAAGGTATGGTACATACGCACAATGGAATGTTATGCAGCAATCAAAAGAGATAAACTCATGGCATTTGCAGCAACTTGTATGGAGCTAGAAGGGATTATGCTCAGTGAGATAAGTCAGAAGGAAAAAGAAAAATATCAGATGGTATCACTTATAGGAGAAATATAAGGGAACTAAATAAGGGATCAGAACAAAAAATAAACAAATTAAAAGGCAGCTATAAATCAGAGACATTCTGCATGGGAGCGGGAGGGAGAGGGATCAAAACAGGGAAGGGAAGAGCACAAGGGACTATGGTGATGATGCACCGGTGAACCAGTGGGAATTTTTTTTTTTTTTAATTTTTTTTTTTTTTTATAAATTTTATTGTTATATTCCCCATACAATTGCAGCCCCCCATTCTGACCCCAATCCCTCCCCTCCCGCCCCCGCCCCCCTAAAAGTGTCTCTGGTTCATAGTTTTTTGTTGATTTTGATTTTCACTTTCTTATAGTTATTCATTTTCCTGGTCCCTTATTTAAGTTTTCTAGATTCCTGCTATGAGTGAGACCATCCGGTATTTTTCTTTTTCTTTTTGGCTTATTTCGCTGAGCATGATCCCTTCCAGCGCCATCCATGTTGCAGCAAATTGCATGTGTTTATCTTTTTTGAATGCTGAGTAATATTCCATGGTATATATGTACCACATCTTCTTGATCCAGTCATCTATTTTTGGGCATTTGGGTTGTTTCCAAAGCTTAGCTATTGTAAACAGTGCTGCTATAAACATAGGGGTGCAGGTGTTCTTTGGAATTGATGTTTCTGTGTCCTTTGGGTAAATACCTAGGAGTGGAATTGCTGGGTCATATGGAAGCTCTATGTTTAGTAGGTCCAGAAATCTCCACACAGCTTTCCACAGTGGTTGGACCAGTTTGCACTCCCACCAACAGTGCAGAAGAGTTCCTTTTTCTCCACACCCTCGCCAACATTTGTTGTTGCTAGTTTTTTTAATATGTGCCATTCTCATAACCAGTGGGAATTTTACAGGGACTACACCTGCGAGGAGAAAGCATACATTGCACAAAAATGAACAATGATATAAAATATATATAAATAAGTAGATTTAAGTAAAAAACTGCATCTTTGGAGATCATACTGTTATAATAAACAGGTAAGATGCTTTCTATTTTGTATCTTTTGTTTTCTTGATATACTAGTTCTCATCTCTGTTTCTCTCTCTCTCTTTTTAAAGATTTATTTATTTATACATACAAGAATTGGGGTACAGGCCAGAGATATGGGGGGTGAGAGGATTCACCAAAGAAACTGTTTCTCTCTTAAGAAAGAGCTTCTTTTGTTCATTCTCTGTGTCTCTCCATTCATCTGGGTCTCTAATTTTCTCCCTTTTGTGATGTGCTACAGGAATAAGTAGCTTTCCTCTACCTGCTACTCATTCTGACTGGCATATTTCCCAGGAGGGTTGGTAATTGTTATTTATATACTTGGGAAGGGATTCAGAGAATAGTTTTTGATTATTTTTATATGCCTCGGTTGTTTGTTATGTGATTTTTATTCATTTAGAGTTGAAAATTTTGAATATAATGTGTACAAATAAATTAGGATTGATATTTCAGTTCACATGAAATGAAGAAATGAATTTGTTGTCACTTTGGATATTTTTAACAGTATTGTAGTCTGTAATAAAAGAAACCAAATAGAAATTAGTATCATATATATTAATATTTATATGCTAAGGACTCATTTGTATATGACAGTGAACTAGGAGCTGTAAGACATTAGAGGCTATGTAATGCAGATTTCTCCTCCCAAGGAATTCATAGTTTGGCTAGAAAAGATATAAAGGTGCTGAGTGGAACAAAAGGTCTTAATTTTAAGATGTTTGGCCCAACTTGGTCAGTTGTATTTTCAAGTAGCAAATTCTTCCCTCCTCAGCATATATGTACACACATACCTAAACCAATAACTGTATGCCTTTATTTACTTAGAAGATAGAGGAAAGAAAAAAATTCTAAAATATTGGTTGTAATTATCTATGTATAAAATGAACCACTGAAGTCCAAACTTTTGTAGATATCCAGAGTCTAAGAACATACTAATTTTCTAGCAGCTCACAAATATCCTATGGGAAGATGTAGATAATTAAAGTCAGTATGTGAAATGAAAATCCAGGGCTAAGCAAGGCAGGGATGAATTAGTGATTGGTGTGGGAGGAGAGATGAGGTCAAGAAGCTCTGTTTATCTTTAAACTTGCATTTCTGAGCCACATGGGAAAATGGTGTGTGGGTGTTTAGGTCTAGTTCAAGAGATGGAGTGTTGGGGGAAACAAGCTTGGGACAAGCTTTCATTCTTCTGTGCTATATTTACCCTGCTGCCTGGAACATCCATCTTGGAAAATTCTTATCCAGGTTTTATGGTACAGTTCATAGACTATCACTTCTCTTAGTTACTAGGTTCCTAGCATCTCCCTGTTCTATTCTGGTGTCCACTTGTTGCTTCTCCTAGTTCTTTAAGCATGCCTCTCTACAATGGCACTTAAAAGATGCATTTAAATTATGTTTGTCTATTTCTTTAGTGTATGAGTGCTTTAAAACTAGAATTTAATCTTATGATTTTCAACTTCTAGCACACAGATTGACATTCACTTAAGTCTTTCTAAAGTTCATACATTTCATTGAACTGTATTTTTATAAGCCAAGAAGTTCCTGACAATATGTTATAACTGGCTTGTAGACCCACCCCCTAACCCCTCCCACCCCAGCTCCTGCAGCCTGAGTGGCAGAGCCCTGGGGCTTTCTTGGTGCCATGGGCCCCAGCCTAAGCTCTAAAAGTGGCTGCAGCTGAGGAGTTTTCCCTGCCTGCCACCAGAATGCATGCTGCCAGTGGGCAGCCCCTCCAAGGATCTGCTGCACCAGAAGCTGCCAAAGCCCCAGGCTGCATGCCCTGGGATGGCAGTGGGGAACCAGCACTGCCTGCTGCTGCCTCAAGCCTGTGCCAGTCTGGGTCATACTGCAGGCAGCAGTTTTCCAGTCCAGACTCCAGAGCCCCAGCCAGGTCCCTCACACTACAAGTTACAGACGGTAAACTCCCCTCCCAGCTCTCCTACCGCAGCCAAAGCAAACCAGGCTGGCCGCCCGGGGAGGGGCTGCCCATAGGTGCCCCCTGTTTTCTGGCTGTGTTAGCAGGAAAAACTCCCTCCTTGCTTTCAGAGCTCAGGCTGGGGCTGGCCTGGCCAACAAAGCCTGCTCACTCTGCAGCTCAGGCAGCAGGAAGAGCTGGTTATGAAGCATGGCTTGCACTGCAGGGATCCAGTTTCCATGATGGATGACTTAGGTCTTCAATAATGATAGTCAGAAAGTTTTCATCAGCTACAATTTCTGTAGTTATATTTAAAATATCTATGTATATTTATAGTTTCTATGATTTAAGTACCTAGAATTATTCCACATACCTAGATTAGTTATGAAAACATGTTTCATTCATTTCAAGCCTTAAACTCTACTTATAAAGGAAGTTGTAGAAAATAAAATGACAGTGTCTAAAACTTCATTGTTTTCCCATCATGAAATTTTCAATTAACCTGAAGATTTTAGCTTTAGTCAACTTGAACTAAAACACATTTTTTTCAGGCTGTGTCTGATGGCAATAGACCATTTGCAGATGATTCTAATAATTCTTTTCCAATATTTTGATCTATGATCTAAACATACTGTAGATGTAAACAAAGATTATGTGTGATTTACTCTATAAAATCCATTGAATATCAGGCATAGTGTTAAATGCAAGTTATCAATATATCAACTTTGATTCCCCCATCTTATTGGTAATAAAATTACATTAAATAACATGCCTAACCCCACTAAAGTGACTGGACAGTATAACACTAAAACCTGTATTTTAGTCACTATGCTATTCCACCTCCATAAAAGATAATGGACACATAACTACTAAATTTAACTCAAAATGATAAAATATTGTTTGGTAATATTTCTGGTTCTGCTTATGTAGACAAAGTCAGGTCTAGAGAGGCTCAGAGATTTTTTTGGCAAATGACACAGTTAACAGAATTTTTCAATTATTATGCAAAGCATCACAAAGCCAGTCTCAAACTCATCTGACTTTGTGTGTTTAAAATTCCAATCTCTTGTGAAATAGTTGGGGATGATTAAAATTGGAAATTGCTTAGGCCTTCTACAACTTCTTTTTCTGTCTCAGTCAAAATGATTTGAAAACAGGGAGATGGAAACCATTCCGAAGTGACAAGGTTATGTTGTTGGGCATAGTGTTTGGTGAAACTCTCTAATTTTGATTAAAGAACACTCAAAAATATTTAATTCAAAACTGAAATGCCAGGCTTGAATTTAATAAGAAAATGCTTAACCATTTTGACTTGTTGATGCTCATAAGTAGAGTGTTTCAGAGTTAGAAATGCCTGAATGTTTATGGGAGGGAAGATGTTGATTTGTATACTTGTAATACAAAATCAAGCTATTTTTAATGACCAAGGTGTTTTTTAAAACTTGGAAACAAAATCTCCTAGAACATTCAAATCCCAAAGAGTTAATGTGGATATTGCCTTTAGGACTTTTACAATTATTATGAAATATAATTTTTGTTAGCGGTCAAGGTAAGAAACTAATCAGGCAAGTAAACTGATGGACAAATTGAAAAGCAAGGCAAATATTCCCTTAAAAACAAAATAATCAACACGTGTTGTAATGAATGGCTATGAGTTTTCTTTCCCTGTTTTACTCTATAAATGTGTGCTATGCGTAAGCAGAAAAGAAAAGGAGAAAAACTGAAGAAGGTGAGGGAGCAGGGCACAGGCTATTGTAACACCTCTTGCCTTAGATTGACACAATACTTCAGGGTGCGTGGTAGGCAGCTGTGAGAAAGATAAGTGATTTCCCACCTTTCAGGAGTCATTCCTTAGGGCAGAGAATGAACAGCAATTCTTGTACTGGCAGTAAAGTAGGTACTTCAGAGAATAAAATAGTAAAACTTGCTACAATGAAAACAGAATATATTTCTACATATGAGTATATGGATTAAATTGGAACGCCAACTTATAGAATTATTAACCTTGATAGCAGATCAACTATGGCAAATGAATCTTACTCTTGAATCTGCAATAATATTGCTAGATTGTTTTTTGCAACCAGGTACACCTATTAATTTGAATGATTGCTCCCTCTGTACAGAGACTAAATAGAGGTGATCCATGCAGTTTGCACCTAGTCCAGCTGACTGTTACAAACAAGGTCCATAAGGCCCTGAATAGATGTTTTTCCAAAGAAGACACACAAAAGAGCAACAGGCACAAGAAAAGGTGCTCAACACAGCTAACTGTAGGAGAAATGCAAATTAAAATCACAATGAGATGTAGGATTATTGGTTGTTTGGATGGCAGGACATAAGGCATGGAATAAATTAAATTCAACACTCCATAACATACAGCTCCATATGAGAGAAGCTCTCACACAGGGATTTGCATGGGAATGTAATAAGTTAGAGCCATAGGAAGTGGTTTAAATATGTCAAGCAATATGGAGTTAGCTAGGTTTCATGGCAAATGGGCATGGTAAATATTGGAAGTTGCTTAGGTAGTATAGCCTTTTATGACCTCTTTTTCTCAAAGTGATTTGAGAGCAGGAAGGTGGAAACCATTTCATAGTGACAAGGTTATGTTGCTGGGCATAGTGTGTGGTGAGACTTTCTAATATTGATTAAAAACACTCAAAAAATTTAATTAAAAACTGAAATGCCAGGCATGAATTTAACAAGAAATCCTTGTGGGTTGGCTAATTTGAATAAACTTCAGGGATGCTATTTGAGGGACTGTCCCCAATTGTTTGGTAACTCCCTCAAGGGTTGTTTGGGCAGGTGCTTATTAGCCCTGGAATGTGAGTCCCATAAAGTAAAGGAAGTGGTTGGGGTGTGAACTTAATCAGCTCCTCATGAAGGAGAACTGACCAGCCTCTAACTTGGTGTCAAAACTGGGTCAAGATAACATTTTAAAGCGGAGCATAACAAATTACTTTATAACTCACAAATGTCCAAAGTTTAGGAATATTTCCCAAAGCAAAGTATGGTTTAGTCTTTCCTTACTCTTGGTATCTCTATTGGCATCATTCTAGGCTTAGTGGGCTAACAATCAATTTCAGTAATAAATTTCATTAATCTATTTCTTAATTTTTTGACTTCTATGGGTAATCAATATGAAGATATTTGTATTACTTTCTTAATATTTAATTAATTAAACTAAGATTATTAAAGGATCACTTTCCTTGAATTTATATATGCATGCTAAAAGATCATACAATTTCTACTAACCAAGAAGCTTTAATTAACTTCCTTCTAGTTTCTTTCTGAGAGTTTCTCTCTATAATTTACCTAAATTGTGCATTAAACATGAAGAGTTATCCCCCATCTATGGAATTATCAGTGAAGCTGAGGATTAAAATAGCATATAGTACAATAAAAAAGGCATTTCCATTGTTCCTTGACTAGATAAATTAAGGAAATAAGTTTGGATGCAGCTACTGCTAATGAATGTCATTACCATAAATATGAAGAAGCACTAGCGAAATAAAACAAATTATACATGTGCTTAAGTAAAGTTCATTGCAAAAATGTTTTATATAATACTAACACTTCTCCCTTTAAAACTTCCTTTAAGACTCTGGGTGCTCTGATGACGGGGGTGGCACTGTAATATACATCTGAGGAGGTGTGAACCTATTCCCCTAAGTCATCTACAGTGTTATAAACCAATGTCACCTCAATAAAGAAAACAAACTTCTGTTTAAAGCTATTTTCCTTCAAGTATAAATAGCAAATATTCAAAAGCACAGACTTTGACACTACACAGATTATAGATGTTATATCACAGAGAACATGTGTGCAAATATATTTGCCTCAGTGCTTCACACTAATGGAAGGAACTAAGTGAGTGTGACAGGAGGAGGTAACATCTGTTGGTGTTCACCACATGCCCAGCCCTGGGCATGCAGTATTGTAGTCATGTAAACCTCACAGCAACTTTGAATAGTTGGTATAATCTTCACTTTGCAAATAAGGAAACTGAAGTTTAGGGACTTTATGTAATTGATAGGGGTCACATAATTTGGAAGTGGCAAGGTGAAGCTATCTATGACAGTGGTTGTATAACCTAGTGATGCAAAAGATGGTAGCCATTTTTTTTAAAGTTATATATTTATTTTAATATTTTGGAAAAGCTATGATGAACAAATCTAGTTTGTGATTTCATAATATTATTACTGAATTTTAAAAGTGAATCAATTTTAATGATTTGTATCTACCCATCTTCTATCCTATCTCTCTGACTAGTATTATAAGCAGTATATGGATCTGATAATATACTAGTACTAAATTGGCCTTTAATGTTTTGTTCCTTCTTGCCTTACTTCTTTACCAATAGTTTTCTAGTATACAGTTACCTACAGGATAAAATCTAAACTTTGGCCAATTATTCTATATAGTTTAGCTCTAACCAGCTGGCCTCTAAATTTATCTTCCTGAGAACCACCTATTTGTGGTGAAGAAGTTCACTTACTGTGGGTATGGCTCATTTAAAATGCCAACCTCCCTCCTTTCTACCAGTTTTTCTATTTCAAGATCTATACTGTATCACCTCTACTATGATGCTACGTAATATGGAGTCAGTATAATCTCACTCCTCTATTTACAGAGCTTATATTAAAAAAACAGTAAAAGTTATGTCTCTACATTGTGGGTAATCAAGCCATAAATGTATATTGTATATAAGACACTATATTAACTTCTCTGGGCACTGTCTTCCTGGTTTATAATCTTATAATACAACTGAAAGTCAACTGAAAGTGAACTTGTAAAAATGTGATGGTAGAGTCTATGACAGTCATTATAAAAAGACAATAGGGCACACTGGGAAGGATAATTTAGATCTAGACACCTGGATTTACTGCTTATTAGTTGCAGATTAGAGTGACCTACTTCAGTGTTCTGAAGCTTTCTCTTTGTAAAATGGGAAAAACTCTACTTTGCAGACCTATTATAAATTACAGCTAATATTTTTCAAAATACTTTGTAAACTTCATGGCAACCTGAAAGTATGTTTTTATTTGCCAAAATATTTTTCATGACAGAAGTATATACAACTAAGGGGAATTTTAAAAGTGAATTATGAAAAACTGGTTTCCAAGTATAGGCCTAGGACAACAGGCCTATAAATTCAACAAAATCCCCCTTTTGGAGTAATTAAATACAAAACTATTATAAATGTGAAAGAACTTATTAGTAAAGATTAATTTGTTCCACCAGATTCTAAGACTGTATAAAATGATGTTATTTACATCAACATGGTTTTGATTTGCTAACTCTCAATAGGTGGAAAACTATAATTAGACACAAATATCATACTGGATAGAATAAATAATGTCCTGCCAGATTACAGACCTACTTTGTAACAAGATAAACCTTAAAAATTTTGAAAGAAAATACTGAATATCAATGACATTCAAATAGGAAAATATTTAAGAACAATGATGTACATGTCATCAAGGAAAGTTGGAAGTTTTTGATTCTATTAAAATGAAAAATTTCTTTGTGACTCAAGAAACCACAAACAACCATAAATCAACCCTTCTGTGAAAGATTATACTGCAAACACCCATAACTAACAGAGACTTTGTGTTCAATATAAAGAACAGATATAAATCAATTGGAAAAACAACAAAGATAGGAAAAAAGAATAAGAAACGACATAGAATAAGAAATGACTATTTACAAAAAAGGAAATGTATCCCAATAACCATATGCAAAGATGTTCAAACCCTCCCTGCACTGGGAAGTGCGTCCACAAATCAGCAAAATCGAAAGGCTGATTAGGTGAGAATGTGGGGTGAATGAGAACTCTAACATTGTTTATAGGAATGTAAGTGATCATCACTATTTGCAGAATAATTTCATGATTCCCAATAAAGTCAAAGATGTCTGTCTGTCTGTCTATCTATCTATCTCTGGCTCTGTATCGCATCATTAGTAGATTCTCATACACGAAAATGCAGGGTCCATCAGATTTTCAGTAGAGGGATGAATAAATAAGTTCTGGTGCAGTCTTATAATTAAAGGTTTAGCTGAAGGAAAATATAAAATGAAGTAAAGAAAGTTAGCAAAGTGGCTAAATCTCTATAATGCTAGGTGAAAAAAGCCAGCTACCTAATGATGCATTGAGTGTGATACCATTTCTACTATTACACTGGAAACAATGTCTACATAGTTTATACATAATTTATGGAAGTATATTTGTATAAACTATCCTTAGAATGGCATTAACTTGGGTTGTAGGGAAACTATTTGGGAATGGAATCTTGAATATTTATTTCAGAAGGAATCTGAAGCAAATGGGGGAAATGCCAATGTTTTAAAAATCAGAATGGTAGAGATATGGGTATAATCTTTCCACTATTTTGTAAAATTTGTTAATTTTTGTATCTCATAGAACCAGTAGCTCTACTTCAACCTCTCCTACGCCCCAAGTTTAGCACCTATGAGACATTTGTCTTTATCTACAAAAAGACTTCCACAAGCATAGAGTCAGAGCAGCATTATTCTTAAGAGATCTCAGCTTGAAATAATATAACTATTCACCCACAGGGAAACTGGTATGGTCATACAATGGAGTCCTATTCAGTAATAAAAAGAAATGAACTGCATATACACATGATAACATGAACAAGTATCCTAAGAACTTTATATTGAGCTAAAAGACACAGAAGTCAATTTTGATTTTTATGCAGCAGAGTTGGTTACATTTGTACATTCCAGTGCAAAATGAAAATGTGGGGCCATTTTCAAAAAACAAGGAGTCATTAAAAAAAACTAAAATATAGCGCCTCCCTGGTGGCACAGGTGGTTGAGTGCAGCGCTGTGAAGCTGTCCGCAGCAGCCTTTACAGTGCCGGTTTCATCCCTGCCGGCCTTGAGGCAACCCACATGGCAAGCAGACCTCTCCTGTCTCACCTGCTGCTCCCTTCAATAGTGTATTTCGTCAGTCTGCCTGTTCTGTTCCCCACTCCGTCTCTGGTGAATCCTCTCACCTTCCTGCACATCTGGCCTGTACCCTGGCTCTTGTATAAATAAAATAAATCTTTAAAAAAAGAAACTAGATATAATGTTCTTTTGCTCTTCTGTTTTTTGAATTGTGACAATTTTTATTTGCTATTTAATGCTAGCTTAAGAAAAGTTTAAAATGAAAATAGTTAAATTTAAATTTAATATAAAATCGCTTCTCGGCCTTTTGGCTAAGATCAAGTGTAAATTTAATATTAAATTATATTGTTCATATTTACACTGTATAATGCATGTTTAAATGCAAATGTGAGAACATTTATCTTGCATGCAGAGTAACTGAAATGACAAGTTGTATTTTGTAGCTCATTCTTGCATATGTATATTGTTCTTATCTGAACAGTAGTAGTGCTGCACAAAGCTAATTAAACCATTTCAACTTCCCTTCTTGATATATGAACATTCTACCAACAATGCAGCATTAGCTCAATGATGCAGAAGGCTTGTGGGATTAGGAAACTATGGGTAACATAGAATTCTCTTTCCTTTCCCTTTATGCTATCATTTTCAGCATCAGAGGTTGCAAATATAGGGAAATGACACCCATAGGAAATGATGTGATAAGGTTTCATGGTCACTGGTGACTTTAGAACACCATTACTTTCTGTGTTTGAAGCAAAGACTGTTTGTGATGGAAATCTTGGTCTTAGAGGCCGTGGGTGCCCATGCTACAGATGATACGCTTACTTCTCAAGTCTCACTCACCTCCCACTCATCATTTACTACCTGGCATTTTGTCCTCCTGGGGCACTGCAAAAGCCAGATGTGAATGGAGTGACAGGAAATGGGACATCTATATTGCTCCTTTGTCCAATCAGATTCAACTTTTATTTTTATTATTTTTTATTTATTTATTTATTTTTTTTTTATAGAGGCATGCTTTATTTATTTGTTTGCTGGTTTGTTTGTTTTGTTTATACATGCACTGGGTACAGTCAGAAGCGCGGGAGGGTGAGAGAATTCACCAGAGCCAGAGCGGGGAGCAGAGCAGGCAGAAGGACCGAAGTACACTGCTGAGGGGAGCAGCGGGCGGCAGGAGAGGTCTGCGCACCATGTGGGACCCTCCTCCGGTGGCCGGGGAGCAGCCGGGGATCGAACCGGTGCCGCAGAGACCGTGGGCAGCTTTGCAACCCAGCACTCAACCTCTGCGCCACCGGGGAGGCCCTCAGATTCAACTTTTAAATCACAGTTTCAAGATAGCAATAATAGCAGAGGCACTAAACTAAATTTAGGATCTGTTCAAGTCCAGTTATATGTGTATACATATAAGTTATATGTATGTTTCTCAAAGCTCAGTAAACTTAAAACTTGTGGAATTTATTATGTGTAAATTATAATTAAATAAAAATTAAATCTACAAAAACCAACCCCTCCAATTTTGTCTTAAATGTAAAATTGCAAAAACTTTAAATACTTTATTGACTTTATTTTTCTGGTGACTAATACAGCAAATGAGTAGACTAAATTTATCAGTCATCAGCCTCTTCTTTCATTTTCTTACAACTCTCTGACCTACTTTAATAGTTACTTAAAAGTGGTAAAATCATTACATAGATAGAGGATAATTTTTCATGTTTTCTTTTTCTACAAAGAAAATATTAGTTATCATTTTGAATAGTAGACTACATGAAAAAGAAGATTGTAATGATCAGTCTACAATTTCAACTAAATAATACTCAGGCAAGTATTGCTTGATTTTTTAATATTTCATGGGATTGTGACGTGTCTGCAATTCATGAGAACTTTATGTTCTTTTTTTCTATGATAGTCTAAGCCCCTGGAGAGAAAAGACTTTGATAGGGGTCGTGGCACTTTGTCTCAGCGTACTCATTTGTCCTGGTCAAGGAAGCACAATGAAGATGTGCCTCTCACAGCTATTATAATCATGCTATTGAGAAGGAATGAAGTTCAATATTGCTGGACTTTTTTGTTCACACTTAGCCATCATTTCTAAAATGCAATCAAGAGCTTTTACATACTTTGTTGCAATTTTATTTGACCATGTTCCCAGCCACTTATCTTCAGCAGGGTGGTGAGTTATTTTCAGTTTTTCTATATAACATGGGGGCCAATACATTGTTTAAATACTTCTAAGTTCATGGAGGCAATATTTGATAGAGATATTTTATAGACTTATGAATGCATGTTTTATATTTTAGTGCTGTGCTATTTGTTCAGAGCTAATATCACTTTGAATATTTGCTATATTTAAAAGCAAAAATAATTTTAAGAAAACACCAAAATTAGAATTCGATATTTAGTGGTGAACATATATATGTATTGATTTATAATGAGCCACACCTGAAACCTGTATATGTTATAAGTCAATGTTACTTCAATTAAAAATAACTAAATATTATAAAAGTGAAAAAAGGCATATTACAGTAAAAAAATGCCTTAATGCCTTTATATGTTACCTATATGAGGTACCCTTTAAGCTGAGATTATGGGAACAGCCTGGGAAGTCAAAATCACTTGTAAGTCTGTCCATAGGAAGATCACAACACATAGAACACCCTTCATGAGCCTCAAAGTCATTGCCTGAAATGTTATTGCTCAAAATTATTATTATTTATAATAATTTAATGTGTTCTATTAGAAAGCTATAGTTTATATCTGAGTGTATTTCTGCTCATGTTCTGGATTTAGATCTTTTATATTGAGGAATTCAGTATTAATATTAATTAGTAGTACTAATACTAATATATTCATTATATTTATGTATTTTAGGTATTCAATACTTAAGTATTTTGAATTTTTGACTGGAGAATATATATTATATATGTTATACCATAATATCTACATATAATATAATATATATAATAACATTAGAAAGTTATAGTGTGTATTTTGTTGTCTCCCAGGACCTAAAGTGAACATATCTGTATCCAAATACATAATTCTCCTTCTTAAACCAGCTTTTCCTATTCTCTTCCTTAATTCTAGTTGCTGTCAGGCTCCTCTGGGGGAACCTAGGCTCAATGGAACACAAATTAAAAACTGCCATTACAGTGTTTTCATTTTGAGGGTTAAATCTCATTTAATGGGGTATGTTAGATAGCAGACCCCACCTTGGACCCCTTGAAAGGGAATATGCTTTTTGAGAAGATTACTAGGTGATTCTTATAAGCATTAACATTTTAGAAGCATTAACTTAGAGGATCTGGGAAATGTTCAAAAATAAGGATGTATGTAAACATGGAGAATAAGATCGAATAACTTTTGTGCATAAGGGAAAATTGTAGTGCCTCTTTTTTTGATGTATGATTCTGAGTTTGCGCTGGCCACAAGAGAATCGTGGGCAATATCTGGAAGGGAGAGGAAGCAGCGGCTGTGACACACGGAAGGTCTGGTGCTGCGTGGGGACGCTGAGCTCATGAGCGTGGCCACTGGTGTGCGGATTTCTCTCTTTGCTGTGGGGCTTCAGTGAGACCTGCATTACAGGCTCGTGGCATCTTGCTACTTCTCCCCCTTCAACTCTTCCGTGTCCTGGGCCACGCACATGGCAGCCCCATGGGGAAAGGCACCAGATACCTCTGCAGGTCTCTGGAGTTCATGAGGACAGATGCATATTCCCTCTTGTCCTTTGTTTTCACTTTGTATTTGTGATTCCGGCTGGTCTTCATGGGTTCCAGTTTCTGCTTGATTTCTTCAACTTTGTAGCTGAAGCTTTCCCTCTCTCTGGCCTAGGTGACCTACAGCAACTTCAGACTCACTACCAGGGGCAGACACAGCAGCTTCCCATAGGCTTCTTCCTCAGTTCTTTCCCTGGTCCCTGGTTAAAGCTGTTTCTCAGATTCTCCAGTCACTCATTTTCCTTCCCTACTTCCTCCCACAATTGTTAAGTTTAATCCCCATAATGATTATCTTCTGTATTAGTCATTGTGGTCCTCCCTCCTTGATTAATCCTGATACATTTAGCAATTCCACTAATGATTGCCTACTTCTTGGTTTCATTTGTGACTCATTTCACATGTTAATTTACAGGGCTCCGATGCCATCTCAGCAAAGATCCTCTTGATATCTTGAAAAGGGAAATTACTTTTTTTGAGAAGAACTTTTAACAGTTGAAATGCTAAAATACCTTTTCTTTTTTAGCTTCTTAATGAAGCATAAAGGGTAGCTAAGATGCTATTGTATCCCTTTTCATAATTTTATATAGATATGTTAAAAAAAAAAACACTAACCAAAGGAGAAAGCTCAAGGGAAATAGGTTATTAGGAGAAAGAAGAAAAGGTTATTGGCATATACAATAGGAGAATAACTACAATTGTTTTGTTGTACTAAGGAGCTCAGCATCCTACTGAGTAAGCTTCTTATCTTTTTTCAGTGGTTTTTCTGTTAACCTTTCAAATCAACCATATGCGGGTTTAAAGTAACCTAAAGACACAGGTGTCTTTTTTCCTATTTTAATTAATTTAATAAAAAAAATTCAGCCAGAAAATGAGACGATTCTTCTTCACATGAAATAATCTGTCTTATATCTTAGAAGTTTTGTTGTTGCCTTAAACTGAGTCGTAAGATTGCAATAAAAGGAAGTAACAGTTTCTCTTCTTCCAATTTAGTCCACTCAATCAGCAGTTAACTGTTAATTGCCTCTTGAATTATTCACATTTCCAGTTTTTCTTTTTATCCTTGAAGACAGCAAATAAATTGTCTAAGTAAAATATCAGTTTGTGGTGGTGGTGTGTGACTTTGCATCAAACCTAGTCCTTGTTTTTCCTGTCACTGTAATACATCACAAAAATTATATTGTATTTTTAGTTTTTCAAGTTCTTTGTAGATACAACACATTTCCCTCTGTCATGGGTTAGTGAAGCTGTTTCATTGGTTTGTGAATTTTATTTACTTTAAATAAGAGAAAGTTTTACGCAAATCTCTCAATTCTGTACTGATCTAAGGCAATAAAAAGATCTTGTTAATTCACAAAAACCTTTTAAAAATTATTTATCCAAAATAAACAGCTTTATTTGCCCAAAGAAATAACAAACTGTCTTTTAGTTAGCTGTTACTTGCATAAATGACTCTAATGAGGAATTATTTTGCCAGGGTATGGTCAGATTTTCCCTGGAAGATTTTCTTTTCTTTTTACTGACAAACCAATATGCTAGTGAAATTTGATCACACGCTAGATGTGAAGTAACTTGAAGGAGACCCTGGCAGTAGCACTTCTCTATCTTCATGTCATACATTATAGTTGCATAAAGATCTCCCTAAGGGTTTACTTATATGTGAGGTCACTCACTGAATGTCTAAGCCTAATCACATGAATCAAACTTCTTGGAACAAACTCTTTGCAGACATGGATGACTCTATCTCATAAACAACTGCTGTTTAGAATGGATTTCCAGCACTTTGTGAAGAAGCACACTTCAACCTAATTTTTCTTGCAATCTGTTCCCCAGACACTTCCTTGTAATCTTCACTTACTATCTGCCAAAACCACTTGACCAGTGGTTTTTTTTTGCTCGTTTTCACATTTTTTTAATGTAAAAATTGTCACTAAATCTATGATTTTGAGTTTCCAAGTAATTTACATTAGATACAGAGAACAGGACTTTTCACTAGAAGTATTTAAATGGTAAAAGAAATACATTTAGATTAGTTTCTTTCTAACAGTTTTATAATTGGGCAGCATCATTTCTACAGCGTGGCAACTGGAGCCTTTGCCCTGGTGCCCTGCCCTGTAGCCAACCCCTCCTCACTGGGCCAGGGCACCTGCACACTAGGGATTTATGTTCTCTTCCTTCCCCCACTACTCCACTTCCTCCAGGTTTTCCAGGACCACGAATTCCTTGTGCAAATGCATCGACATGCTTCCAAGCCCAAAACTTGAGTTTGACACCCACTCAGGCATCTTTCTGGATGGGTGAATGGAGGCCCAAATGAGTTCCGTTTTATCACCCCTGTGGCTGCAGGGCAGAGAAGTACTGGTGGGGTGTGTGTTATCTCAGCAAGGAGACACAGGATGGTTTCCCCCACAGAGGTACAATGAGAGCCATGTGGTACCTGGGAATATGATTGTTGGTGGTTGGAGGCTGTGGGGGTCTTAGAAGCTTGGAGTTTAGTTGCTCAATGTGAGAAATTGGCTGGTTATGTGGTCTCTCTATACAGATGAATTAGCCTTTTTATCTTTGGGGTTGGCTGCAAACCGCAAATTTAAAACCGTAAATCTCAAAAGATAAATGGTTTTACTTATTCTGACTTGGAAGCTGTTTTGGAACATACCTCCAAATAACCAAAATTCTTTACTATAATGGGATGGAAAAGTTAAGTTTGATTTTAGTATGTTTTATATGTCAGAGAATGTGGAATCTGACTTTTCCTGTGCCTCATTTTTTGTGGCTGAAACCCAAAGCTGAAGATACAAGGCAGTAAGTATTCCTAAGCCTTTAATAACTGCCAGCACTATCTTTTTTCCATAGCCCCAAAGTCCCCCATTTACTTGTACTGTCTCAGAACATGAAGGGTGACAAATTCAGTTTATGTCCGGATGTTCCTCCCTCTTTTGTCTTTGGAGGAGGAGAGAGTGGTCCTTCTACATCCATGGAGGCAAGTGAATCAGCTTCAGCAAAATCCTCATGAAGATTTGGGGCATCTCAAAAAAGTGGTGACTGAAACCCTTTTCCTCTCAATATTTGTCAGAATATTAAAATGAACTGAAAGTAAATACATGGCTGCTTCCTTGCACATGTTCCTTTTTCTCCATATAGTTTCTCATCTCTCTTTCAACTTTATTTTATTTTAATCCCAAGAATTATTTTAGTGTTGAGCTCCATGGGCATTTATTTATTTGCCTATTTCCGACCTTCAATACTTTTCTAGATGCTTGCATATAAATTTGCTTGTAAACAATTTCATTGGCCATTTAAAAATATATGGGTGAAAACAAAATTATTGATCTTTTAACATAGCTATATTAAAATATGCTAAATGAGTTTTCAATATACTATGACTTTATCTTACGCTTACTCTCTTTTAATTTATTATTTTTAAAGATTTATTTTATTTACACGTACAAGAACTGAGGTACAGGCCAGAGGTGCAGGGGGTGAGAGGATTCACCAGAGACAGAGTGGGGCACAGAACAGGCAGACTGACTGAAATACACTGCTGAGGAGAGCAGCGGGCGAGTCGGGAGAGGTCTGCTGCACCATGTGGGTTGCTCCCTGGCCGGGGATAGAACTCCTGTTGCAGTAGCCGCGGACAGCCTCATAGGTTGTGTCTTAACCGGTTTTGCCACCAGGGAGGCCCCTTACTCTCTTTTTAAAACAAATAGAAAAATGTATGGAAAAACCTAGTGTGTTAAAAAAACATTTTGTTAAGGAAATAATTAAAGAGATGCATAAATATTAGTTCCAGATATATTCCTTTAAATGCTGTTTGTAATGAGAAAACAAGGACATGCTATATCTATTTGTATGCATAAAAACAGTGGTAACTTATTAAATAAATTAACATGTATTCCTGCATTGAAATACTATGTAGCCATTTGGAATGATGCTGCTTTTGAAGTTTATTTGGTAGATGAAATCTGTTTAGAGTACTGATTCAAATATATATATAGGAATGAATCTGGAACTATATATATCAAAATGTTAATAATAATAATTGCCTCTGGGTAGTTTGATTTATAAATATTTAAAATGCATTTTTTTTGCTTAATTGCATCTAAAAAAGCTTTCTGTAATCAATATGCATTACTTTGAGAGTTAATAGTTAACTATGACCTCCCCGGTGGCGCAGCAGTTGAGCGCTGGGTTGCAAAGCTGCCTGCAGCCTCTGCAGCGCTGGTTCGATCCCTGGCCACTGGGCGAGGGTCCCACATGGTGTGCAGACCTTTCCTGCCGCCCGCTGCTCCCCTCAGCAGTGTACTTCGTCAGTCTCCCTGCTCTACTCTCCCCTCTGGCTCTGGTGAATTCTCTCACCCTCCCGTGCTTCTGACTGTACCTAGTGCTTGTATAAATAAATAAATTAATTAAAAAAATAAAAAAAACAGATGTCAACTAAAACAGTCTATGATTTTGGATTTTATTGTCACAAATGCTTGAAACAGTAGAGGAACTGTGAAGACAGAAGGCTATGCCAATCTGTCAGAGGAAAATTGGGTCCAGAGAGGAACGTCAAAGTGCACATTACAGATGAGTTCCAAATGGGTCTTTCTTTGATCTTTGGTTTAGCATTCTTTTGAGTAGCACTTAGTGTCTGCTGATAAGAAGACAAAATTTGAGGCCCACCTGCTCAGTAAAGTAGCTTTGATTTAGTAGAGGTAGAAATCCAGACAAATTTAACTAATATCTCTGATGGCGTCAGTGTTTTTAAAGTGCCAAGTTATATCTGCTATGCAACCTGGTTTGGGAATTACTGATTTGAAACCTTGATTTATCCTCTGATTTCTCATTCTGGCTTGTTCTAAGCAGATTCACTGGAATCTCTGACCCTTGACTTGTTGACTTCAAGTCCCTTAGGGAGTATTAACCAAATAGAAACCATGCTAGGCAGACAGATTGTAAAAAGAAACAACAGAAAACATATAAGAACATAAAGGATGTTAATGGGTAAATAATATGAGCTCATTAGCAAAGGGATGAAGACTGAGCGAGTCCTGGTTCCTGTTACCTCAGGGTAGAATTATTGTAGGTCAGTTCTTCAGAAGCTCATCTAACTTCTTTTTCTTGTAATATATTTAATGAATATGTTGGGACCAAAGGAAACTAGTTTTGGGCAACAGCATAGTCCTGATTATTACAAGTCCTTTGTATAGCATTCTATCATCTTCTACTTGGAGAACATGGATTGTGTTTGTGCACACCTTGTGTGGATCCACCTTGCAGCTTATAATATAGGCATAGCTCCTTTGAGTTCACTCTTCTTTAATGCACTTTTTGCAAACTGAAGGTTTGCTGCAACCCTGTGTTGGGCAAGGCCACTGGCACTACTTTCCCCAAAATAATGATTTTAGCATCTTAAGCTAAAGTATTTTTAAATAAAGTATTTTAAAATTAAGTTATGCATGTTATTTTTAAAGACACAATGTTATTTCACACTTAGTAAGCACTGGTGTAATATAAACATAATTTTTATATGCACTGGAAAAATTCAAGACACTCACTTTATTGTGGTGTCTGGAACTGAACCCACAACATCTCTCTGGTGTGCTTGTAGTGTGCTTGGGAGCAAGTATCTGGAAATGTTGATGGTGGAAATTTTCTTAACCTGCTTGCTTGGTGCTAGAAGTTACTTAACCTACATAAACTAGGGCTGTGGATGCTTGAGAGTTTGGAGTTCCTTGTGAGGTTCTGCAGCTGCTTGAGATTTAGCGAGCTTCTTCCCTAAGGAAGGGTCTATCTGTGCACTTGCACACATGTGCTATAACATTGTCCAGCATTGTTCAACAGAACTTTCTCTAATGCTAGAAATGTGTTTTATATGTATTACTCAGTCGTTATTGGCCACGTGTGACTAGTGGACACCAGAAATGTGGCTAGTTAAGTGAAGAACTAAATAATAAATTCACTTTTTAATAGCCATGTATGAGAAGTTCTGCTTTACTGGATACTTGGGCTTTTGTTAATTGAAGTAGAAATTCTCAGCATACAACCTTCCCATTGTTTCTTATTGATAAAAAGTCCTTCTAGCTTAATATCAGAAGATAAATACTTGAGATACAGTTTTGGCTATCCTTACAATGAGGAAAGCACAGGACACAGGCAATCATATCTACCTTTTCTTAGTGCCAATTGTGAATAAAGTAGGAAAATTACTGTTCCCCTCTAGTTATATGGTAATTGGATAGGAAGGATGTGGAGAACTAGTATTTTTTTTTTTTAAGGGTAACTAGTTGTTGACATGATCAGACTTTAGAACAGAAATCTCAGAGGTCAGGGAAAACTATATGTGAAGATTGAAAGACCCAAATAATTTCAGTTTGTTGAACCCAGAATTTCTCAATCTTAATTGACTCCAGAACTCATCTCTGGGTGTGCATGTGTAATAAATATCTACCAGCCACCACAAATCTATGCTTTGTGGGGCACATTTTGAGGAAAGACTATTCTATAAAATGGCTGGTTGTTGCCTCTGTTGTAAATCACATTTCCATCTACCTGCTAATGGATTTTCCCTGCTACTGTCCTTTTTGCATTCTTCCTTCCTGAATAGCTAGCACTAAGTCAAGAGTATATTAGGGTCTTGGTGAAAAAGGATATGTCATAGATGCCATTGCTCTTTCTATGTTTTGTGCTATCATATCCTACTTGATTCCTATTTAATTTATGTAGTCTTGGTGATAGAAGGTGGCTGGGCACAACCAATTTTTTTGACCAGTGAGTCACATAACACCTGGTTTATAATGGGCTTCTCAGGCAACTTGGTGTCCTAATGGACACTGGTTTTCAAAGTTCAAGGATTTCTTTTTTTTTTTTTAAATAATAAATTTTATTTTTATATTCCCCCATACAATTGCAAACCCCCCATTCTGACCCCAATCCCTCCCCTCCCGCCCCCCACCCCCCAAAAAGTGTCTCTGGTTCATAGTTTTTTGTTGATTTTGATTTTCACTTTCTTATAGTTATTCATTTTCCTGGTCCCTTATTTAAGTTTTCTAGATTCCTGCTATGAGTGAGACCATCCGGTATTTTTCTTTTTCTTTTTGGCTTATTTCGCTGAGCAGGATCGCTTCCAGCGCCATCCATGTTGCTGCAAATTGCATGTGTTTATCTTTTTTGAATGCTGAGTAATATTCCATGGGGTATATGTACCACATCTTCTTGATCCAGTCATCTATTTTTGGGCATTTGGGCTGTTTCCAAAGCTTAGCTATTGTAAACAGTGCTGCTATAAACATAGGGGTGCAGGTGTTCTTTGGAATTGATGTTTCTGTGTCCTTTGGGTAAATACCTAGGAGTGGAATTGCTGGATCATATGGAAGCTCTATGTTTAGTAGGTCCAGAAATCTCCACACAGCTCTCCATAGTGGTTGGACCAGTTTGCACTCCCACCAACAGTGGAGAAGAGTTCCTTTTTCTCCACAACCTCGCCAACATTTGCTGTTGCTAGTTTTTTTAATATGTGCCATTCTCACTGGTGTAAGATGGTATCTCATGGTAGTTTTGATTTGTATTTCCCTGATTACAAGTGATGTTGAACATTTTTTCATATGTCTGTTGGCCATTTGCATTTCCTCTTCAGAGAAATTTCTTTTTAGCTCTTCTGCCCATTTTTTGACTGGATTATTTTCTTTGTTGTTGCTGAGTCTCATCAGCTCTTTGCAGATTTTTGTGATCAGTCCTTTATCATTAGTGTTGGGTGCAAAAATGTTCTCCCAGTTGGTGGGGTTTCTCTTTGTTTTTGTTATTGTCTCTTTTGCTGTGCAGAAGCTCTTTAATTTGATGTAGTCCCGGCTGTTTATCTTTGCCTTCACTATCACTGCTTTGGGTAATGTGTCTGTAAAGATATCTTTGATATGCAAATCATGTAGTGTTTCGCCTATATTTCCTTTATGTATTTTATGGTTTCAGGTCTTATGTCTAGTTCTTTAATCCATTTTGAGTTGATTTTTGTGTATGGTGTGAGGTAGTGGTCAAGCTTCATTCTTTTGCATGTAGCAACCCAGTTTTCCCAGCACCATTTATTGAACAAACTTTCTTTGCTCCATTGCATAGTCTTTGCTCCTTTGTCAAAGATTAGTTGACCATAAATCTGTGGGTTTATTTCTGGATTTTCTATTCGATTCCATTGGTCTGTATGTCTGTTAAAGTTCAAGGATTTCTAATGTTAATTCATTTCACTTGAAAACTACATGGAAAAAGAGCAAGTGATGTTTTTTAAATGCACGATACCAAAGACCCCATGCAAAGTCAATTTCTCTAGTTTATAATCATTTTATGATTTCACAGAATATTTAACTAAATGGAGAATAGTTTTTCATATCCAGCCTTTTTATTCATATCCACATACCTTCCTGTTAGTCTGTGCACTTAGTTTATCTTCATACATGCAGAACAGTTCCTTTTTCACACTTGCTCAGCCAAGCAAGATAAGGACTATAATTACAGAGAAATGTATCCTTTTAAGAGTCAAAACATACCCTGCATTTTTTTTGTTCAGATAATAGAGAAAAGCTACAATGTAAGCCAACTTACTTTTATTTTTGCCAAGTTATGAAAAATTTAAAGGCCATGCTGCACTAAAGAAATATGGAAATGAACTTAATTTCTTCTTTAAAATATTATAGTTTATATATAAAATAAAACACAAAAATTAATAAATTGAAGGAAATTTTATTAGCATAATTTTTTTTGTTAATTAAAGTTAAGATTATAGCTAAATATTCACATATTATATATCTCACAATACTTATTTCCAGGGCTCCCAGAACAGACTAGGCCATGTCTTTTCCTTACTTATTACATTTTTAAAAAACCTGAGCACCAGGATCTCAACCAAAGGACTTACTGGGTAAAGCTAATAGGAATAAATTTATCACCTCCTTGTGTGGGGATTATCTTGGTGTCTAAAAATATTATTTATTTACTTTGTTTCTTATATGTTTTCTAGAAGTTAACATAATGTATTAGAATTCATGTTTGTCATAAGAAGCAAAAGATTTGGAATTATCTTATTACTAGAGATACTTTTTATTTACTATGTATCTTGAATCTAGACACATTGTATAATTTAGAATTTTTCTGAAAGGTTAAACTAAATACACCTTGTCACTCTTATTTTATGGGACTTTCAATCATATAAATAAGCAAGTAACATAAAATATGAATGAAATATTTCTTTTTGAAAAATGTGAAATAATAAAAACTATAACATATAAAAAACAAAACAATCGTAAACTGCTCTGGCAAGTGACTTGTAAACTGTGTTTACACTACTGCCACATGGTGGTGCAACTTCACCTGAGAAATAGAAATGTCCACCATATGCTAGCATCCTGTGAACCCAGGTATTGTTTATGGGAATTGGGACTTGTTTGACAGATTGTAGTGACTGCTATGCTGTTATTTTACCATTCACTGTTTTATGATTTAAAATATTTTTAGGTGATATAAAAAGGCATCCAAAAATTATTTAGGTGGTGGCACTTCTTTTAGTGTAGAGATAAGCTTTTAAATGAGTAACTTTAGAAAGAAAGTGTTGATCAAAAGTTATGAAGAATTACTAATAATTGTCATAATATGCCATGCATATTTTGGAGAACTCTAAAAATATTAGATATTACAAATTAAAATAAGATATTAAAGAATAAAAGGACATGTGTTGTAAATTACTTATTCTAGATAGAAACTTCCTACTACAGACTCAACTTGGGAAAATTAGGCTTGGATTATCAATGTTTTGAAATATGCTAATCCTCAACAACTTGAAGTCACATCCAAGATCTTCTCTGATCAGAGTGGTATCACACTAGAAAACAATCACAAAAAGAAAGTGGGAAAAGCCTCTAATATGTGGAGACTCAAACATACTACTGAATTGGATTAACGAGGAAATTATAGGAGAAAACCTGAACAGACCAATTATAAGCAAAGAAATTGAAACAGTAATCCAAAGGCCCAGGACCAGATGGCTTTTCTAGTGAGTTCTACCAAACTTTAAGGATGTACCCATTTTGCTGGACCAAGATTCCATTTCATATAATAGTTCTCCAGTTAGACAGCTAGAAACAATAACATTTAAGGATAAAATCTTTAAAGTTCAAAGAATAGAAAAGATAGCATAAAACTAAAAATTAAAATTGTAACTAGATATAGTGTGGTGATCATTTCTCAATATATACAAATATCAAATCACTATGTTGGACACCTAAAACTAGTATAATGTTACATGACAATTCTACTTCAATAAAGAGAAATTAAATACATTTCCCCATATATGCATGTGTTAATTTAAAAAAATTATAATTTAAAATAAATTTTAAAATAATACTTTTGTGCTTAATGTCATTTTTATTTTTAAATGTGGTAAAAATTGCATGTGGTAAAAATTTATAATCTTTTTTTTTTTTTAGGAGGCGCTTGGGAGCGTGGGTGCGGGGTGCGCATGCCTGATGGTGGATACCTGGAGTATGGTGTAAGCATGCGTACCTGGGCATACCTGGGCCTGGGGCTGAGGATATAAAAGCGGTGGAGCGCGACTACCAGATGAAGAGGGTTGGCTGTGAGAGGAAGCCCAGAGGAAAGAGCATATAGAGATTTGCTGGCTTCTTTCCCTTGCAAACTATTAAAAAACCTGTGGAGGTGATGCCAAGAGCTTCAAGCTTCTCTTTTATGCTGCCTGAACCAATGGTGAACCTACCCGCCTGAAATGGTTGCACAACAGGTCTGCATGCCATTTTCAATATTTCTTAAAATCTAATAGTAATATTTTATTACAATAAATCTGTATAACTAGTAAAATATCAAAAGAGCTTTGTCTGGTATCACCTCAGCTCACTTAAAATTTATAATCTTTTAAATGTTTATGTTCTTTGTTTCTTTTTTATAAAAAATATTTTATTTTTATTTATTTATGCATACAAGAATGGGGGTTCAGGCCAAAGGTGCAGGGGTGATAGTATTCACCAGAGCAGAACAGGCAGATCTACTGAACTATACTGCTGAGAGGAGCAGGCGGGGTTACAGGAGAGGTCTGCTGTGCCATGTGGATCAGCTCCCTGGCTGGGGATTGAACACATGCAGCAGTGGCTGCCAATAGCTTGATAGTGCTGAGACTTAAACCCCTGAGCCAGCAGAGAGTCCTTCTACTGTTCTTAATCTAGTTGGAAGTTTATCTTGCAAGGGTTGATAGAAGAGGGGACAATATAATATTGAATAATGTTATTATAACATTAATAATATTGAATGAACCTAGTAACATTAAATTAATATGCAGTGGCAACAGAAAGGGAAAAGAAAAAACTTATTTATTTATTTACTTATTTATTTTAAAGATTTATTCATTTATACAAGAACTGGTGTACAGTCAGAGGCACGGGAAGGTGAGAGAATTCACAGAGACAAAGCAGAGAGCAGAACAGGCAGACTAATCGAAGACACTGCTGAGGGGAACAGCGGGCAAGACAGGAGAGGTCTGCTGTGCCATGTGAATCTCCCTGGCTGGCCGGGAATTGAACCCACGCTGCAGAGGCCGCGGACAGCTTCACAGTGCAGTGCTCAACCTGCTGCGCCACCAGGGAGGCCTGGAAAAGAAATTTATATGGTTGACAGACTCTACTAAATAAGGGTAATGGTAGAAGAAGCCTTTGGGACTTTTTGACCCTATAGTGGCCAGTATTTCTATTTCCATTAAGATCTTATGCTTGATTTAAATTTAATTAAAGAAAACTTGATTTATATTTTAACAGAGTAATTCCTTAAACCTCTGGCCTGTACCCCAGTTCTTGTATGCATAAATAAATCTTTAAAAAAAAAAAGGAATATATGCACAATGACCACAAAGGAATGCAGTGAGTAGTTAGAGTCTGGCACTCTGAGACCCTCAGCTTCCCATAAGCAAGTGCTGGAAGTTTTTTGTTTTTTGTTTGTTTTTTTTTTTTTTTGGGGGGGGGGTTGGTATCCTCAGAACTTTTACCTTTTTATTCTTGACTCTAAATATTTTGGCCATAAGCAGATTTCCCTCTGATTGTTTTCATAAAGGATATAAATCAAATCATTGGTCATGGTGACCCTGTTATGTGATATTTATGCACACGTTATTTTCTGTTTCATAAGAACAGGTGATGGAGACAATAAAAATTAAGTTGGGAAAAATGTTTTGTGTTGAATAACAGTCCATTTTTTATGTGCACTATATCCTGCATGAGTGAGTGTAAGCATTTTGAAAAGAAGGTCTTTTTAAAAATTTTTTTTGAAGCAAATTGATACTCAAATATTTTCCAAGGTCCTTGTCCAGCTTGAAGCACTGCATTTTTGGACCTATTTTTGGTTAACAGCACACATGCAAAGGCCAAACCTGGTTGTGTACCCCATAAATGTTTATAGAGCTTTTTGTGTCATACCACTTTACTGAAAATTATAAAATTCTTAAGAAGAATTAAACCTGGAAGGATTTGTAAGTCCTTATAATCAGTAAAATCAGTACTACTAAGTGTTAGGATAGTCCTCGGACTTCTTCCTTGGCTCCAAATACAATCTACATCATGATGACTCTGAAATGTATTCATCTATCTTCAAACTTTCCAAAATCTCAATTATATATTGAACTATGATAGCATATTCAGTTAGATGTCTGATGCACATCTAAAAACTAACAAATCCAAAAATGACTTAATTCCTTGCCCCCAAAATTCCTCTCCCAATTTTCCCCATTTCAATTCATGGCAACTTATTCATCTGGATGTTTAAGTCACAAACCTTAAGGTCAACCTGGACTCCTTTTTCCTCTTATCAAAAAGTTGAACTGGAAACAAAACCTAGCCTTCAAAAGAACTCATATTTAATCACTTTTCACCACTTGCATTGTGCCCTGCCCCGTCTCCCATTTGGTTTGTTACAATAGCTTAACTGGTTTCGCTGTGTCACCTTTGATATGAAAGTCAGTTCTCACACATGAATGCCAGTCATAACCTCTGTTCAGAACCTCCAAGTCCTTGTATTTATATCAGATGACTTATATGGTGCAAGGTGATCTGCTCTCCCTAAAACCTTATGTACCTGCTCTTTCCTGTGTGTGGAAAGTTCTCCTGCAGACACCTACATGGATTGCTGCCTCACTTCTTTGAAATCTCTGCTCAAATGTTACTGCTATAGAGCTCTCTTTGAACTTTCTATATAAAATGACAAATTCTCTTCACCATCCTTCTTTATCCCCCACATGCTGCTTGATTTTTAACAAGGTACTACCACTGACATGATTTTAAGTCTTTTTTTGGTCTGTCTCCCCTTTCTAGGATGTAAGGTAACTAAGACCAAAGCAGGGTCTTTGTTCTGGTCACTCATATTTCTGTGCACAGCATGTGGAGTTTAAATCACTCATTCTGATAGACCAGCAGCACTGGTCTTGGGTTCCCTAGCCAGTTATACTTGTGGGCCTAATAAGTCATTGTGGCACCAGACTCATTCAGCTTTGTGGGGCACATGTAGAAAATGGGGGGACAGCAGCAAGAGTGTCATCAGCAGGAATTCCTGCAGCAGTCCAAGAACCTCTTCTCTAGCCCTTCAAGCACAAGTTTAGGGAAAGAGACCACTTTGGTATGTATAGGTATTGCCCTTACTTAGAAGGTCCACATCCCCTAATATTTGTTGCATTTGTTCCAGGAGAGTATCTTCTCATAAACTACAGGATACAAGAGCAATAACCTCAGGGAAGCCCCAGAGCCATGACCTCTCACCTGACATTTATGGTTCACATCTGTCCTAATGTTTCCCATCAGGTATAATTTTAGCAAATAATATTGACTGGTAACATAGATAAGATTTCACCTTGCCAGTAGAATAGTGCAGTGCCATAACCTTGTCAATAATTGCTAATTTCATCCCCCCACATATATATAATTCTAGTAGATGAACTTCACTGAATTTTTAATAAAGTATTGACATGTAATTTCCTGATGTTTAATTAATTTAAGCACATATTTTATATGCTGATCGGCCATTTGGATATCCTTAGTCACGAGTTATATGCTCATACAATTTTTTTCTTCATTTTATTTTGGGGTTTCTTAACTTTTTCAAGCATACTGATTTAGAAGTTCTGAATATAAATCTTTTGTTATATACATGTACTGCAAATATCACATTCTACTTGCATAAGCTTTAATATGTCAATTTCAGAAAATCTATTCCTCTTGTGCTATAACATTAATCTATTGTTAAAAAGCATATTACTTAACAGCTGTTAGTAAAACTGATATTGTAGTGCAAAAAAAGCAATTAACAGTATGTAATCAAATGAATGTGGCTAGATCTGGCCCCTAGATGTAGTCAAGAGATCGAGGCAATAAAGGGAGTAAGATGAGTAAGATACAGATATAATCTCACATACTTCAGCATTACATTAACTGTAAATGGCACAACTGTTCCAATGAAATTCTCTATTCTAGGCAAAACACACCACAATTAAGACTGATTGTATCACAAAGGAACTAACAAGTAATAACCTTTACATGTAAGAAGCAGAAAAACTGGAAGCAAAAGGATGGAAAATCAATCATGCAAACCCCAATAAAAACAGAGTTTGCAGAGATATACTAACAACATAGACTTTAAGGAGAAAACTATTATTAAAAATAAGGGCATTTCAAATGAGGAAAGCACAATCACCAGGAGGCATAGCATTCCTAAATTTGTATTCACTGTCTCCAAACACGTAAAACAAAACTGACATATGAAAAAAATATGCAGACAAAACCAAGATCATAGAGTGTGACAGACCAGTCTAAGCAACAGAGAAAATAATCAGCAGACGTACAGATATTTAGAACAACACTATTAATTTTACCCTGTGTGTGAGTGTGTGTGTGTGTGTGTGTGTGTGTGTGTAAAACACACTGCTGGAACACAGCACTCAACATTCCTATTATACAAATTCTATTTTAGTTCACATAGAACTCCCAGCAAAATGATATCTATACCTGGTCTGCAAAGGAAGTCACAACAATGTTTCAAGCATTATATCACAGTTTCTTCTGATCACGGTGCAACTGAGTTATAAATGAGTAACACAAATACAAGGAGAAAACCCCTAAATAATTAGAAAATGTCATGTATTTTTATTCTTCTTTTTTTTGGGGGGGACCTTTTCTCATCACCCTTATTTAAGAATTTGTGGAAGCACAGCCTCCTACCTGCCACCTGCGGAAGCCTCGTCCTCAGCCCTGAGGGAGGCGCTGACACGCGGCCGCCGCCATCTGCCTCCCGCCTTCACACCCAACTCGGTTTTCGCAGCAGTGAAGCCAGGAGCTGCCACGTCATTTCCTTCTTGGCCACCGTCTTCTCAGGAGCCGCTTCCCTCCCCTTCCGGTCCCCTCAGCATCCCCGAGAGGGAGAGGTCAGGGCGACCTGCCGCGGGGGATGGCGGGAGCCGCTCACGCATGCGCACAGCCGCCTGGTCCCCACGACCCGTGAGCTCCCTGGTCAGGGGCCAGGCAGTGTCCACCTAGTGCTGCGGAGAGTCTGCGTTACAGGCAGGGGTGGGCAGGTTAGCACAAGAGGCCTTTGAAAAATCAGGTGGTCGGTCCTGAGATTGGTGATGGCCTGGAGTTCTGGCTTCCAGATCCGGGGAGTGGCCTTCCAGGAGTGAGTGTCCAGGAGCACGAGTGATGCAGTGGCAGGAGCACACTGCTGCACACTGCTCTGGTCAGTATTTATGGAGGATCTGACACTAGGATCTGCCACGTTTTCATTGGCAACACCCCACAACCTGCCTACAGGAGCTTCTTCCGGGTGCTCTTTGGATCCATGATGTAAATGCCCACTTTTTTCTGTAGATGTACTGTCCCCCTGGACGTCATGTTTGGTGTCATCTAAGTGGGTTCCTTCTGCACAGAAGTTGACAACATTTTCCTGCTTCCTTTGAAGGAAATCAGGGTCTCCAAGCATTGTGAGTTTCCCTTTAAGTTACCATAAAAGCCCGCAAGATTGCGCTCCTGTCCTCTGGGTATCATGGGAAAAGCTGCAATACATTTCTAAATAACCCATTTGTCAAAGTGGAATCACAATAAAAATGACAAAGTGCTTTAAAATAAAGGAGAATAAAAATAGACATTAAACCTTGGGCGATTCAGCTATAGCAGTGCTCACAGGGAAATTTCTAGTGCATGTATAAGAAGAAAAGAAAATCTGGAATTTTATTATAAAGGCATCTATCTAAAAAGTAGAATAAAAACAGCAACTTTAACTGAAAGAATATAAAAGGAAGAAAATGTATTATGAAACTAATGAAACTCATTTGCTTTTTCTTATGAATGTTTATGTTGCCTTTTGGTGTCAGAGTAGTAGGTGAAATTCATTTTAAAATTTGTAAGAACTGGACCACCCAATCATCAAGGCTTCATCTGCCAAGTGAATCTCCAGAGGAACTGAAAGGTAAGTGAATTTTATATAAAATTTCCACTTTCAGGCACAGGTCACAAAATTAAATGTTTTTCACGATACCAAGCATATCTTTTACAAACAGAATTAAGATGAAAATGATCTTTTCATGGATCCAGTGGTAGCTGCAGCCTGTTGGTGATGTAGTTCCATTAAAAAAACAAGTCAATTCAGAGAGGAAGAGTTTGCTGAAGATGCAAACAGATTTGGTTTCCTTTAGAACTTGACAATCTGTGTTCCGGCTCAGGGAGTTTTATGTGAGTGGAGTCATATTGTCACTGTGTGTTTGCATGGAGAGTGGTTAGTTAAAACAGCCTATAGCCAGGATTTCCAAACCACAGCATCAGAACAGGGTGTACAGGACAAAACATTCCAGGATGAGCTTATCTACCTTGCCTGTTTTGTTCTAGAAGATTAAGTCACATATCAAGTAACGTCTGAGCAGAAGCTAAAAATGTCTGATGTGTGTTAAATATTATGCAATTATCCATTTCTGCCAGGAAAAAAGGAAGGGTTTATTTGTTCTAAGTGTCAATTTTTAATGATAACTTGCAGAGCACTTGGGAATGGGGACCCTACAAATATTCACCCTTTATCTTTACTAGTGGGAAAGTTGTGTCAAGTATAGACTTCTTCTATTAGAAATTGCCTCATCTCAAAATAAAGATTGGATTTGCTTGGGAGAAAAAAGAAATAAAATTGATGAAATTGTAATCAGTACAATATATGTGGTAAATAGCTAGCAGAACTCATTAAGGAAAAAAAGGAAGAGAAAATAAAAACTATCAACATCAAGTTCCACAGATATGAAAAGAGGATATTATGTTTATCACAATTAATTTGAAAAATTAGGTGAAATGTGTAAGCTGATACAGGAGAAAATAGAAAATATGCATTGTCAGTTTTTCATTAAAAAAAATTAAACCTGGGCCTCACCTGGTGGCGCAGCGGTTGAGCACTGGGCTGCGAAGCTGCCTGCAGCCTCTGCAGCTCCGGTTCGATCCCCAGCCACCAGCGAGGGTCCCACATGGCGTGCAGACCTCTCCTGCCGCCCCCTGCTCCCCTCAGCAGTGTACTTCGGTCCTTCTGCCTGCTCTGCTCCCTGCTCTGGCTCTGGTGAATTCTCTCACCCTCCTGAGCTTCTGACTGTACCCAGTACTTGTATAAATAAATAAATCAATCTTTAAAAAAAAGTAAAAAATATAAGCTGATTTTAAAAAAAAAGATTAAACCTGTAGTAAAACAGGACCAACAGATATCTCCCCACTGATGTGGTTAATTAGGGCTTCGGCTACCACCTGTGCTGTTTCTCTAGTGGCAGGAAAGGCCTCCACCCACCCAGAGATAGTGTCTACCATGGTAAGAAGATACTTGATTTTTTTTGTGAGAGGGCATGTGGGTGAAGTCGACCTGCCAATCTTGTCCTGGGAGATGTCCTCTCATTTGGTGACTTACGAAGGAAGAAAGATGTATTCCCCATTGTGGGGATACTTTGGAGCATGTTGGACAGCGGGAGCAGGTCTCCCAGATGATCTTAGCCAGTGAAGGGTGAAAGAACAAAGGCTTAAGAAAGTGGACCAGTGAGTGCGGCCCAATGTGCAGCGTCTCGTGAACCTTTTGGATAATGTCAGAGGCTTGCTACTCAGGGAGAGCCAATTTGTTGTTGTTGATCTCTGTTGGTACCACCCTTGGAAAGAAAATTTGTCTGTTCATTAGGCTTATAAAGGGATGAAATAGAAGGTAAAGAGTAAAGAGAGAAATAGTACAGGTGCGACAGAAGGCTGACCAGGGTTTGTCAGAGCCCTGGATGTTTTATCTGTTTTGATGTTTCCTCGTGTCACCTCCAAGGGGTCCAATTAGTGTCCCATGCAGTGAACTATGGCCACCTCAGCTGGCAGCTGAAGGTCCTCTCATAATTTGAGAATAAGTTTAGCATTAATGATAGGAGATCCTTTGGTGGAGAGAAAGCCGTGTTCCTGCCAGATTGCCGCATGGCTATGAGCAATGAGAAAAGCATATTTAGAGTAAGCTCAGGTTGGCCCTCACCAGGCCACAGGCCCTCTGCACCAACCTTATGGATTAGCACATTGTCTAACCCATAGCAGGACTTGAACGACATCTTCTGACCATTTAATGAATAACCTTATAATAGTTTCCAAAGAGAAATATATTAAATGTCAAAGCCAGACTTCTTTTCAAAAACCTTATGTTATGTTTTCCTTTCAACATTACCGTAATGAATCAGTTCAATGATCTTATGATCTAAAGCAATCTCTACATGATGTCTTTTTTTCTTTGCATATACATTATTTTATCTCCTTTCCTGAGTAATTCAGGTGTCATGCTGCTAGTTCTAGGAAGAAGTATAACTTCTAAGCAGAGCTGGTCCCGGGAAAATTGCTAAGGAACAAAGATTCCATCTTGCCTGTCTCAAATGATCCTCTATCCTAGCCAAGTCCTCCTATAAAAACCCAGGATTCCCCCTTCCTCCTCTATAGGGAATGTTCAGCCATTATGATCTCAGGTAACTATTTATACCTCAGTGAGAATATGTTAATATATGAAGGTATATTACTGCTTCCACTGAAATTATCTTGATTCTAGTGGAAAAGTGGAAAGCTGTAATTCTAAGATAATTTATACTAATGGATGTGTATTTTTGAAAAGAATTCTCCCCACCCGTCTGAAACCACTAAAGATAAAACTTACGTAACCAATGTTACGAGATGCCTGTTATTTGTTTTTAGTGGTCACCCTTGGTGATTTCAAATATGAGATGGTGGTATTTAAAAAGTAAGGAACTGAGAAAGCATGTTGCCTTATGGCCCAGCAATTCCATTCTTAGGTATCTCTCCAAAGAATACAAAAACATTCATTTGAAGGGAAAAATGTACTCTCATGTTTATTGCAACACTATTTATAATAGCCAAGCTAAATCTAGGAGCCCAAATACAGAAGATTGCATTAGAAAGATGTAGTATATACACATGATGGAGTACTACTCAGCTGTCAAAAAGGATAAACTCTTGCCATTTGTGGCAACGTGGATGCAGTTGGAGGAGATTATGCTAAGCAAAATAAGTAGCAGGAAAGACAAATACTGGGTGGTATTACTTATATGTGGAATATGGAGAAGCCAAACAAAGGTCAGATAAAGCAAAACTAACAACAAACCCTAGAAATCTGACTATATAACTGAGGATATGGAGGAAGAGGGGAAGGAGGAGCTGGAAGACAAAGTAAGAAGGGAACACAACGGACTATGGGAAAGGACTGTAGGTGCTTTGGTGGTGGATGCACAGAGATCCTATACCTGAAGGGGGAGATCCTATACCTCTAAAACACAAAAGAATATAAACCAATGTTACGTCAGTAAAAAAAAAAATACTCAAAGAATGTTATATTTTTATCATCTTAGGAAATCATAATAGTAATTAATTAGTTGGTACTGTTTATTTTATTGTCTTCTAAAAATGTAACTGAAGAATCTATAGATATTTGACTTTAAATCAAGAGAAATGAATTGCTTAACACAACTTTATAGATGGTCTCAAACTTAAGATATCATCAAAGTTTGGCTGAGTTTACCTTTTCAAATATACTAAGCAGTGCCTTGTTTTTAAAACTGTAAATGAAGTATCTTTGGAAAGAAAAATTTCCATTAAGTTTCAAAGAACTCTGATTTTCTAAATCATCTTCTTAGTGGCCCATAAGGAAATTATTTTCCATAATACTAGGTTAAAAGAAGTCTATGAAGTGGACCAATTCTAGGAGAACTTGTACTTTCCTTGGAAAATTAGAGTTATATTTGGGGTATTTGCTGCAGTAATGTACAACAATTTTTTTTTTAATGTAATGAAACAAGCAAGCAAAGTGAAATGATTTGACCTGGTACATCAGTGTTAGGGCAGCACAGAGCTAGACAAGGACTTGGAATAACACTTAGCTTCTGAGACAAACTGTTGCTTCTCTTGCAAGTAGAGAGAGAGGTGATTGTATTCTACAACTAATGGTCTACATTTGTGCTTTCTATCTAATACAGAGACATGTTCAAGAGTAACAGTGATCTCTGGCCAATGTGGTTGACCATTTATGCTTGGAAAATTATTTCATTTTATGCACAGAATGCAGTAACATTGTGAAAGCCAAAAAGTATTATTTGCAATATGTGGTTTGATCTCCATATTTTAATCATTTTTCAAATCTTAGTTTTTTTCTCAGTGTGAAAATTTTTCAGTTTGCTATGCACACAGATTCCTCTAAAAGTTGAACATAATTTTAGACCTTAAGAATTCCAACATAATGGAAATAAATTAGGTATCTTCAACACATTTGAGAAACCTAATTAAATTTATGCCTAAATTGGCATGGTATTTTGACGTATTTCTCTTCCTTGATTGAAATAAAACTATTTTCTACCAATGTTCCTCCTAGACCCCACAAAAAAATGGGGTAATGGAAGCAGCATATTTGTACAATAACTTTGTAGGTCTTGACTGTATAGTGCTTTATCATTAGTGGGTTTCTTAAAATATAATAATAATGAAGTCTTGGTTATTTGTTAGGATATAAGAAACTTCAGCAAAACATTTACTATTACTTGAAAGTAAATACTGCATTAGAATTCAACTAGGTCCCTTCCTCCCCTGAAAACCACACCACCACTAATGCTAATAGCCAACATAACATCACCTTCACTTCTGTGGAACCTGAAAGCAGAATATCCTTTATATTACCTTTGTTATGTTTTGGGTCCTTGAAAATTACCAGATTTTCCTTTTTGGTAGGATTATTGCACGCGGACTCCTCAGCAAATAGTATATTTCTTTAAATGCCATTCTAAATTTAAAACATATAATCTCCTTTAAAACATATAATCTCCTTTAAAAAAAGGCACAAATACCATTCCAAAAGGAAGACCTTAAACTTTTTTAACTTGATGAAACTTACTTGAAATATTCAAATTTTTAAACTGAAAATGTTTAATTTCCATAACGTGTGAAAGCTATGAAAAGTATAAACTTATCACTGCAAACTTATCACTCCACTGGTTTTGCCATAGAAGGTGGAAACCAACTTGGCATTTCCTTTTCCAACCGTTTATATTTATGATAGGTTATTCAACGTAAGAATTTACCCAAATCAAAACTATTGAATATATCTAAAGTAAATATTTCTATTAACATACACACACACTTCTTTAGGGATGGTAGGGACAAAATATGACACCACACCTTAACTACTTAGGTTGCTGTCTGCAGTTGTTGATTAGTTGTCTGGTAGGCCTGAGTGTCTCTACCTCAGCAGTAGTTTGTGCGTCGCTGTGAGATGGATCTGGAAAGGAGCTATGGGAGCTGGGGGTGGGGTTGTGCCAGAATCTGATCCTAGAGTTTGGGCCCTCAAGCATAAGGGAATGAGGGACATCCCTCTGTGTTTGTATGAAGTGCCAAGTCAAGCTTTACAGATTTGCAATTAGGCAAAGCTAATATGTTGACACTGATAAGATGTTCTAGCCAGTATATCCCTAGAGACTAAAGTGCTTTTGTAAAGACTGTACCTGCTTTATTTTATCTAGGCCATTACCCCAGATGCTGGCTGGCCTTAGGTACTTTTTAACTCTTAGACTTTAATAACACTTTTATGAATGCTGGTCGTGCTGCTAGGGGATTTGACTCTAATTCCAGCTCTGGTGTTACTAGTTCATTATGAGTTGAACCCAGACTGTCTTTAACTTCAGTTGTCTATCTGCAAAATGAGAGGTTTGTACAAGACTAGTTGCTTCTAGTCTGTAAGTCTCATTTTCTTGTTTCATAGCAGCAGCCCAGGCTGATACATGATTCTGTATGAGCTGCATTGAACCTATATCACCATTCTTTTCTACTTCAAACTCTTTCTTCCTCATGAGCTCCATGCTTTTATAGTTTTCTGATGTCTCTGTGCCTTCTCTTTTCCATTCACACCCTCTACATTCTTTATGTTAATTCTTTAGTATTGGAGAAAAAGAGGGTAGCAATATTTGCTGTCTTTGGAGAGTAGGCTTCTGGTTAGAGTACTTCAAGGGCTACCTAACTACCCTGAGTCTAAACTAAATATCACCTGCTTACATATTTCTATCACATTGTCCATGCTTAGATATTTTAAAGTTTTACACAGTAAAATTTCCTTATATTAGATTTTTATGTATGGCAAATACAAAAATCATGTGGTTGACTGGGAATATGCAGTTTGTTCATGATTAGCCAGTCCTATATATCCCAACAAAGCATGTTATTCTGTTCACTGCCTGGGGTTGTCATACTTCAGGTGTTTGCAGCAGGAGACAGGTTGACTGGATTGCAAGCTCTTCTAGCCACTTTCGAAGGACTCAGTCTTATTCTTTTATTTTTTGAAAAACATAACCTCAAGATTTTGTCTTTAGAATAAACAAATGATAGAGCTTAGAACTAGATCATGTGGCCCTTTCTCTTCTTATCTCCTTCCAGCTTAAAATGCATCTCTTAATAGCCAGCATTTTCTTAGATGTGCGGTTGATCTCAATGCATTTTAAAGCTCAGCACAATCTTCCTTGTAATTTGGAGCCTATTTCCAGACTATTAGCCTAGTCTATGCACCATAGCTACTCTGCTTTCTGTGACAACTCTGCTTTCCCTGGGCATACCAGGGGTCCTTGTCCTTCTTGTTCTGTGTCACTTTGTGGGGTTGGTATTTGCTACCTTTCTTACAGAAGTCCAGAAGTCCAGAGGGTTTCAGAAATGTTCACTTGCTTGCAAGAATACTATCAGCACAGAAAGAGGCTTATCCCTCTGTTGATAAATCTGCTGTCCTCTGCTCACAGTTCCTGCCCTCTAGATAGCCATTAGATTTCTAATTAATTAATACATCAAAGGCTAAAAGAAGAAAATGTTCTCACTCAGAAGACAGATGACTTAAAAGGCAGGGTTTGCTTGTAGGAACAGGTGATGAAGGTGGTAAAGCAGCTGCAGAAGTGGGTGGAAATGGTGACAAGACCATTATTAGTACAGATTAAGAAAACATTCCCAGAGGAAAATGGTAAGTATTTTTACCAGTGACTTTAAAATTAAAGAAAAAAAGTGCCTTTCTCTTTGTGCCTCCCTCTTCCACACCCGATCCCTCTTCTCTCTTTTTAATATGGTTAGTGAGGAAGGAGAAGCAAATTATTAAACAAGTACTAAGAACAGAACTCCTGATCCCTCTGCTGTCACTCCACTAAAACAAAACAATAAAAATGCTCTTCTCCACATTCCCATTCCTATAATCAGTAGAAATGTTTTTATATTCAAAGTTGAGGAGCTTTGCCTTATAGATAATTAGGGAGCTGTGGCTGCAACTTGAGTTATTTGCAACTACTCTAGTGTATCAGTTGGTAACTATAATGAAATTATAGTTTTACACAGTATATAGACAAAAACTGACTTTTATTTCTTTGACATAGAGTAGCGGTATAGGTGAAGATAAACTCATGACATGACAAGAGAAAATCAATATGCTAACATTTATTGAATACTTAACTAAATCCCCGGTAATAAGAGGTAGGTATTTTAGCCCATGCTTGACCATGACACAGAGGAAAGCACCAAAAACTATGAAGGGAGAAAAATAACACAAAATTGGAAAAATCATCTTAAAAAGAACAAGGGCTTCTAGGACTGCAAGACTCATCTCAGTTATTGAAAGTGCGTACACCTTTTGTCATATATTATTATCAATCAAAAGGAAAGTTCAGTAGTCAAAGGGGCTTCAAGAATGTGGAGAAGAGCATTTTTTGTAAGTGGAGGCAAACATTGAGTGTCCATTTAAATGTAAATCAGGAGTCTTCCAGACTGGTTGGTGTATTTTGTCAACATCACAAATAAAACTACAGAAGAAAGACTTTTCCTCTTTCCTGTTAAATTCTGTGGATGACCTGAGACTTAAACTGTCGAATGACAGACTTACACCACAAAGGCATACAAATTTCATTTGATATTAATATTTTATGTGTACATAGAAGCTTTCATACATGAGAATTAAAGACCCAAAGAAGTAGGTAATTTTTAGTGCTTATATACCGTTTTAACAAAGAATAACAACTTGTGAATATGTGAAAAGACAAAGGAAAAAGAAGTTTGTGTCTAGGCCGTAAGCTATGGGAACATGACCAAGGTAATATTGGGGGAAACAAATGAAACGATAAGGATTTTTAGGGTTGATACTTTTGTTTGTACAGGTTAATCTCTCAGCATAAATTTCCTATATTTTGTGATAAGAATATTCTTCTCTTTGTAAAACAGAGAGGACAGCTTTCTCCAAGAAATTTATGCCCCATTTTTTTTTTTTTTTTTTTTTGTTAGAAAGGGTCAAGCCAGAGAGCCCTTCCTGCCTTTGTTTTTTCTTAACTGCTTTCAGCTCAAAATAATCAATATGCTGGTCTGGCATATTTTGGCATGATGTGTTCTGATCTCTTTTATAGCCACATGGTAAAGAAAGATATATCTGGTTATATTATACACTCAAATAGCCAACTTTCCTCGTGCTGATTTCTCACTCAACCAGAATCTTTTGTTCAGTTGGCTTTCCATGCAGCTCACTTTCTGGGAGAGGATGGAGCAGAAGGGTCACATGGCCGAGAGCTCTCATTAAAAATGTACAGCAATTTACACTTGTCTTTTCTGCATTTCGAAGGCTTGATGCAAAATTGCTTGACCCAGTTTATGCTAGGATCCTTATGGTTTTTATTTCTGAGCTTTCAGTATTGAAGTCCAAGACTCAGCTGTGGTAGACTCACTGAGCTCAATGCCACTGTGGACACCTGGTGGGGCAGCTAGTGAGGATTGTATAGTGACACCCTCTTTTATTTCATCCATTTTTTAGACTTCTCTAGGCATTATTTTCCCTATTTTACAAGTGAAGAAGAAACTCATGCTTGGAAGGAAAATTTGACAAAATTTTTGCAAATGACAGGTGGCAGAGCTAGAGTTTAATTCAGGTCTATAAAATGCCAACGCCTATTCTTAACAGTCCCTATACCATACAGCCTTTTATAAGCTACCCTGAGATATCTAGAAGTCACTGCAAATTATTATTGCATGTAGCCAACTTTGTCATACATGGTTGTTGTTCTATGCTCCAGTATGAGAAAAGCCCAATTACTCTATATCATAAACAAATAAAAGTGAATAACCATCAGGAAAATAGAATTTTAACAGTTTTAACAATAAAAACACAAGTGTTTTGATTTCATGCCTTAATCCTGTTTAATTTATGCAGCAAAGGTATGCTCCTAGAATAACTATTAATGTGGCTGCCTTTTACATTTATATTTTCCAGGATAATGAATAAGTGTACTTACCAAAATATACTTTATTAGAATAATAAGAACATGATAATGAGCACTTAATGTCACAGTATGTTAGAGTACATAATAATGCTTCATTTGCATAATTTTCCTTGTTCCTTCAAGCTTTGTGCGAGACAAGGCCGTTATTTGTTATTTTCATTTTACATTGTGAAAACCAAATTTTTTTTAAAAAGATTTATTTATTGATTTATACAAGCCCTGGGTACAGTCAGAAACGTGGGAGGGTGAGAGAATTCACCAGAGCCAGAGTGGGGAACAGAACAGGCAGACTGACGAAGTACACTGCTGAGGGGAGCAGCAGATGGTCTGCGTCCTAACTATTGTTCCTTTTCACTTTTTCCATGCAATCCAATTGGTTAACCCAGTTTGGTATTTGGCCTTTTTCTGAATTTATCCTTGTTCTAATGCCCGTTGATACTGCTTTATCTTCTGTTTCTTTGTGTGACAAGTCTCTGCAACTTTGCTACTCCCACTAGTGTTCACTTCAGCAGCCTGGTAAATAATAATGCTTATCTTCATAATAGATGAAGAAACCAAGATGCAAGAAGGCTAAGTTTTCTGGCACTACACAACTAGTATGTGGCAGGAGTGGGATTTTAAATTTCGCTTCTCTGACATCAAACTCTATGTTCATTTTATTAGCTAAAGTGCAAACTATTGCTGTACGTATTGAACATGACTATCTGCACAATACTTTGTATCCATTCTAGAAATGATACTTCCGGAGCCCAAGCAAAACCTCACCTGTAACTTTTCAATGTCAAAGATGGAAAACAGTAGGGTTTAATAAATTGTCAAAGCAACACTTTACATCAGGTTCCAAGAAGCATTTATGTCCTTATTAGTTGTCTGTCATCAACTGTTTGTTCCCATCAACTAGAAGTTAGGCTTCACAGTATGAGCTATTTTAAAGTTTTGCCTGACAGAGTTGAATGGAGAACATATAATTTGGGCAACCCTGCTATTTAAGGGATATGTGATTATAGAGAAACAAGCTGCTTGCAAATTAATTATATTAATTTCCTCTGACACTTCAATTTTTCTTTTGCAAATCTTTTTAAGTTCTGTTTTTTTTTTTTTTAAATGTTGGCAGGACAACTTTGAGAATTACATATTAAAGTAGGTGTCTCTTTAAATATTTTTTCCACTCCAAAGACGTTTGATCCCCAAATGAGAATTGTGATCCCTTTTGTGACTGACTTTATATTGAACCAATTTAGTGTAGATTATTTTGTGCTTTGGAAAAATATAGATTAAAAGGATCAGTCAACATGGTATTCTAATCAAGAAACACACATATCACATGAGATAGGGCACAACCTTAATACAGTAATCCCCTGAGAGCAAAGCTTCTAAATGCTAAGCAATTTTCATAAATCATACAGAGCCAAGTACATGAGCAGCACAGAGGCCACAAACACAGCCATTTTTGCCTTGCCTAGTAGAAGCTAAATAAGGTCATTCTCTGACTGTGATATTAGATTTGTTTTCTATGAGGATAAATACTTTGGGGAAATGATTTGATAGCAAGCTCTGATCATTAATGGGTTGTCTTCATTTCCTATGGTGAATTTTTTTATTTTTATGTAATTCTCGTTTTTAACTAGAAATTTGATTTTGAACGTGTTAACTCTAAGGTGCTAAATGAAATGTTTGCCTCTTGTTAAAGAAATTTTAGGCAATAGTATATGTGGTTTCAGTAGGTATGATAGATACTAAGTACCATTGTGATTCTATACCAGCAGGCAAATATAAGTCAGGAATTAAAGCACAGTTGTAGAGTCAGACTAACTGAGCCCGAATTCTGGATTCTGTGCTACTCAGCTGTACATTCCCAGACAAGTTACCTTTTTTTTACCTCAGTTGTTTAATCGGTAAAATGGGGAAATTGATAGGAGTTATGTTATTGACTTATTGTGAGGATTGTATAGTAAGTAATATGTGTATTCAGAAAAACCTACAGTTCTCTCTCCTAAGTAGGGAAAAAACCCAGTTCTGCTCTCCACTTCTACCACACTCACATAGAATACTTAAAACTCTTTATCTCTGACACTGCTGGTCATAAATAGGGGGAGATTGCCCCCCACAACAAACAAACAAACAAAAAATAAACAAAAAAAATTCTCTGTGACACTAATTGTGACCTGGTTGGGTGTCTGTCATTTTAACTCAATTCCAACATTATTTTCCTGGAGACAGTGAGAGAGAGACAGATTACCCACCAACTCTGACCTGAGTCTGGCCTGAATACACTTTCTCATTTATATAAATTAAGAAATTTCTAAGTACCTCAGGCTTATTTATGTTGGGTTGTTGTCCTTTGGAATTAAGAAACCTCACTAATACAGAAGTTATACTGTTGTCATTCTAGGCAGAAACATACTATTGCCACACATTTGTCAACACTGTTGAATCCATGTGACAGAGCCTATGATTTGGGACCTGTCTTGTTTTCATCAACTTTGTGTAAGGTAACTTCCAGAGAAGAGCAGGCACTTTAATGTCTGACTTGGATTTTAATAGAAAGAATGTTAGTAGGATTTTTATTATCTACTTGTACGCTTGAACTGAAAGGCAAGGAAGAGTCAAATAGGGGAGCTGGGGCAGAAGAGGATTTCATGGAGAAGCACCATATATTATCTAATCCCTCTGTATTGTATCAGTCACAGTTTTTGTTTTAACTTTTATTTTTTTAATCTTTATTTTTTTATTTTATATCTTTTTTACATTATTTTTCTTTTTTGCACAATGTATGCATTTTCATCTTGGTTAGAGTCCCCATATAATTCCCATCCCCCCCACCTTGTTTTGATCCTACTCCCTCCTCCCACCCCTGTAGTGTGTCTCTGGTTTATAGTTGATTTTGATTTTTTCTTTATTATAATTAGGTTTTTTCCTGGTCCCTTATTTAGGTTTTCTAAATTCCTTCTATGAATGAGACCATCCGGTATTTTTCTTTTTCTTTTAACTTTTAAACTAATTCTTTGGAATAGAAGACTCATGTTTCTGATTTCGTATTTTTCTAATTCAGTGGGGCCTTACATTATTGTCTTCACAGCTTCAATCAATAATCCTTTATTAGGAAGAATGAGAAAAAGGAATAAGGGGAATTACAGGGAAAGCTGGAAACATGTCTTTTGGGGCCTCTTCTTTGCCACAGAAGAGCAAGGAAAAATGCAGAGGTGTCACTTTTATTTCATCTGATGTAGATTTTTATCCGAGAAGCAGGTTACTGAAAAAAGGTAAAAGAACAGAGGTGAATAACCAGATGAAGACTTAGCAGCTGCATGCTTTCTCTTTGAGACATGCCCACCTTTTTCTGGAGCTATCTTCTCTCTGAAGGAGAAATAGCATAATATGAAAGGAGCTACTTCAGTAGGATGGGAACACATTAAGTTCAATTTAAAAGGATTCTGAAAGTGATTACTAGAATGAAAGGTACAATTTACTAGTCCATGGCCCTCCTTCACAATATTCTTGAGCTAATTGCATATCCAAATATAATGGCCTCATTAAAAATATGATATTTAGGAAGACTCAACATGCTACCTTTCCTTAGGTACTACAAAACAGCAGAAAAAGAACATTAAGTAAATGTCAAATGAAGACTGCACCTCAATAGAAGGATTTCTCTAGTAAACAAGATAATAAGACTATACTTGGTTTCCGAGTATCATCTCCCAGTAAAAGGAACTAGATATTTTAAAGAAAGGGGTGGCGAAATTTTGGGTGGGAGGAGGTACAGGGTGAGCTATTGTACCAGAAAGAAATGTACCACAAATACTGGAGGCAACAGGAGTTCCAATTGGCCAATTTTGAGGAACCTAAATATCAAAAACAGCAGTAAACATTGAATAATAACATCAAAACTGGCTAGGAGTCCATAGAAAAGAAAGGGGGGGGGGGAAGGAAAGTGATTTAGTTTTATGCAAGAATGCTGGGTAAAAAATATGCAATGAGGATAGAAATAGAGAGTCATCTTTTAGCAAATATTGGCATAATAATGTACTCAGGCAAGAATTATCAGTGGGTGTCATGGCTATTAGGTGGAAATAGTTGGGGACCAGGATATTCATATCCTCTATGAGTATTTTTTACATAATGTGTAAGTCTTATGGGAATCACGTTAATCCACATAGCAAGCTCACCATCCCTCTTCATGTGATACAGGGTGAAGTATTCAGTGTTAGTTATTGCATTCTGACAAAAATGTTTAAACAGAAGCTATTCTTAAAGAAATAATCAGACATCAAGATTGTAGGATAGTTTATAAGACAACAGGCTTAGGTTCTTTGATAAAAACAATTGTTGATTAAGCAATAAAATAGGAAAGGGCATATGTATAAATAAAAAGAAACATGCTGAGTTCAATGTGTGAGTCCTGAATCCATCCTTAATCAAAAAATGATAAGCAGGGCCTCCCTGGTGGTGCGGTGGTTGGGCACTGGGTTCAATCCCCGGCCACCGGTGAGGGTACCACATGGTGCGCAGACCTCTCCTGCTGCCCACTGCTCCCCTCAGCCGTGTATTTCATCAGTCTGCCTGTTCTGTTCCCTGCTCTGGCTCTGATGGATTCTCTCACCCTCCCGTGCTTCTGACTGTACTCAGTGCTTGTATAAATAAATAAATAAATAAATCTTAAAAAAAAAAGTGATAAGCAGTTATACAAAGGATTTAATTCTTTGGGTAGACACTTAGAAGTTGGAACAATGGATGATATGGTATATCTACTTTTAATATTTTGAGGAATAATCATACTGTTTTCCATAGGGACTGGACCAGTCTACATTCTCACCAACAATGTAAAAGGGCTCCTTTTTGTTCACATTTGCACCAACATTTGTTGATTCTGTTTTTTTTTTTTTTTTTTTTTTGTATATGGGCCATCCTCATGGGAGTGAATGGGTATCTCATTGTGGTTTGACTTGAATTTCCCTGATGATAGTTATTCATGTGCCTGTGTTCATCTGTGTATCTTGTTTGGAGAAGTGTCTATTTGACTCTTCTGCCCATTTTTTGATGGTCTCTTTTCTTATTTTTGAGTTGTGTGAATTCATTATTGATCTTGGATATTAGTCTTTTCTCAGATGAAAAATTTTCTCCATTTCAGTAGAGTCTCTTCATGTGTTAATGATAATATCTTTCACTGTTCAGAAGCTTTTTAGCTTGCTGTAGGCCCATTCACTTATATTTGCTTTTGGTTTCCTTGCTATTAGAGATGTATTCATAAAGACATTCCTGAAACCAAAGTCTTGGAGTGTTTTCTCTGTGTTTTCTTCTATGTATTTTATGGTTTCAGGTCTTATATCTAAATCTATAATCTATTTTGCATTAAATTTTTGTATGACTACCCAAAGAATACAAATCCACTAAGTCAAAGGGATATATACACTCCTATGTTCATTGCAGCTCAATTTACAATAACCAAATTATGGAGACAGCCTAAAAACCCATCGACAGAGCAGTGGAGTAAGATGTGGCATATACACCCAATGAAATACTGTTAAGCTAAAAGAAAAGAGGAGATTGTGCCATTCGTGATAACATGGATGGAACTGGGGGTATTACGCTAAGTGAAATAAGTCAGAAGGAGAAAGACAAATACTGGATGATTTCACTCAAATGTCTAATATAGAGAAAAACACAAAGGAACTGACAAAACCAAACCAACAAACCCTAGAAATATAAATTCAGACTTGAGGCTGCTGGGGAGGTGGGTGGGAGGGAGGGAGGAAGTGGGAACAATGTGGGGAGCAGTCCCAATGGCCTAGGGTAAGGGACTATGGGGATTTCCATGATGGAAGAAGTGTGGTGACATATATCTGAGGAGCTGTGAACCCATTCCCTTAAATCACATATAGTGTTGTAAATAAATGTTACCTAAATAAATAAAAATAAATAAAATTATATTAAAAATTAATAAAGGACATTATATTAACAGTCAGGCAATTTAAATATAGAATAAGTATCAGATATATATTTTATTGTTCTTCAAGATAATTTAGATTGGCTGGGAGTTTCTTCTGTTGGGTTTGCCTACATTCACTCATGCATTTGCAGGCACCACTGGATGGCTGGGTTCCTCTCCTATGACTTTTCTTCTCCATGAGTCTCTACTGGGATTCCTCTGTGCTAACAGCAGCCTTTTCTAGTCTTTTCTTCCTCTGTTGAAGTCTCATGGCTTTGGAAAGTGGGAGGAGAGGCTCAAAGGGATCACTAGTGAAATAATCAACCACAGCTAATATTAGATAATACTTTTGGATCATTGCTAACTTTTTTGGATGTGTTAATAATATTGAGGTCATGAAGGACAGTATCCTAATTGTAAACAATAAAGGTTGAAGTAGTTAAACTTAAGGTAACATGACTTGTGCCTTCATTGGTGGAATCAAGAAAGGGAAGGAGGGAAGGAGGAAGTGAGAGAGAGAGAGAGAGAGAGAAAGAGAGAGAGAACATAATGTCAGTAATTGAGCAGGGGAATGCAGGTTTTGATTATTCTTTCAAATTTTCAAACCTGGACTTGTTGCACAAATATTCAATAGATGGAACTCTGCAAAGTAAAACTTGGTGGTTTTTAAAAGAACCCTTGATAAACTTGTGGAGGACAAACCACCTTTTCTACCTCTGAGGTCGTGGATTCAGTAGTACAGGATCTGTCTGTATAACAAATACTCTTTCCCAGTCTATAGGCCACACTTTTAGAAAGATCGTACTATATTAGAAAAATGAAAATTACATATTTCTAAATTACATATCATATAGAAAAAAATGAAAATAGGGAAGTTATTACAAATTTAAAGATAACATAAAACAAGATGGAAAATTGAAACTAACATAATGTTTATGAGAATGATTTAAATAGGACAAGCTCATTTGTTAAATAAAGAGACTCATAAGGAGTTAAAAATCAAAACTCACCTATATGCTGTTTATGGGCAACGTATATAAAATTAAGCGAAAAAAATTACAGTATGAAAGATGAGAATTTTAAAAGCTAAATTTTACCTTCTATAATGAAGATCTTTCTGAACTAAATAATCAACATCAGAATTCAAGAAGGAAGCCTACAGGAAATATATAAGGAAATTAAAATTAATAGGAGAAAAAAATTTTAAAAATAGATGAATCTTCTTACTCAAACTTCTTATAGATTAGAAATTTACATATAAAACATGAAAATAAATGTAGTTGAAAACATTGTAGAACTTTTAAAATTATCTGGAAAGTGTCACTGAAATCTAAGAGAACATTTGATACATTTTATCATATAAAAATTAAATGAGTAGTAAACAACAAAACCAAGATATAAAATAAGCTAGAACAATATTTACCAAATATCAAAAAGGATTCTAAGAATTATAATTTTAAATCCCAAAAGTTCCTAGAAAAGTTTATTAAGAGATATGAACAATTTATGGGCATTTGGGTTGTTTCCATAGCTTAGCTATTGTAAATAGTGTTGCTATAACCATAGGCGTGCAGGTGCCCTTTGGAATTACTGTTTCTGTGTCCTTTGGGTAAATACCTAGGAGTGGAATTGCTGGATCATATGGAAGCTCTATGTTTAGTAGGTCCAGAAATCTCCACACAGCTCTCCACAGTGGTTGGACCAGTTTGCATTCCCACCAACAGTGCAGAAGAGTTCCTTTTTCTCCACAACCTTGCCAACATTTGTTGTTGCTAGTTTTTTTAATATGTGCCATTCTCACTGGTGTAAGATGGTATCGCATGGTAGTTTTGATTTGCATTTCCCTGATTACAAGTGATGTTGAACATTTTTTCATATGCCTGTTGGCCATTTGCATTTCCTCTTCAGAGAAGTTTCTTTTTAGCTCTTCTGCCCATTTTTTGACTGGATTATTTTTTTTGTTTTTGTTGAGTCTCATCAGGTTTTTGTAGATTTCTGTGATCAGTCCTTTATCGTTAGTGTTGTGTGCAAAAATGTTCTCCCAGTAGGTGGGGTTTCTCTTTGTTTTTGTTATTGTCTCTTTTGCTGTGCAGAAGCTCTTTAATTTAATGTAGTCCCAGCTGTTTATCCTTCACTATCACTGCTTTGGGTGATGTGTCTGTAAAGATTTCTTTGAGGTGCGTGTCATATAGTGTTTCGCCTACATTTCCTTCTATATATTTCATGGTTTCAGGTCTTATGTCTAGTTCTTTAATCCATTTTGAGTTGGTTTTTGTGCATGGTGTGAGATAGTGGTCAAGCTTCATTCTTTTGCATTTAGGACCCAGTTTTCCCAGCACCTTAACCCAAATGCCCAAAAATAGATGACTGGATCAAGAAGATGTGGTACATATACACAATGGAATATTACTCAGCAATCAAAAAAGATAAACACATGCAGTTTGCAGCAACATGGGTGGCGCTAGAAGGGATAATGCTCAGTGAAATAAGTCAGGAAGAAAAAGAAAAATACCGGATGGTCTCACTCATAGCAGGAATTTAGAAAACCTAAATAAGAGACCAGGAAAAAGACTAATCAATACAAAGTAAAAATCAAAATCAACAAGTTATTTGTGTGTCAACAAATAACCAGAGACACACTACAGGGGGATGGGAGGGGAGGGAGGGGAGGGGAAGGAAGGACTAGAGTCAAAACAGGGGGGGGGTGCAATTGTTTGGGGAATATAACCAAAATGAAAATGCATACATTGTGCAAAGATGGAAAAAGATGTAAGAATTATATAAAATAAAATATTTAAATAAAAATAATTAAAAAAAGAGATATGAACAAGAAAAAAGTTCATAAGAAAGGTAATACGGGGTGGGGGGGCGGAGCAACATGGTGGCGAGGAGACGCTGCGAGTAAGATCTCCCATTAAAAAAAGTTAATAGGGAGGAAAAGCGGCAGGTCCCAGTGAGAACTGGGACACGGAAGATAAACGGGTGACTCCAGCAAACTACCCGAAGAAGAAAGTGGCCATAAAAGAGGACTAGAAGGGAGGGAAGCGCAGAACCCTGCTCCCCTCCCCCGCCCACAGAGGCGGCACTCTCCGACCAGCAGAGAGGAGGAAAACAACAAACCAAAACGGCCACCAAGAACAAACGACGCAGCAAGCGGGACTGTGAGTGGAAAGGAACTATTGCAGCCACCACACCCCTTGAACGGGAGCTGAGGCGAACCCTGCAGGATTCGCCGCAGCGGTGAGCGAACGGCTCCGGGCGCCATTAGAGAAGAACAAAGACCCCGGGAGACGCGCACACAGCCCGGGCTGCCTGTAAGCTTGCGCGGATAGCGGCGCACTGGGCGCGCTTGAAAAGCAAGTGCAGACCAGGATCGCGGCTGCCCAGGTCCCCGCGCCTGCGACCTAGGCTTGGGAGACGACCTAGGCTTGCGGGGAGACGCGCGGAGGTCCTCACTGAGGTGAAGGTCCCTCCCTGAGTAAGCAGGAACCAGGTGCCCAGGCACGGGAGCAGTGCAAAAGGCGCCATTCCCGCGCCACTGAACTGGGCTACAGCCCGCGTCCTAGAACTGAGGGCTTTGGAACTGAGACCCGGGGCACGAAATTAGGGGCGTGGGTTCCCCACGACGGTGGGGCACAAGGCAGACACAGCACCCCAAAGCCGTTGAGGTGTACCCTACCATCCCTGCTTTGCTCCCTGTCCCACGGGGTGGAAAATCAGCTCCCCAAGGGCTCTAGGAGAGATCTTTGGCGCCACCTAGCGACTTGTAGCCAGCACAGGCTCCTGAAGGAGCTAGTGGCCAGCTGGGGAGTTAGCCCACACCCGGCCCCTTCCGAACAAGTAGTCTGAGCCCACAGGGAGAGCGAGCACCCACAGCCAGGGCAGACCAGGCACGCAGAAGAGTGTGCCTGACACCGGACGCGCAGGGAGTGTGTCCCACATCACCATTTTAGAACAGGGACATTTCTTCAGTAAAGACTACCTGCAGAAGGCTTCCTCAGGAGCCAGAGGTGAGCGGGGGAAGGTCGCCCACGCCAGACCCACTCTGGCCTGCAGTCCAAGCCCAGAGGGGGAGCAGGAACCCACCGCTGGGGCAGACCAGGCACACAGGGGAGTGTGTCCCCACATCGGCATTTTAGAACAGGGACCTTTCTCCAGTAAAGACTGCTTGAAACTGACAGATGACTCCTGGAGGAACCAGAGGGGAGCAGAGAAGCCCACCCAAGATGCCGGCCAGTCCCAAGAACACAGTGTCCCAACGCATACGGCAAATTAGAAAACAGACAGTAGGGAGGAGAAGAACCACGCGCAACCTAGCAACTCTCCAGAGAAAAAGCACACCACAAAAAGAAAACCAGCCCCCAGATTGCAACGACAGTAACTTGGAAGAACTTCTGAGCCTTCCAGAAAGAGAATTTAAAATTGCCGTGATTAAAAAACTGACAGAAGTCATAAAGGAAAACAATGATAAGGGAAAAATAATCAACGATCAGAAGAATGAAATTGAGTCCCTAAAGAGGGAAGTAAAAGAAATGCAGGAGATCAAAGAATTAGTGGAAGAACAAAAGAATTCTGGGAAAAGCAATGAAAGCAGAATTGATGAAATGGAAGAACGAATAAGTGCTCTTGAAGACACAGAAATAAAAAGAACCAAAACAGAAAAGGAAAGAGAAGTTCGAAGGAAAAAGAATGAAGAAAGACTTCGGGAACTATCTGATTCCATGAGGAAAGGAAATATAAGAGTTATAGGAATACCAGAAGGAGAGGAGAGAGAAGTAGGAACAGAGAAAATATTCAAAGAGATAATTGAAGAGAACTTCCCAAATGTGAAGAAGGAGCTGAAAATTGATATACAAGAAGCAAGAAGAACACCAAACTTCCACGACGAAAGAAAAAATACAGCAAGACACATAATAGTAAAGCTCCCAAGAATCCAGGACAAGGAAAAAATCATGAAGATGGCAAGAGGGAAGAAACAGATAACATTCAAAGGAAAGCCAATCAGGCTGACATCAGACTTCTCTGAAGAAACACTACGGGCAAGGAGAGAGTGGAGGGACATAGTCAACAGACTCCAAGAAAACAGATGCCAACCAAGAATACTCTATCCTGCAAAGCTCTCCTTCCTCTTTGAAGAAAGAATATGGACCTTCCCAGACAAACAGAAACTCCGGAATTTCATTGCAACTAAACCCCCACTCCAAAAAATACTACAAGGAGTCCTAAAGCCAGAACCTCAAGAGGGACGAATAACAATGAAAGAAGGCCAAAAAAAAAAAAAAGTTATTAAAAGAATAAATAAATAAAATCCAAGGAAAGACAAACACAATGGCAAATACAGATGTTAACATATCAATACTAACTCTAAATGTAAATGGACTAAACTCTTCAATAAAAAGACACAGAGTTTCATCAATCAGTTCAGTAAAGTGGCAGGATACAAAATCAACACGCAAAAGTCAGTAGCCTTCCTATACACAAACAATAAATCTGAAGAAGAAGAAATCAAAAAGACCATCCCTTTTGTTATTGAAACAAAAAAAATCAAATATTTGGGAATAAATCTAACAAAAGAGGTAAAGGACCTATACAAAGAAAACTATAAAACACTGTTAAAAAAATTGAAGAAGACACAAAGAAATGGAGAGACATCCCCTGCTCATGGATTGGAAGAATAAACATTATTAAAATGGCCATCCTTCCAAAAGCAATATACAGATTCAATGCTATTCCAATCAAAATTTCAATGTCATTCTTCAAAGAAATAGAACAATTATTGATGAAATTCATATGGAATCACAAGAAACCCTGAATAGCCAAAGCTCTCCTGAAAAAAAAAGAAGGGAATGGAGGCATCAGACTCCCAGACTTCAAACTATACTACAAAGCCATAATCATCAAAACTGCATGGTATTGGAACAAGAACAGACATACAGACCAATGGAATCGAATAGAAAATCCAGAAATAAACCCACAGATTTATGGTCAACTAATCTTTGACAAAGGAGCAAAGAATATGCATTGGAGCAAAGAAAGTTTGTTCAATAAATGGTGCTGGGAAAACTGGGTCGCTACATGCAAAAGAATGAAGCTTGACCACCACCTCACACCATACACAAAAATCAACTCAAAATGGATTAAAGAACTAGACATAAGACCTGAAACCATAAAATATATAGAAGGAAATATAGGCGAAACACTACGTGATTTGCACATCAAAGACATCTTTACAGACACATCACCCAAAGCAGTGATAGTGAAGGCAAAGATAAACAGCTGGGACTACATCAAATTAAAGAGCTTTTGCACAGCAAAAGAGACAATAACAAAAACAAAGAGAAACCCCACCAACTGGGAGAACATTTTTGCACCCAACACTAATGATAAAGGACTGATCACAAAAATCTGCAAAGAGCTGATGAGACTCAACAACAACAAAGAAAATAATCCAGTCAAAAAATGGGCAGAAGAGCTTAAAAGAAACTTCTCTGAAGAGGAAATGCAAATGGCCAACAGGCATATGAAAAAATGTTCAACATCACTTGCCATCAGGGAAATGCAAATCAAAACTACCATGAGATACCATCTTACACCAGTGAGAATGGCACATATTAAAAAAACTAGCAACAACAAATGTTGGCGAGGGTGTGGAGAAAAAGGAACTCTTCTGCACTGTTGGTGGGAGTGCAAACTGGTCCAACCACTGTGGAAAGCTGTGTGGAGATTTCTGGACCTACTAAACATAGAGCTTCCATATGATCCAGCAATTCCACTCCTAGGTATTTACCCAAAGGACACAGAAACATCAATTCCAAAGAACACCTGCACCCCTATGTTTATAGCAGCACTGTTTACAATAGCTAAGCTTTGGAAACAACCCAAATGCCCAAAAATAGATGACTGGATCAAGAAGATGTGGTACATATATACCATGGAATATTACTCAGCATTCAAAAAAGATAAACACATGCAATTTGCAGCAACATGGATGGCGCTGGAAGGGATCATGCTCAGCGAAATAAGCCAAAAAGAAAAAGAAAAATACTGGATGGTCTCACTCATAGCAGGAATTTAGAAAACTTAAATAAGGGACCAGGAAAATGAATAACTATAAGAAAGTGAAAATCAAAATCAACAAAAAACTATGAACCAGAGACACTTTTAGGGGGGCGGGGGCGGGAGGGGAGGGATTGGGGTCAGAATGGGGGGCTGCAATTGTATGGGGAATATAACAATAAAATTTATAAAAAAAAAAAAAAAGACACAGAGTTGCAGCCTGGATTAAGAAACAAAACCCAACCTTTTGCTGTCTCCAGGAAACACATTTAGCTACAAAAGATAAAAATAGGCTCAAAGTTAAAGGATGGAAAACAATCCTACAAGCAAATGGACCAAAAAAGAAAGCAGGAACAGCTATACTTATATCAGATAAAACAGATTTCAAACTCAAAAAGATAAAAAGAGACCCCAATGGTCACTACATTATGATCAAGGGGACAATACTTCAAGAAGAAATAACACTCATTAACATATACTCACCAAACGAAGGAGTGCCAAAATATATCAGACAACTGTTGTCCTCTCTGAAAACAGACATCAGAGAAAACACATACATAGTGGGAGACTTCAACACACCACTATCAACAATGGATAGATCAACAAGACAAAAAATAAGTAAAGAAACCAAAGCTCTATATAAGGACCTAGAGCAATTGGGCTTAACAGACATCTATAGAACACTAAACCCCAAAAAAACGGAGTACACATTTTTCTCAAGCGCACACGGATCATTCTCCAGGATCGATCATATACTGGGGCACAAGACAAACATCAACAGATACACCAAGATTGAAATCATATCAACCATCTTTTCTGACCATGAAGGCATCAAACTAGAAATAAACCATAAAAAGAAGGCAAGGAACTTTCCTACCTCATGGAGATTAAAAACCACACTACTGGAAGACCACTGGACTAATGAGGAGATCAAAGAAGAAATTAAAAAATTTTTTGAATTGAACGACAAGGAGGACACCAATATCCTAAATGTATGGGATGCAGCAAAAGCAGTAATAAGAGGAAAATATATAGCAATAGAAGCTCACATCAAGAAACAAGAAAGAACTCAAAGAAACAACCTAATCTCGAAGCTCAAAGATCTAGAAAAAGAACAACAAAAAAACCCCAAAACCAGTAGAAGAAAAGAAATAATAAAAACCAAAGCAGAAATAAATGAAATTGAAACTAAAAAAACAATCCAAAAGATCAATGAAACCAAGAGCTGGTTCTTTGAAAAAATCAATAAAATAGACAAACCCCTAGCCAGGCTCACAAAGGAAAAAAGGGAGAAAGCACAAATAAACAGGATCATCAATGAAAGAGGAGAAATCACAACGGACACAGCAGAAATCAAAAGAATAATCAGTAACTACTATGAACAGTTATACGGAAACAAGTTTAACAATCTAGAGGAGATGGACAAATTCCTACAAGTCTACAATCACCCAAAGCTAGATAAAGAAGAAATAGAACACCTAAACAGACCAATTACAATTAGCGAAATTGAAATGGTAATCAAAAACCTCCCCAAAAACAAAAGCCCAGGACCTGATGGATTTACAAATGAATTCTACCAAACATTCAGAGACGAATTAGTGCCTATCCTTCACAAACTCTTCCAAAAAATTGAGAAGGAAGGGACAATACCAAACACATTTTATGAAGCCAACATTACACTAATACCAAAACCGAACAAGGACAACACAAAAAAGGAAAACTACAGGCCAATCTCCTTAATGAACACTGATGCAAAAATCCTCAATAAAATTTTAGCTATCAGAATCCAACAATGTATCCATAAGATAATTCACCACGACCAAGTAGGATTCATTCCAGGGGCACAAGGATGGTTTAACATCCGAAAATCAATCAACGTTATCCAACACATCAACAAAAAGAAATATAAAAACCATATGATAATATCAATAGATGCTGAGAAAGCTTTCGACAATGTGCAACACCCATTCATGATAAAAGCCCTTGAAGTTCTTGGGATACAAGGAACATACCTCAACATCATAAAGGCCATCTATGACAAGCCAACAGCCAGTATCATTCTCAATGGTGAAAAGCTGCAAGCAATTCCATTAAGATCTGGAACAAGACAAGGATGTCCACTCTCACCACTGCTTTTCAATATAATACTGGAAGTCCTAGCCAGGGCAATAAGACAAGAGAAAGACATCCAAGGAATCCAAATAGGAAAAGAAGAAGTCAAACTATCACTATTTGCAGACGATATGATATTATACATAGAGAACCCCAAAAACTCCACAGAAAAGCTAATTCAACTCATCAATCAGTTCAGTAAAGTGGCAGGATACAAAATCAACATGCAAAAGTCAGTAGCCTTCCTATACACAAACAATAAATCTGAAGAAGAAGAAATCAAAAAAACCATCCCTTTTGTTATTGAAACAAAAAAAAATCAAATATTTGGGAATAAATCTAACAAAAGAGGTAAAGGACCTATACAAAGAAAACTATAAAACACTGTTAAAAGAAATAGAAGACACAAAGAAATGGAGAGACATCCCCTGCTCGTGGATTGGAAGAATAAACATTATTAAAATGGCCATTCTTCCAAAAGCAATATACAGATTCAATGCTATTCCAATCAAAATTTCAATGTCATTCTTCAAAGAAATAGAACAATTATTGATGAAACTCATATGGAATCACAAAAAACCCCGAATAGCCAAAGCTCTCCTGAAAAAAAAAGAAGGGAATGGAGGCATCAGACTCCCAGACTTCAAACTATACTACAAAGCCATAATCATCAAAACTGCATGGTATTGGAACAAGAACAGACATACAGACCAATGGAATCGAATAGAAAATCCAGAAATAAACCCACAGATTTATGGTCAACTAATCTTTGACAAAGGAGCAAAGAAAGTTTGTTCAATAAATGGTGCTGGGAAAACTGGGTCGCTACATGCAAAAGAATGAAGCTTGACCACTACCTCATACCATACACAAAAATCAACTGAAAATGGATTAAAGAACTAGACATAAGACCTGAAACCATAAAATATATAGAAGGAAATATAGGCGAAACACTACGTGATCTGCACATCAAAGACATCTTTACAGACACATCACCCAAAGCAGTGATAGTGAAGGCAAAGATAAACAGCTGGGACTACATCAAATTAAAGAGCTTCTGCACAGCAAAAGAGACAATAACAAAAACAAAGAGAAACCCCACCACTGGGAGAACATTTTTGCACCCAACACTAATGATAAAGGACTGATCACAAAAATCTGCAAAGAGCTGATGAGACTCAACAACAACAAAGAAAATAATCCAGTCAAAAAATGGGCAGAAGAGCTAAAAAGAAACTTCTCTGAAGAGGAAATGCAAATGGCCAACAGGCATATGAAAAAATGTTCAACATCACTTGCCATCAGGGAAATGCAAATCAAAACTACCATGAGATACCATCTTACACCAGTGAGAATGGCACATATTAAAAAAACTAGCAACAGCAAATGTTGGCGAGGTTGTGGAGAAAAAGGAACTCTTCTCCACTGTTGGTGGGAGTGCAAACTGGTCCAACCACTATGGAGAGCTGTGTGGAGATTTCTGGACCTACTAAACATAGAGCTTCCATATGATCCAGCAATTCCACTCCTAGGTATTTACCCAAAGGACACAGAAACATCAATTCCAAAGAACACCTGCACCCCTATGTTTATAGCAGCACTGTTTACAATAGCTAAGCTTTGGAAACAACCCAAATGCCCAAAAATAGATGACTGGATCAAGAAGATGTGGTACATATATACCATGGAATATTACTCAGCATTCAAAAAAGATAAACACATGCAATTTGCAGCAACATGGATGGCGCTGGAAGGGATCATGCTCAGCGAAATAAGCCAAAAAGAAAAAGAAAAATACTGGATGGTCTCACTCATAGCAGGAATCTAGAAAACTTAAATAAGGGACCAGGAAAATGAATAACTATAAGAAAGTGAAAATCAAAATCAACAAAAAACTATGAACCAGAGACACTTTTAGGGGGGCGGGGGCGGGAGGGGAGGGATTGAGGTCAGAATGGGGGGGCTGCAATTGTATGGGGAATATAACAATAAAATTTATAAAAAAAAAAAAAGAAAATACAAGGAACTGATACACACATAATTGATCAGTTCTGTTCACAAATCAATCTACATTTAGATGCTTAGATACCAGTTTAAATATATCATGTTGGGAAATGAGGAAATTGATAAATCTCATTGACAAATGTATGAAGAATCTGTTAGCAGGGCTAAAATTTAGTTACAACATTTTTGCAGAGCATTATGACAATATCCATCAAAATTTAAAATGCATCTTTTTAGGATATAATACTTCTACTAGGAATATGTCTTGTAAAAACATGTACACATAAATGCATGAAAATGTACATGCAAAGATATTTATGGCAGCATTTATTTTCTAGTAGTAAACACAACAAATAATCTCAGAGAGTGTGTGTGTGTGTGTGTATGTGTGTGTGAGAGAGAGATGGAGGGAGAAAGAGAAATTAAGACATTAGGCAAGAACAAATCAAGGTGTTTAATTCTTAGTTTTATATAGCATTTTTCATTGTTTTAAAACATTTGTTTATTGCTAAACAAACAACAAAAAAAAGACAAGAAAATCAATGTCCATTCCAGAGAGAGTTTAGATGGATATAAGTATTAACAAAAAAGAGCAAGAATCTTATTATACAAAGAACTTTCTTTTAATGTAGTTTTAAATGCCAACTAATATGGATAGCAATTTGTGGTAATGTTCTCTTGCTAGGGTAAATACTGCATGAGAATGGGCCATTTTGGCCCAGCGGGATTTCCTACAGCCTTTTCTAAAAAGTTTGTCTGAAAGATTAAGTCAAACTACTGTGGCTGGCTAAGCAACCCAGTAAAATAACACAAAAGCTATGAAAAACTGCCCTTTCCATTTTGATTTGTGATCTTGAAATATCTTTTCAGGAGGAGAAATCAATCTCATGAAACATTGAAGTTAAGCAATGATTAGACATTGGGAATTTTGCAACAGCTATAGGAGACCCACATTTACATCATACAGTGCAGGATATACAGAGCCTGGTATCTGTGGAAAATCCCTTCTGTATGAAAGTGTATAATACCAAGTGGCTTTCCACCTCTCCCCCCAACCACTGCACCTCTCAGCCAAATACCCAATGTATTAGAATATATTGTGAGATTTAATTTATATGTTTTCTTACAAATGTAATATACCACATTTCTGTATTGAAGGTAATGTTTTATTACCAAACAGCACATATATGTGACCACACCTGAGGTCTTTAATAGGAAGTTTAAGATGATATAAGTGAAGAGGCAGGTTTCTAAATGACTTTTTATATAAATGAAGAGAAATAAAGATTCTGGAAAATATCTCAGCTTATGATTTGAGAATTTTTGACATATTGGACATGTCAACTTTAATTTTCCACTAGGCAGTTCAGAGCTGAAATAAACATCAGGCTCATTTACTATGCCACTTTGTGTCAAACTTTTACCTTAGAAAGACATCATTCTGTACTTAGGAAATAGAAACTGAGGATATACTTTCCTTATCCCAGTCCACCAGTGATGGTTCCACAAGAATCCATATTCAAGAATTCCCCTGTTTGCAGAAATGATTGACTAAATAGCCTGTTGGCAAACATTTCAGCCTTTTCGTTGCAAACAAGGTCTTCAGAAATAACAGGGCAAATAGTTCCAGGTCTCTGTGACCTAAAATGTCTGGTGAAGCTGAAGAATTATTAGGGCATCTTAGAGAAACCTGAGGCCAGTCTGTCTAATGGTTTAGTAATGAGGTCTTTGTCATTGGGTCAGAGAATAATGTGCCTTCAAACATGGTATTTATTCAGCAGTGTTCACCAGTGTTGGTTGCATTGGCTGTGAGAAGTCTACTATGTCCTGGATATTCTAAGGCAATTCACCCTTCTGTTTAACTACAAGTGGATTTATTTTGTGATAAACATTCAGCATCTAGGGAAATAATCAAAATAATGAAAATCCAATGAAAAGCAGACATCACACTGACAGACTAATATACATGAGGAGAAGGTAAACGTTTTATTTTGTAGCTCATATTTAAAAAATCTATAAATAGCAAAATATAGTCATTTCAGAGAGATGAGGTCAGGAAAAAGGAAACAAAGCCTGAATTCACAGACTATTACAATTAAACCTATACTGGCCTCTGGTGGTCAGATTTGAAAATGTATTTGTACATTTTTGGATGGAGTAATATACTTTAATAATATACATTAATATGCAGATGTCTCACTTTGTGTAAACATTGTTTTTTTTTTTAACTACTCACCTGAAAACATTTTTCCTATTTAATAAAGTTGAATGACTCCTTTTTGGAAAGATTCCAATTCTAAACATTTAAACTTATTTGAGGCCTATAAGTAGTAAGTTGTATAAGATGATAGTACTTATTTACTGGAATTTGGATATTCACATATGCTACAATCAGTGCAGAAATATCGGAAAGAATATTGCTTCAAGTTTCCTAGACTACTTAATTTTAGCAATCATATGGAATGATTTTGGGAGGCTACTTTGTATAAACATGGGACAGACCTAATGGTATGAATCCTTAAGAGGAAAAAAGTACAGTTCTTTATCAAGCTTTAAGAAATGTAAGATTTGTAATTTCAAGATTACTTGGAAAATTAACTTTTCCAATTAAAGAAAATTAGTCTGCATTCTAGCCGACTGCTTAGTTTTGTCATCTTAGATCATTTTATATAGGAGCCAAGAGAACTTATTAATAATGCACTACTTGAGTCTCAAAGAAAAAGTGAAGAAAGAGGTATAATTTGCTTGGCTCCTCTTTTTATTCTAACTATAAAACATCCTTTTAACTAAGGAAGATATGACAGAAGTTGTTTTTCTTTTGTTCTGATAATTAAAGAGGACTTAGAAAAACAGTTCCTCATCTTACTTGGTAAGTTTTATTCTCTACATTAACTGGATGTGAACTATTATAAAAGCATAGTTAACCAGGGAAATTGTGGAGTGTGAGAGGATTCACCAGAGACAGAGTGGGGAGCAGAACAGGCAGACGGGCCAAAGACACTGCTGAGGGGAGCAGCAGGCAAGACAGGAGAGGTCTGCCACGCCATGTGGGAATCTCCCTGGCTGGCAGGGAATCAAACCCATGCTGCAGAGGCTGCAGACAGCTTCACAGCGCTGCGCTCAACCCACTGCGCCACCGGGGAGGCCCCTAAACTGCTTCTTGCAGTGTGAAACCTAAATATGTGCTATGACAATTTTTGCCCCAAGTGAGGCTTTTAAGAACCTATTTAATTCATTCGATAAATATTAATTGTGTACCTATTTTATATAAATATTGTGTTGGCTACCTAAATCAATGAGGGGAAACTACAAGATAAATTAGAAATATACCTTGAATTTAGGTGCTTATAGCTTTGAGGAAAGATATTTGAGATATTTTTAAAATATGAAGTACATGCAAATCTGGAAGAAAAGTTAACATTTTAATAGATGATGTAAAATATCAACTCATTAATAACTACTAAAGAACATTAAAATGAGTAAAAAAAGAAAGGCAAATTGAATGAATGACATACTTAGGCTACTATGAACTATTTAAAACAACCATTTAAGCTTATTAGGGAAAATTTTCAAATACACATAGATGTGCAAATTATCAATAGCGTGTGGCTCTAACTACCATCCACAATTATGAGCAAATGTTCAATGTTGTTCATTAAAAAACCCACCCACTTAAATCCACCCTTGAAACATTTTGTAGCACATCCCAAACATCATTTAATTTTTCTCATGAGTAGTTTGACATTCTAAAAAATAACAAAAATAACATTATCAAACCTATGCATATTTAAAGATAATGTCTTATTTAGCCATTTTCAAGTTTTCAAATATCCAGTTATAATCATGATTGAAGTATATACAGATAATGCTTTTGATCCACACACCTCTAACTTTATAAGTCTGCAGACCCTTCTCTTTTCCTCCCTCTTTCCCTCTTTATATGTATGCCACCTGCACACATGTGTATGTACAGAGCTACATATAAAATATATTATATACATATTTATTGAGAGAACCAGGTCCTCACTGCCCCATTTTTTTACCCACATGTATTTTGTTCATTTATTGCTGTGGTGTCCTTTGACATGTTCTCCACCCCTCCCCCTCTCCCCCACCCAGCCCATTTTGTTTACATTGGTAATTAGATTATATTAGAAAAGACATTTTAGAATTGAGTCTTGTATCACGTATTCTTTGGAGGGGTTTAAGTAAGTGGAACTTTGTTGTCAGAAAGTGGGAATAATTCTAAGATTGGGTGTCTTTGTATGTCTAGCAGGAAGGAGGACAAGAATGTGGCTAAAGCAGTCACTGAGATGAGCAGTTACTTATCTCAGCCAGAGAGATATTTTGTGATTGGATAGTACATTTTGTCTGTGTTCAGACATGACTGTATGGTTGCTTGATCCACGCTAGGCAGTGACCTTGTCTAATGTCGATGTTCCATGCAATTGTATGTTCAAGAACACCAAAGCATGGCTCTGAACACAAGGGCAGCTCCTGATGTCAAGCTGCTCTTCTCTAAGATCACTTACCTCCATCCAGCAATTCAAGTCCTTGGTACAGGTGGTGCCTGACATAGAGATGGTTCTACCTCAGGATGTTGCAAAAGCCATACAAATTCAGTATAAAGTATCCTTCATATTTTGAATTTTGATCTTTTCCTGGCCTAGTCTAATACTCTCTTGTGAAGCTGGATATTGGTAGCAAGCTGTAGCTCCCGGTCAGTTGCACGATAATGAGAGTAAACAACTGATATGTGACAGTGTGTTGTGTTGCCAGCATTTCCCATCTTAAAGATAGTTTCAACATGTGATGGGTTTATCAGGACAAAATCCCATCATAACTAAAAGATCTATTATTTCCCAAGAGGGATAACCATAAAAAATTTTGTACAGGAATGTTCATCATAGTTAAAAACTGGAAATATCTCCACTATCACGACCAGGAGAATGAAAAACAAATGGTGATATATGCACAAAATACAATGGACTACTACTCACAATAAAACAAACCAAACTCTTGACACATACAAGTCATTTACATCTCAAAACCACGATGTAACAGGAACAAAATCAAATACTAAGGAAATATATAGTATGATTCCATTTTATGGAATATATGGGTATTTGGTTAAACATTTTTCTGGCTGAATCTGTGAAGGACTTTCTGGATGAGAATGTTTGAATCAGCACAGTGAGTAAAGCACTGTGGGTAGATCTCATCTAGTCCATTGAAGGCTGAATAGAAAAAGAAACTGAGTAAGAGAAATTCCACTCTGCCCAACTGTGTTTGAGCTGGGTCCTGGGTTTTTCTCCTGTTTTTGGAGACCTGGACTCCAGACTGGAATGTAGGGCACTGGCAATCCTGGTTTTCAGGCTTTTGGGCATGGATTATAACTTCACCATCAAGTCCTCCTGGTTCTCCAGTTTGGAACTTCTCTTCCATCATCACATGAGCCAGTTATTTATAATCTCTTTATTTGTATAGGTATGTCCCACTCCAAACCATCTAATGACGAAATGCTCTGTTGAGGCAAAAAAAAAAAAAAGTGCCACTTTTTGAAATCTTTACATGTGATTTTTCTACTTATTCTATGTTGGCTTTGTCATCTAACTAATATTATCTTTGCATTAGTATTACTGATACTCATGGTTGTGGTTGTATATATACACATCTTACTTTTTGAAGTGTGTTATATGCTTACTGCATTAGAGACAACTATTATTTTCCTAGGCATGTCACAAAAAAATGACTCCAATCTTGATGACTTAATAGAACAGAAATTTATTCTCTTCCATGTATAGAGGTGACATGTCTGTAATTAAGGTCTTGGCAATGTTGGTTCCTTCTAGAGTTTGTAAGAGATTACCCAGTCCACATTTGTCTGTTGGTTTCTCAAGGTTTTCACAATCCTCAGTATCCCTTGGTTTACAGTTACATCAGTCCAATCTGTGCTTCTATCTTTATGTGGTTTTCTCTGTGTCTCTGACTTTGTCAAAATCGCTCCCATTCTTAATAGGACACTAGTCGTTGGATTTGGAATCCATCCTAAATCCAGGATGATCTCATCTCAAAATCCTTAATTTAATTACATCTGCAAAGACCTGATTTCCTAAAAGGTCACTTTTGTAGGTACCATAAATTAACACTTGGACATGTTACTTGATTTTGGTGGTGGGGGAGCATTATTCAACCTTGATGTTGCTAAAATATGGCAAAAGGGAAGCTGCAATTAAAATGTAACAGCACTCTAACCAGAGCCCTCCTGCTTCTGGCAAAGAGGGAGTAATAGGAACTGATTTCACCCTTATACCCTAAGGAAATTTTAAAAATGGGTAAAATATATGAAACATTGGATCACATGAAATGTACCAATGACCTCGATCAGAGGGAAAACAAAGCTGAGTCCTGTAATTTTCCAGTTTTATGGCCTGGAGAGAGTTGCATTCTGTAGTGTGCTAAAAGGGGAATACAAAGAGGGAATACATGCGATAAAATACTAGAGTTGAGAGAGAGAGAGAGAGAGAGAGAGAGAGAGAAGGGGGGGGGAGAGAGAGAGGCACAATCCTAAGATCCACAGAGCCATAGATCTGCAGAGGATTTCTCAGTCTTTAGCTATCTAATGATTAATACATGCATGTGAGGAAAAAAAAATAAACAAACCAGACATTGAGCAAAGTACCAAGGAAAAGGAAAGGAGCAGGTGGTAAATGCCCCCAAATGTCCTTGGACTTGAAAGATTTCATGTTTCCTGCAGCCAAAATAACAAAACTAAAAACAAGAAACAAAAACAAAGAATGAAAAAACCTCCTAACACAAAAGGCATCTGAGTAATGGAGTAACACCTAGTGGTGCGTGTTAGCTAGACAAAATGCTGCTATGATGCTATCTAAAAAGCGTATGAGCAAGACTTTAGAAGATCAAACTATTTCCAAGTAAGTATACAGAGCCTAGAACATGTCTCAAAAAATACATACAGAAAAAAAATCTAATGCTCAACAGCATAAAATTCACAATTTCTGGCATCTAAATAAAAATTACTTGATATACAAAGAAACAATAAAATACAATCTTTAATGAGAAAATCTATATAAATTTATCCATAAATGATATTGATGAAAGAATTAATAGGAATTGACAATTAAACAATTATAATATCCTACAGGGCCTCCCTGGCAGGCAGTTGAGCACAGCACTGTGAAGCTGTCCGTAGCCTCTGCAGTGCTGGTTCGATCCCCGCCATCCACAGAGCAACCCACATGGCACGGCAGACCTCTCCTGTCTCGCCCGCTGCTCTCCTCAGCAGTGTATTTCAGTCACTCTGCCTGTTCTGTTCCCCACTGTCTCTGGTGAATCCTCTCACCCTCCCACATCTCTGACCTATACCCCAGTTCTTGTATAAATAAGTAAAAAAAATCTTTAAAAAATAAATATCCTATATATGTTCAAGTAGGTATAGGAAGACATGAGCATAATAAGGAGAGATGTGGATGACATAAAACAATCTGGAACAAATCTTCTAGTAATGAATATGTCTAGGATAGATACTGAATGGGATTAGTAGTAGATTGGATACTGAAGAAGAAGCGTAAAATTGAAAACTGAACAATCCACAGACACTATCCACACTGAAACAGAAGAATGAAAAATGAGCAGAGAATCAGTGAGTAAAATGTAAGCAGCCTAATTTATGTATAATTGGAGTTCTAGAACGAGAGGGGTGTGAGGGATAAGAGCAAGTGAAAAATCTAAAGGAAATAGAATAGAAAATATATAGGTCAATGAAATAGAAGAGAAAAACAATAGATAAAACTTTGTTGAGTAAAGACAATGGATGTAATTTGAGGTAGAATCTTTAGTAAGAAAGAAGAAACACATTACCCATTTCAGGAATGGGGAAACTGACATCATTACGTATCCTGCAAGTATGAAAGGGAGCCATAATATCATATTATGAACAATATAATACCAATCATTTCTACAATACATGTAAAATGAATAAATTGCTCAAAGAGCACAAACTAGGAGTGTTCACTCATAAAAAAAATAGATAATCCAGTCCCCCCTACATTTGTTGAAGAAAATGAAGCCTACCTAGCTAACATCACTGGTGAATTTTACCAAACGTTCAAGGAAGAATACTAAGTTCTTAAACTTCTTGAAGCCAGTGATACCCTGATATGATAAGCCAATATTCCTTTTGAATAAATAAGTAAAAATTTTAAACAAAATTTTAGCAAATTAAATATAACACTGTATAGAAGGCTTATATATTATATTTAATGGTGAACGACTGATGTTTTCTCCCTGAGATCAGGAATGAGAGTGTCCACTTTTACCACCTATTCAAAATTTAGTGGAGGTTAAAGCAAGGGCAGTAAAGCAATGAAAAACAATGAAAGGCATTTGGACTGAAAATTAAGTAATAAAACTCTATTTGCTGACATTTTAATTGCTTATATAGAAAATCCTAAGAAATATATATAAAAAAAACATTAGCACTAATAGCTGAGTCTAGCAAAGCTGCAAAATCAATTGCTGTGTATATGTTTTTAAAATACCATTAGAATAGAAAATTTTCTCATATTGTTTTGGTTTCAGTGTGAGCAACCAATTTGGCTAAAACCTTATGGATTATCTTTCATGATCATGTCCCCTTACAATATCCCCTGAGTGCACCATACAGTTTTCCCTTATAGTTCACCAAGATTTTTATTTGATATCTTTGGGATTTTCTGGTTGAGTTCCATGGCTACTTTATTGGTATATCCCAATGCTTTGCCTGTGCCTCACATACAAATAAACCACTGAATACATATCTAATATATGAGGCAGTCAATTACTAAGGATCTGTTTTTATTTTATTTATTTTTTCATTTCTTTTTTAAAAGATTTATTTATTTATACAAGCACTGAAGCACAGGCCAGAGGTGCGAGAGGGTGAGAGAATCCACCAGAGACAGAGCAGGGAGCAGAACAGGCAGAAGGACCGAAGTACACTGCTGAGGGAAACAGCAGCCGAGACAGGGGAGGTCTGTCGCATCATGTGGGAATCTCCCATGTGGGAATCTCCTGGGGCTGGGCACGAATCAAACCAGCACCGTGGTGGCTGCGGACAACTTCACAGAGCTGCACTCAACCTGCTGCGCCACCAGGGAAGGCTAAGGAGCTGTTTTTAAAAGAATCATTGGCTAACAAATTCTGGACTGCACAATTAAGATTTTCTTTAGGGTTTATACCAACAAAGTCATTTTTTTTTTTTGTGTGTGTACCATGCACTGTGCTTGATTCTTGAGCTGTAAGAAGAGATAAAGCAACTTCTACTCTGGAGAATAAATACAATAAAACCTTATTGAAGAATCATTTGAGTACCTCCCCGGTGGCGCAGTGGTTGAGTGCTGGGCTGCTAAGCTGCCCGCAGCCTCTGCAGCACTGGTTCGATCCCCGGCCGCCAGTGAGGGTCTCACATGGTGCGGCATTTCTCTCCTGCCACGCCCACTGCTCCCCTCAGCAGTGTACTTCGTCAGTCTGCCTGTTCTGTTCCCCGCTCTGGCTCTGGTGAATCCTCTCACCCTCCTGCACTTCTGACTGTACCCAGTGCTTGTATAAATAAATAAATTTTGGGAAAAAAAAAAAACAACATTTGAGGTGATATTCATACAACCAAACCATTCAGGTGTCTGAAAGAAAGATGGATTTTTAAATTCTTAGTTATATAAGGTATTAATGAGTTAGCATTGCTTTCAAGTACCTTGTGGGTAAAGGAAAAGAAAATTTAGTGTATCTTAGCAGGACCTTCCACCATGTGTAATGCTCTAATAAGTTAGTGTATCTTGCTTGTTGCAGTCTGCTGTCTCCACCCAAGAAACTAGTCTTGCCTCCCTTTCCGGTTCATTTCCAGGATATAATTCATTAGAACTTGGAAAATTTCCATTTGGAAATGGGAGTTTTTGTTTGTTTTCATGTTAAGATGAATTGTTCTAGAGGTTTTATTACTGAAGAAAGAGATTATATCATCCTGACGAATAAGGAATAGAAACAGACAGAGCCACAAACCTCTGTGGTGATTCAGCGTATGAAAGTTAAGTGTCTTGAACTAAAAAAGAGAGGTAATATGCTGCCTAGTTATTATTGTTATTTTTTTTTACAAAAATTTAAGCAGATTGATTTTAAACATTTCATTTTTCCTGCTAGAAAATTCTCACAAAATTAATACCTGTTTTTTTATTTTCTCTTTAAGACTGGAAGACAAAATATTCTTTTTTAAGAACAACTCATTCCTTGAAATCTTTTAAATATCAAGGTATAATACACAAATACAAAAATTTAGAGTACAAGTGCAATAAGAATCACAGGAACACTTATAAAAATGAAAATTCACACTTTTCAGCTGCAGAAATTGTAATTCATTTGGTCAGTGTAGGAAATGCAAGAATAGCATATTTTCTTAACATGTAGTAAAGGAGGTCTTCTGGTTTAAGACATTTAATATTTTATAAAATCCTCAAAAGAGTACATTATAGAGTTGGAGATGGTCTCAAAGTGCATCTAAGAGTTCTTCGCTACACCATTAATACAAAGCAGTGAATCTCTAGAACTGTCACATTGCCTACTTAAATGTAACAATTCCAAATGTTAATCATTTTAAAAAAGATTTATTTATTTATTTATACAAGAACTGGAGTACAGGCCAGATGTGCGGGAGGGTGAGAGGATTCACCAGAGGCAGAGCAGGGAGCAGAACAGGCAGACTGACGGAAGACACTGCTAAGGGGAGCAGTGGGCATGACAGGAGAGGTCTGCCGCGCCATTTGGGTATCTCCCTGGCCGTCGGGATTGAACCCGCGCTGCAGAGGCTGCGGACAGCTTCACAGTTTGGGCACTCAACTGCCTGGGCCACCAGGGAGGCCCTGTTAATCATTTTTTGCTTTAGTTTTCATTTTGAATACATGCATATGTTTTCTTCTGCTAGGGAAAATAATTGAGAATTAATTTTAATTGTTTTAGATAGCATAAATTGTTTACAGTGGCTATAAGAAGAAAGAAATCAGATACCAAAGGGTACATATTATAGGATTCCACTTATATGAGATTTTAGAATAAGCAAAGGTATTCTAGAGTGACAGAAAACAGATTGCTGGTGGCCTGGGCTGAGAGGATTGTCAATGCTAGTGGTGCATAAGGGAACTTTTTGGGTAAAAGGAAGTGTTTTGAGTCTAAGTTATAGTGATGGTTACATGAAGATGTACATGTGCTAAAGCTGAAAGCAACTGTCCACTTAAAATGGTCGAATTATATTGGATCCAAATTATACCTTGTGAAATTTGATTAAAATAGATCATAAGATATTTGTGACTTTTTTTTTTAATGAGACCTTTTTTCTGAAACAACTTTATCAGGTAGCTTTACAGGTCTTCCAGAGAGACCAGTCAGGAAGAATACATCGTACTCCAAGGAAGTTCAGAATGTGAGCTTCGGGCTTCTGCCTTCCTAAGGTGGAACTCTTACACTGGAGAATTTCCCAGCTTTGTCTTTTTTTATTGTGTGTGGGCATACTTGTTTTGAAAATTTAGAAAGAAAAAAAAGAATAAAGAGGAAAATAACATTCATCTCATTGTTTGCCCAGACTTATTCTAACATTTAGACATATGCTTCTGAGTTTTTTGTTGCTAATTCTTTTAATACTTAAAAAAATACATATATAAATTCATTGCTGTAAAACTTAGAGTATTATAGAGAATGCTAAAGTGTACCCTCACCCCAGTGTAGTCATTCTGACCTCATTTTTCCTTACTAGAAGCAAATGTTATTATAAGTTTGGTTTATATATTTTCTAATCTATTGCATACACATGCATCAATAGAAAATATATATTACTGAGATGTTTAAAAACCTACCAAAATGGTAGTACAATGTGCACATATTCTACAACTTGCCTTTTTCAGTTCTATCAATATTGATACACATAGTCCTAATAGTTAGCAAATCTAATTATGAATAAATAAGTGCAACAGGAAAAGGGGGAGATTGGGTAACTTGGGGAATGAAGTACTAATTCTTTAAAATTCATTAGGAATTTTTGTTTCTATAGAAAATTCTCAACCTAGACGCCAGCTTCATTGGTCACCTCGTTCCCTACTTCAGGTGGGGCTGCCTTTGTACTACTCAGTTACAGAAGTCAAACCAGAAAAAATAAAAAGAAACATAAAAATTTTTGTTTCTATGCAAGGAAAAACAAAACTTTAAAGCCTTAAGAGAGATAGGTGTTAACTTTCTGAGGTGTGCACAGAGAGTGGAGATTTGGCACTCAATTAGACTAAGATTTACATAATAAGTTATTTGGTAACCATTTTGTAAAATTTTTTTTCCATAGTACTCTTGCTAATGCAGTATAAGCCTGTCCTAGTAGTAGAAACTTTAGTGGTAATTAGATTTTTTTTGTATATTTCTTCCTGCACTTCTGTTACTTCACAGTTAAAATTATGCATATTAACTGGCAGTCTCAACTAAAGAGCAACTGAATGCTATCCAATATAAAAGTTTAAACATATATAAATAAGAAAAATAGCTTTCATATTGTGTCAATTTATTCAAGGTTTATCAGCATAATTAATGACATTTCAGGTAAATAAAACAAGATTTTATAATTTATTATAATCAAATATTTACTTATGTTAGCAATTCAACAATTAAACAAGGAACTCCAGTATCATTTTGAATATTTGCTCACATAGAGAGATTAAAAAGCAATTGTTTGGACAGAGTAGTCATGAAGGCAGTAACTTATAAGGCATTCTCCAAAACACAGATGTATTTTCTTTTACAAACAATACAAAATAGTGATAGTTAAGAATTACATGTTTGTCAAGCAGCAGACACTATTCAATATACTTCACAGATTTTAACTAATTTGTACTTCACAATAGCCATACGAGGTGGATACTGTCATCGCCCCCAGTGTACAGATGCGATATCTGATACAAGGGACTCAGGAACTTAGCCAAAGTTACACAGTTAAGATGAAGCAGAAATGGAATTTAAATCCATGGAGCTGAACACTAGAATGCTATTCTGTGACTTCTGAATAGTGATCAAGGGAAAAGAAAGGAAGGGGAGGGAACAGAGAAGGGGAAAAAATAGAAGGGATAATTCAGTGGGTGAAATTTACATTGATTGGAGTTTGGAAACTCTCAAAATAAATTTCATATTAGCAGTTCCATTTCTGTTTTCCTAAAGAAATTAAACTGGTATTGTCTATCATTTTCTTTTGTCAGTGGAAACCCCAGTTTAAAATATGAAGAAAACCTTCAGTTAAAAGAGAGATTTCAGGAAAGCATATTTTAGCAAAAACCTCACTGTAGCATCTCTAGCATTTCTCCCAGATTTGGACTAGTGCGTCCATCCATGTGAGTGTATTTATGTGTGTGTACTGGTGTAGGTACATAGGTATTACAGACATACTCTCAATGGGAGGACTTTTTTGTCTGGATGAATCTTATAAATAAAAAAAAAAAAACATGTTGAGCTAAGATGTGTGGGTGATGCAGTATTAACTTGGAATAAAAATAAATTTGGCCTTAAAAAAAAGAAATGGCCTTTTTAAGATTCAGTTACCAACTCTGACATTTACTTTTTCTAGCAAAGGATCCAGACATCTTTGGATTCTAATTCCATGATAAGGGAAGTCTCCCTCCTCTTCTCCACATTTTTCTGCCTCTCTTCATTAATGAGGGTAATATGTTGGGAAATTGGGCTGTACATTTTTTGCATGTGAACCTCACAGTCTTTCCTAGTAACAATACTATGTACATAGCGTGGCAAATGGAGCATCCACAGTTGTAATTGTATAAGAATGTAAACATTTTAGTCATCCTGGAAATCCCATCTTCATAAATAGTTCATTAGAAGAATTTTTCGATTTTATACTTCATTGAAACTCAGTTTTCGTTCATTCTCAGATAGGTGAAAAAAGTTATTTACCCACTCTAAGAGGAGTTGAGATCCATTGGCAGTATGAAAATGAACTCTTGTTCTCAGTGTTTTTCCAGTGTCCTGAAGACCTGTTCTTTTAACCACTGCTGCCATCTGCTGGTCTTGTGGTTATTAGAGTTTAGAAAAAGCAGTACATAAGACTCCAGCCAAGATGATGCAAAATGCAAATATCATCAACAGGTAGTTTTGTAGACCCTGAATAATAAAAGAGAATAACTGCAATCAAGAAACCCTGAATTATATGTATAAAAGCACAAACTCTTAATTTTTCGGTACCGTACTAGCCACCTGCTTTGGTCACCTGTGTGTCCGTCAATGTAATCATTCAAATTCTCTTGAAAACCCATAGAATCCTTACCAACTCATCCATTCAGTAAGTACATGTGTGTTCCTACTACCCTTCAATATGTGCTAGGGTGAAGAAGGTAAGCAAACAGGATTCTGATGAGAAATAAATAGTACATGGAATGGTGTTTACAATAGTGACGGGGACATCAGAAACAAAATATATGAGGGGCATCATTAATTATAAACATAAAATGTCTTTATGCAAAACAACAACAAAAAAAGTTGGTGAGTGAAAATGTGTGCTGCTTCAGCTAATCGTATAATGTGGGACAATGGAATGAAAGTAATCACAGAAAATAATGTCACAAATTAACAGGGGTGTTATTAAGCAAAGACCATGGTTGTTTAAGGGTGTGATGCAAAGTTGAAGTGTTGAGTTTCTAGCTATAAGGATCAATGAACAGCTGCAGGTAGAAAGAACTTAAGTGCAAAGGTCTGATGTAAAAAAAAATAAAAAAAAAAAAACCAAACAAACCAAAACCCCCACAAAAGCCTGTTACCTGTCAGGGACAAGAAAAAGTTCACTGTGATTAGAACAATGAGAGTTAAGTGAACAGATGAGTTTTAAGGACTATGGGCCTGAGGAGATTTTATAGGCCACCTTGTTATTTTTGTTTTTTGGGTTTTCCCCCCAAGCAATGAGAACACATTAAAGGCATGGGCATCTGGATGTAACTAAAGGCTCAAATTTGTGTTTTGTAAAGTCCATACTTTTTTGAAGAGGGGGGTCAGAACAAATACAAAGAGACAAATAAGGGGAGGGGGGCTACATCCTCTGAGAGAGAGATGACAAAGTACAGATGTAGAGAAAAATCTTAATGTGAGGAGGAGACTCCATTTGACTTGCCTGGCTCTATATGTCTGGCTGCATTGGTCTGAAAGATGGAAACATTATAACCACTCCAAGATTGTCTTTACATTAACAGTGAAATATCTTACTGTGTTAAATAGAAATATTTATCTACTATAAATGCCATCTCTAAGGGCACAGAGATCAATTCTAATCTTTCTCTCACAAGATAAACTCTCACAGATTGAAAATAACTGTCTAATATCTCTGAAGGATCTTTTTTTCCTGGTCAGTATTTTAGCTCTTGTGACCATTTTTTATATAAAATGGTTTCAGCTTCCCTTACTGTCCTGGCCATTCCCCTCTGAATAATTGCCAGTTTTTCTACTTCCCTCTTTAAATATAGACAAAGTAAGTGGACTCTAAGGTAAGGTTTGAACATCACAAAGTAAAACAGGACTAGTGCCTCTCTAGATTCAGATATATGTTTTAAAATTACATTGAGAGCTCCTGATAGTCAAATCAAATAATGCAATCATCAGCTCTCATTCATATTAATGCCAATCAACTTGGCTAGAGTGGATGACGACCAGAGAGAGATCTTTGCAGGTTGGGTTAGGGCAAGCTGTATTGTCTGACTCACTGTAAGCAACTCCACTATCGGAAGTCACTTTCGTATAAATGATAAAGTCGAAAAATAAAACCAGAAGGTCTTCCAAGTACAGAACAACACACACAGACACATACACACACACTCCTGTATAAAAATTTCCCTAACGTATTTTTCTTAGTTTTAAGACAGTGAGGACTAGAAATCAGTACTAGTACAGAGTAGGCACTCAAAGAGCATAAGTTTAAAGAATGAAACTCTATATAATCCAGCTATCCCACTTCTGGGTATTCCCAAGAAACACAAAAACACTAGAGATATATGCACCTCCACGGTTATTGCAGCACTATTTTAATTGCCTATAGCTAGAGGCAACTTAAATGCTCATCAACAGATGATTAGATAAAGATGTAGTGCGTGTGTACACACAAACACACACACACAAAGGAATACTACTCAGCCATAAAAAGATGAAATCCTGCCACTTGCAACAACATGCATGGACCTAGAAGGTATTATGCTTAATGAAATAAATCAGATGGAGAAAGAAATGCCATATGATTTCACTCATATGTGATACATAAAGAAACAAAACAAACCAATAAACTAAATGAAGTGAAGATCAACTTTGAGACTATACGATCATATCGGTGGTTACCAGCGAGAAGGGGGAAGAGGGCTGGTAAATTAGGTTAAAAGGGGTAATTGTATGGTGAAGGATAGAACTGTACTTTTAGTGGTGACCTGACCTAGAATATATAGAGGCTAATTTATAACCCCCACCTGAAACATAGACTGTTATAATGCAGTATTACTTTAATAAAAAATAACCAGAAAAAAGTATGGATACACTAAGGTGAATGTGCTTTGTGAATCAGACAATTGATGCAACTATTTGAATTAGACAATCAATGCAATCACTTACGTAAGAAAAAACAGTACATGGGTCCACAATCATCAGCATTATACAAACTGATTATGTAAATACTTTGCTAAGCTTCTTATTTTACCATTTATGTAGAAAGAAGAATGATATCTATATTCTAGAACCTGCCCAAACTGTCTAGTTTCTTACTTTTTATTTTGGGCAATAGTAATAGTTTTCTTTTGTTAATTATAGAAAGATCACACCAACATTCTCCTTGAAGCAGAATTTTTAACTTAGATTTTTGAATATAACATATATATATATAATAGATCATCTTGTTCTCTATTTGGTAGAAACACTGACAGACAGGCTGTTTCTAGATTGTATTTTTTAATAAACACTATTGCAAAACACTATTTACACTATGTAAATATGTATATTCCTCAAGTAAGAAACTTTTTACAAATAGAGGTGAATGGGAAAAAAACTGAAACAATTTGTAATGAAAACACAGACAAATATACATCCCAGAACTATCTGATGAATGTAATTTTAAAACCACTATCATCTACATTGTAAAGGACATAGGCACTGGGTGCCATATTATTTCCCTACAAAGTTTGCTGGTTTGGTATGGAGACCTTTCGGAGCTATCAGGGCAAACATAAAAATTTATTCCCAAATTCCATTTGCCTTAGGGATATTTAACCTTTGGGATTAAAAAAAAAATCTTCCACCTTGTTTATTTTTTACTCTACAGTCAGCCTCTGTCATTTTTGACTGGATGATAAAAATAAAATCTCTTAAATGAAATTTAAGTTAAAGTGTCTTCTACTGGGGGTTGGGATAGAGAGAAACTGTTTGATAATCATTATTATATCTTGACTATTTTCTAGTTAGAAAAGACAACAGTTTGAACATTTGACCTATTACATCCATTCATGTATTTTCTGACCTGGTTTAGAAGTCAAATGCAGTTTTCAGAAAATAACACAACCTTAATATTAAATAACCTTACTTGGCTCTATTTCTATTTTCTAGATGTGCCATTTCTGGTACGTACCTGTATTTCTTTGAATATGAAGACACCCCACATTGCAGCTATAAGTCCTGGACCCTTAAATAAAAGTAAGAACTTTGATTCATTTGACTTTTTCTGTAACTACTGTATGTAAATATAATAAATTAGAGCTCTGATGTGACACTTTAATCAAATAACCTTCTATTATAAAACAATGTAACAATATCATCAGAATAAATTTTCTGTAATCTCAGCCCTAACTTACATTAAACTAAGTAGCATTAAATACAAAATGAAGATATTTTTCTTTATGATTTTCATTTTTATTGTTTTGATGATACTGTCATATTTTATGCCATAGAATGATTTTCTTTAATGTGCTCTATTTAAAATAAAATATTTAAATAAATAAATAATTTATTTTTCTATCTAACTAAGTCTTTAGGATACTAGAGAAAGGATTAATAAGAATGAATGAATAAACATAACTTTCTTTGGCCTAAGACAATTTCATTACTGAAGAAATTTTAGTATGTTCTTTTTGGCCTGACAAATAAGGTGCATATGGAAACAGCACGTGGTTAAAAAAATGTGTTTTAAATTGATACTATAGCACAGAGATCAACTATGTCTTATGTTAAGCTTTAGTAAATGCCAAAGATGGTATTATGGGAAGATAGGAAAGCCATGTAAGGAAAAATAAACAATGGATTAGTAAATAGGATAAAAAGACAGGAATGAAATAATACAGGTCAAAGGTAATGAGAAGAAATGTGATGGAAAATCACATTTCAAATATCTGCAATTTGAAACCATTAAGCAATTAGCTTTTATTAATTTTTTTAGCTGAGAATGAAAAAATTTGGAATTTGGATGAATTGTGGTCTTTGTGGAGGTGTTTTATATTAGCACTTTAATATTCTCTTCAAACCTTTCACAAACTCTGGAAGGCTTTCAAATAAACAGTTCCAACATGTTTTTTCCCCTTTGCTATTCCAATAGTTTAAATCACTGGGTCATCAAATTTTGACTCCACTTCTGGCATTAAGTGAAACAATAAAATATATTACTCTGTTTATCAGCATCTGGAAAAGCCAACATCAGAAGAAATGAAGAAATAGGTCAAAGGAACTATCTTTTCCGGATGATGTAGGTCCTAAGTTTCAAAACCCAAGTCAAACAAGAAGCATCTGGATCCTAAAGGCAACTCCATACTGACTTTGGACAGAAAGGGAGGAAATAATACAATAGAGGATATAAAACTAATACTCATGCCAATCACTCAAGAATGTTTATCCTCTTTAATCTGGAAATTCATTTCAGAGTACATAGTAGAAGACAATACCAAAAGGTATCATTGACTTTTGAGGCTTATTGGCTGATTATTTCCTAAATATTAGTTAGGACATGATCTAAGGGTTATTGTGACAGTTATGTGGTTATAGGAAGTGATGCTTTGCTGAAAGTATGGCAAACTGAAGTCAATATGTGTAGACTCTGATGTCAGCAAAGGAGAGTCAAATAGTAAGAACTTCTTAGATAAGAGACCTAACTGTTTGGGCAATTTGGATTGCACATTTTTTGTAAATTTAAACAAATGACACATCTTTCAAGTCAGCCTTTGAATACAAGGTAAGTTTGAGACATCTTGAGAAACTGAACCCTCTGGATAGGCTGATTCAGCTTTTAGTTTAACAGGTAAGACCTGGACATTGTATTGTGTTTGTTGTGATAAATGCCATCAGAGGTTTTTTTAAACTTTTCTTTAAAATATTAAATTACATTGCAATAAAGTAAAAATCAAAATCAACAAGCAACTATAGACCAGAGACACACTACAGTGGGGGGCAGGGAGAGAAAAAGAGGGATTAGGGTCAGAAAAAGGGGGTGGGAATTGTATGGGGAATATAACCAAAATGAAAATGCATACATTGTGCAAAAATGAAAAAATGATGTAAGAATTATATAAAATAAAATCATAAAAATATTAAATTACATACGAGGAGGAATATGAAGTAACACTTTGTTTCACAACGTTGTCATGAAATTTAAGTGTGATAACAGGGGTAAAAAGCATTGTATATAATAAACCTTATAATACATAAAACTGTTACATAAACAATATGAACATTGTTATAAAGAGTGAATAATAATGTATCCAAAGTGACATTAGGTAAGATGATTAACCAAAATCTCTAATAGATTAGAAATTAATAAACCCACTAAAATGAGGTTGGAAACATTCTCTTAGCAATCGAGGACATGAAAACCAGTGGGTGTTAGCTTATTTCCATAAATCTATGAATCTAAATTTACTCCTAAAAACATGAACCTCCACGACAGCCTTTAGTGATTCACTAAGAATGCTTCAGGAAAATTAGATTTACCTTGAAAAACAAAGATTTAGAAAAACAATTCAGCTACTTACAGCGGTGATTATGGGAAAAGTGACCACGGCACTGAGAGAGTGATTAGCTATGAAACAACAGCAGGTAGCGATGGCCCAGAGAATCCCTGACAGGAACCCTGAAATACAGAGACACCGCATGTTATTGGCAAGTCACTTTCCCCTCCTGAAAAATCAACACTCCAGGTACAGCTGGAACGTTAAAGTGCAGGCATAAATGCATTCTTCACTAACATTCTTGGCCAACATGAATTTTTTTTTTAAGATTTATTTATTTATGCATACAAGAACAGGGTACAGGCCAATGTGCGGGAGGGTGAGAGGATTCACCAGTGACAGAGTGGGGAGTAGAACAGGCAGACTGAATGAAATACACTGCGGAGGGGAGCAGCAGGCGAGGCAGGAGAGGTCTGCAGTGCCATGTGGGTATCTCCCTGGCTGGCCAGGATTGAACCCACACTGCAGATGCTGTGGACAGCTTCACAGCACTGTGCTCAACCACCTGCGCCACCAACAGCGGTGTTTTATGACCATTTTGGGAATCAAATGATTTTCAGTATGTATATAATTTTCAGCACTTTCACTTTATTTATGTTAAAATATGGTACTCAAAGGAGAAGTTGGGGGGGTGAAGAGGAACCCAGGAAAGATATGGGATCTGAACATGCCCTACAAACACCATTTATTCTAAACCATGAACATGAAAATAAATGTGGTTCAGGATAATGCGATCAATAAGGAAAAAAAATGCCTAAAATTTGAATGAAAATATCAATTAAAATTTTCAGGATTCTTGAGCAAGGCATTCAGAAAATACTCTACCAGTTTCTATAAGGTTCTACATGGTCTATATTTTGGCTTTAATGAATTGTGTATTGAAAATGATTGACTTATGTTTTATTTTGCTTTTTATAAAATTTTATTTGTAGACCTGTGTTCCAAATCCAATTATAGTAAACTCTTGAATAAATGATAAATTATATTTTATAAATTATAATTTAGTAATTAGTAAAAAATATATAATTTTACCATAATGTCTTATATACTGAGTCCAAAATAGTGCATTTAACAGATCTCTCCCCGCCCTTTTTTTTTTAACTCTCTAACATTTGTACTGACTTTGGGAGGAAACTGTTTTTTCAAGTGACTCCAGATTCCTATTTGTTGATACATTTTGTTTTTTAGTAGAGTCACAGGATTCTGACTTTTAATGTGAATCCTTAGATAGCAAGGAAGAAATAATAAATCTGAGGTATAGTACAAATGTTTTGGCATAGGTAAAGGTCTTAGATTCATTGTTTAAAATTTTGTTCTTTAAGGTTCACTGGCTTTTAAATAATTCATATTTGGTGGTAAACAGAACCAAAGACGTGAACACACATACAGAGGATAGCTCGGTTTCCAGAAGACAATTATTCAAGCTAAATGAGAGGGGAAGCGAAATAAGCTAGAAAGAAAAAGGAAAATACCGGATGGTCTCACTCAGAGCAGGAAATTAGAAAACCTAAATAAGGAACCAGGAGAAAGACTAATTATAATAAAGTAAAAATCAAAATCAACAAGCAACTATAAACCAGACACACACTATGTGGGGGAAGGGAGAAGGGGTTAAGGTCAAAATAAGGGGGAGTGGGAATTGTGTGGGGAATATAACCAAGATGAAAATGCATACATTGTGTAAAAATGGAAAATGATGTAAAAATATATAAAATTAAAAAAAAATAAATGACAGGAGGATAATACTTTTACATAATAAGAAAATTCTCTGTAGTAACTATTCTTACCTGGTAAGACTGCTTCTGGATACAGTCTAGGATTATTTTTCATTGCTATACAGTAGGCCAGAAAGTAGATTGTACTTGTAAGAAAGATTCCACTGAAGTGAGCAAAAACATAGTCTAGATCTGAAAATAGAGATGATAAAACTCTCAAGTACCATTTTAGTCATTTCAAGTACATTCGACTTATAAAAATAAAGCAAATCAAAATCATTCTTTAAAACAAGGGACTATTAAATTTTGTTATCCTAGTTTTGACATATTTATATAAAATTTTAATTAACATACTTAGAACCTAGAAATATTAAGTAGCAAATTAGTTACTAGAATCATATTTAAAAGGCTAGTTTTAATGATTATCTTGAATGCTAAGTAAGTATGAAATTATGCAACTATTTTAATACTAAATAGGTATTAAGACCTCATATTACTGACTATAGAAATAATAGCAAATTACCAAGTAAAATATAGTTGGGGAGGGTGTGAAAATATTTTGGGGCCCTAAATTTATATAGTCTCTTGATCAAGCTGGAGACCAGATTAGATCTCTGTGGCAGATTTCATTATACAGGATATTCTGAAAGTTATTCCACAGAACTTTAATTCCACAGGGCTTTTATAGTTATTTACTATAAACCTAGTTGAATAGGGGAGTTAATAGCAAGGGATTGTGGTTCAATATCTGAGACACCCCAATTCCACCAACTGTTAGTCTGGTCACACAGATGGGTGGCTTAACAGTTCTTGGCTGGAAGGCCACATTGGACTAATGGTCCTCTCACCTACATTTTGACCCAGAAGAATGGTTATGTTTAGAGAGAAAGGCTTGAGGGACAAAGAGTTTATCTATTCTTCTAAAATACTAAATCCTACTTCTGGATCATGTAAAAACAACACATCCATCTATGACCCCACAAAAGACAGCATAGCTTAGGGATAAAAAGCACAGACCACCTCAAAGTGAATCTTTTATCCACTACTTGCTACCTTTGGGACTTGGTCAAATTACCTAATCTCTGTCTTAATTTTCTCAGTTGTAAAATGAAGATAATGATGTTATCCAACCATAATAATTGCTATTGTAATGTTTAAAATATTGCCTAGCACAGAACATGCACTACCTATCTGGTAAAAGAAATAAAAAAATGTCTCCCCCAATTATTTTGTAATAAATTGGAATAAAATGCATTATCAGATACATTTGAATTGTCCTAAGAACTGATTGTTCTGTTTACTAACGAAATTGTTAAGAATGTTGTTTATTATAGCCCAGTACCAACAACTGTGCTCATAGTGAGCAATTATTTTTGTCTTGTGTTCTGAGTTTACTCTGGTGCTATAAGATATCTTAGAGTCAAATATATGACTCAGTTCTAGTAAGCATACAGTGTAGCACAAAGTTGTTAGGTTCTTTCTTGGTTCCACTTTTTTTTCCATACTTGTTTTTCTCTTTTAATCTAACATTCTTCCATTTCTGTAGATTTTTTCACTTTAATGTAAAAAAGAATAAAAAATGGGGCCTCCCCGGTGGCGCAGCGGTTGAGCGCTGGCTTGTGAAGTTGCCCGCGGCCTCTGCGGCGCCGGTTCGATCCCCAGCTGCTCCCCGGCCACTGGAGGAGGGTCCCACATGGTGCGCAGACCTCTCCTGCCGCCCGCTGCTCCCCTCAGCAGTGTACTTCAGTCCTTCTGCCTGCTCTGCTCCCTGCTCTGGCTCTGGTGAATTCTCTCACCCTCCCGCGCTCCTGACTGTACCCAGTGCATGTATAAACAAAACAAACAAACAAACAAACAAATAAATAAATAAATAAAGCATGCCTCCATTAAAAAAAAAAAGAATAAAAAATGCAAAAAGTATTTGTATAAAATCTTAAAAAAAGAGTGATCAATAAGATTTGAGAACAGTTCATGGGGCAGGATATTAAAAGGAAGGATAAACTATAGATCGCCTCAATGTCTATCACTCACTTAAAGTCGAGTTCAAATCAGCTTCATCAGTCTTTCCATCATGGCTTTTGGCCTCCAGACTTCTTCCTTATCTGAATTGTGCTGTGTACTCCCTTACTTTCTGTGCCATTTGATTTAGAACTTTATTATCCATGATTTCATTCACATTATCTCATGGCTGTAAGCCATGTTTCAACATAATTATAGGACCCCTGCTCTGACGTAGATTCTCTGTCATTTTCTTTTCAGTCTGACCCAGAGTATTGCAGAGTGTGAGTTTATGCCTAGGAGATGAGTACTATACTAGAATCAGAGATAATTAAGGAACCTTATGTTGAACCTTTCAGAATATTACTCTGTGCTTGAGAAATAACATCCTTGGACTAAATAGGCTGTATTTTGACCTTTCTGAAGGCATAGTTTGATCTTTACTTAATTTTAAAGTATTATGTACTACACTTTAGTTTTTATAAAGAGAATACATATTTCCCCAGAGAATATCTAACTAGAAAATGTCTCAAATCTTACTGTAAAGCCAGAAACTGTGTTAAGATCCAAGTCGCTGAAATGTATCCTGACTAAAGTTGACTATATATTTCTATGTTAAAGATCACATAAAATACTCAAATAATCTTTTATTACTTTTAATTTTCAGTCTTTCTAATTTATCACTCACAATGAAAACGCATGATCAAAGCTATATACTAGTATTTACTATAATCACATCCTCTTTATATTAAGTAGAAAAACAAGCATTGAGTTTATTTATAAGATAAAATAACTGTTTACTCTCACCATATTGGCTTGCCCCTGCATAGATACTATCATTTCTTTTGCTGTGATCCTTGATATAAATGACTGGCACAAATGTACATCCATAGAGTATCCCAGATATCACTGCCAGACTACAGCCCCTTAAAAAACAAATCACCATTAATTTTCACTCAAAGCAATATTTCTCTCTCTCTCGCTCTCTCATTCTCTCTCTCTCTCTCTCTCACACACACACACGGAATGATAAGTATACTTCCAAGTGGAAATTGCAAGCAATTATTCAGGTATTGCCCAGCTATCTTAAGGTCTATGACTGGCAGAACTCAGAGAAGAACCCAGTAATATCAAAATGGCATCAGAACTAAGAAAGAGGTGAGCTTTAGTCTCTAATTGTCTAATTTGGAAGTACTTGATTTACAGATAGATTATCATTATAAATTGTCATTATATAAATGAGGACATGGCCATGATATTATATAGTCTAGATACATAAACCTGACTTTCTAAATTATGAGGTATTTGTGGACAGACACTATTACCTTTGCTTTTTTAAAAAACTAAGATCTAGCACAGGGCTAGGATAGACTAAGTACCAAACACATTTGTTCAAAACAGCTGTTGGGATCCACAGACTTACTGATGCCTTAGTTAACATGACCAAGAGGAAGTGCTAATGTAAGCAAATTATCTAGATATTTAAAGTAAAATATTACTTTTATAAGTAGAAAATGTTTTATTTTAAGCACAAGAGTCCTGTTAACTCCTTAGACTCGGGACGTATCTGCACGAAACAAGAATTTTCAATGATTTCGGGGGAAGTGCTTAATATTTCAGAATAGTCCTTTTAACTTAATACAAAGGACAATGGCATGAAATAGGAAAGGGTTTTAGGCAAACACTATCCCCTTTCCAGCTTGAAAACAATTTCTTAGTCTATTTTAATAGTGCTTTAAGGAATATGAGACTAGAAGAACTCTCGGGGCCAATTTGGCAATAAACTATCCACACTGGAAATCCCTGTGTTGTAGTGAAATCAGGACGGAGGAGTGTCCCGAACACAGACCAGACCTACCTATTGATAAAACACCTAAAAATGTTTTTCTTCACAAATACTCCCTTCAAGAAAGAGCTTTGTGAAAAAAAATATTTTGAGAGATCTCTTTCATTCTGAAGCAAAAACAGTAACATATTATTTCCCCCAAACTTGTTTGCTTGTTAGATCATTCTTTCATTTATTCAAATATTTACTGAGCACTCATGTGCCAGGCACTGCCTCTTCCCCACTATGAGGGGAGTATACAGCAGGACCTTGATGAATGTCATTCTATTCAATGTAGGTTTTGTTCTAAAATCAATGAGGAAAAAGTTCCTCATGGACAAAACAATCTTATCAACACTTACTTTCTTGTGTATAGTTTTGCTTAAAGTTGAAGTTTCAAGAACCTACCAGGACGTTAAGTGAGGACTTACTGTGTATATTAAGTGGAAATGTTTTATATATTTGCAGCAAAAGAAAGGTCATCATATAAAATCCCAGCTAGTCATCAGTTGTACAATACAAACTATTCACTATTTCATATTCATTTGCCAAAAAAGAAACCCCTCAAATATAGGAGCTGATGTGAAGTCAACTCCCCCAGTTTTTATGGAGACAGTGGGAGGATCCATTATAGACACAACCTACTCCATTGTATTTGACAATGAATATCCACTAGAGAGGAGGGATTCCTAGCAAAGAGCAGGCCTCCTGGGTGGGGCACCTCTGAAGAAGTGCATTTCCTAATACAATGGCGATGCCTGATGCATTATACTCTGTGGCCTAAACTACCTCTTTTGTTTTAGTCACAAAAGTTCTAAAAATGAGGTTGCTTATTGGCTAGAATGATACAGTGGCTTAGGCATTCTTTTAAACACTGAGACCAACATCCCCTTTACTGTAACACTCAGCAGGGAATAAAGAAACTTCTCTACCTTGGAGCTAAGGGAGTCAAAGTTTGGGCTGCCATTTTCTTTGTGAATTCAAGTGAATATCACTTCACTCTGGTAACCACTGCTCTAACCAATATGAGACACAATAACCAAACCTCTTCTTACACTATGCGGTGTTGTACCGTAGACAATTTATCCACCCAGGAGTAGTCAGGACAGGCGTCTTGAGTTGTGTTGATCACCTATTGAAAACATTGGTACAAAACAAAACAAAAAATAGCATCCTATTGGTAATCACTCTGGTGACAATGGCTTTTTCTCAGTGTTTTTCTTTCCTCTCCTAAACACACTTTAAAATATGAGCATTATATACTATGCATTCTGATTCTGTAGATATCTTTACACTCACTTGCTTCTGATTCTGAATTAAAGAGGTTTAATTCAAAATGCTTTGACAGTTGGCAAATTCTTCATTTATATTTTTTCATTTTAATATATAGATATACACCTATTAAAACTAAAAAAAGGTATTAATTCTTGTGTTTCATTAACTATTTTAATTACCTATAAAGAAATTAAAACAAGGAAAACTCAAACTCTTCTACTATTAATGCATCAGGTCCATAGGTATTTTTCCACTCTGATTTTTTTTAAGGTAATTAGTTGAAATATTTCCAACCATGTTTCAGGATTAGGCTAATCTTCTAAGTCAGGAAAAATTATGAGCAATTAATAATATTCCTATTATTGACTGTAATCATTTTTGTCTGTAGCAGAAGTTTCTTGATGTGATACTCCTCCAGCTTTTGTAAGAGATAAGAAACTAGATTTGTATTCTTTGTCATGCGCTAAGTCTTCTTTTTTCTTTGGCAATCATGCTTCCATTCACTGTGAGGAGCTTATGGTGTCTGGTTAAATACAGACAGTCAATGCTGTTTATGTATCTTTAAGCTTAGTTTGTTTATATCCTTCCACCTTGCTTAGAAAAAGCTAGCTTACTACGTATCTTTTAGCAATTTGCATTTATTTCATTTTCCCTTGTTTTTTCCTTGAAGTATGGTTGATAGGTATCTGGAACATAAAGTAGGCAAGGGATACCTGGAATCTTCCCAGCCTTAACTTTTCATTCCTGCGGAAATATTCCGTGATTACTAGTGCCTGTGGATTAATAAACCTCCTTTTCCTCTTACACATAATCCATTATTTAACTTCAGTGACAATTTAACCGAGATATCAGTTATCCAAAAGAGTTTTGGTAGGGGAAGAAGGAAGGGTGAAAAAAATTTAGTTTTGACATAAAGAGTAGAGGTAGCATCTTCAGAGAGGCAATAGTTCAGTGGGGGTGTGGGTGCCAGTCCCGAGGCACCTCCAGCACTGGCCATGGCAGGAGAAGGGAGACTTGAACTAGGACAGACTGGACTGTGGGCTCAGAGTTCATGGGGGTTTACCCTGAAGTCACTTTTGTATATGAAACCACTGGTGCTTGTGCTACATCAGGTCTCTCTTAAAATGTGTCCATATTTAATGCAGATTTGCTATTTCAAACTATTTAAGATTATTTAAAGTCAAATCAGTGATTCCTTATATATTTCCTGTCTTTACCTTGAAGTAGAGCAGGATATGGCCGAAATTTGATTGATTGCTATGTAGAACTAGCTCTCATAAAAATGCTATACAGTATATAACTCTGACTAAAATGAAAATCACCATCTCATGTTTCAAACCTATGAATCGATTAATTTTCTTTTTCTTGTATATTTCAAAACAAGTTGTCTTATACTCACATGCTCTGTTATTAATGGTGTGGTGTCTGTGGAACATGTGTTAGTTGGTATTTCACTTCTGATGAACAAAAACACAAAAGCACTGGAAAGAAAATAAGTTTTAGTGATATTTATCATAGTAATCATTAATATCAAGCTATCTGAATTCTAGAATGGTTTAAATCAAGCCCAAATAATATGATGATTACAAATATTGATCATTACTTCCAAACTGCCTCTTCAATGGTCCTGCCACTTCTCCACGACTGTCATTCTCTTTGATGTCTCTTGTTCTTAATTGCAAAAGGTTAAAAGCTAAACTCATAAACTTTCTTCTCAAATCCTGTCTTTCTGCTGATTTTCCTTGGCCCCCATCTTTCCTTTTATTTCTGCTTAACCTTGGAATCATATGGCAAAATAAGCAAGCATGAAAACACAAAGAGTATGCATGTTTTATGTAGTATATATACATACATAAAACCTACACTGATATACTATTTCTCATCTATTCTGTTGACAAAGTTTAATAATACCCTCAACTGGACAAACTAAAAAGGAATGAGAAGGTCCTCTATGCTCTAATATAGAAAGATCTCCAGAGTCTATTTTGAGAGATAAAAATAGACTCATAAGCCTAATGAGTTTTCTACTTTGATATCTCTCTCATAATGTACTTTCTATTCATATTCAGTATATTTTATAACAAATACACAGAACTATTGACTTTTAAACCAAGCAAATATGTTAAAATGTGTTAAAATATTGAATAAACAAAAGAAAATGAACAAGTTAGGTATAGGCCTGACTTTCCTATTTGAAATATATTTGCATGGTTCAAAAATTAAAATATAAGTAGTTTTCAAAATACATCTGAGGCCGAGTTATGTATTTTTTTATTTAAAGATTTATTTTTATTTGTTTATGCATATAAGAGCTGGGGTATAGGCTAGAGGTGTGTATGTGGGGAGTGGGTGAGAGGATTCACCAGAGTCAGAGTGGGGAGCAGAACAGGAAGATCTACTGAAATACACTGCTGAGGGGAGCAGCAGGCGAGAAAGGAGTGGTCTGCTGCACCTATGGGTTAGCTCCCTGGCTGGGGATCAAACTCATGCTGCAGTGGCTGGCGATGATAATTTGATAGTGCTGACTTTAACCCCTGCGCTACCAGGGAGGCCCTGAAATTATGTATTAATAGGTATTTAAGTATAGAATAGTGCAAAGTGCATATTACATGCTATCTTTCATATAAAAATTGTAAATTTCCTTGTTAGCTTCCTTATTTCAATCTCATACACTAGCTTTAAAAATCGGAACATTTCCATAATCCATATGTAATTTAACTTTCCTTTTGATTCGTATTGATCTCTGCATTTTGCTCTACCTGACCTATCTCATTATAATCCCCCACATGAATTTCCTTTAAAACCTGGACTATACAGAGAATAGAAACAGTAATTTGAATTAAAAAACAAAGAGAAGTAACATCCTAAAACAACATAACTGTATTCCAAATTTCTTTACACTATGAAGCTCCAAAACTGATTTAACTGAGTTAAAATAATGAAATGAAAGGTTCCAGGAAATCATCAGCAGAAAAACATCCAAGGGAGCTCAGATCCATCACAGAGAGAGAGCATTGTGTTTCCCTGCCACAGACCAAGTGCCAAGGCAAGTGACATGGTTCTCTGAGGACTAATAAGTTTAATATAGGGTTGAACAACAAATGCTGGAAGGGGAAATAATAATGGAACATAAAATAGTTATTACTAAAATAATTATAATGAAAATTGCCCAACATATATAGCATTAAGCATGTGCTTAGCATATTTTACTTCATTTAATCCTCTAATTGTCTTGTGAATTGGTATTATTATTATCCCTTTTGTAAATGAAGAAAACAAGACTGGAATAATAAAGTGATTTGCCCAAGGTGACATAAGTAGAAGTGGTAGAACATGAGACATTGATATGCAATTTTTAGAGAATTTACTCTTTCTAAAGAAAGAAGAAATATAGAGAAAAACAATGTCTGATGGATGGACTGGGTAAATTTGTCTTAAATTACTTTAGTCAAAACTAAGACATGTTATATTACAATTCAGGGGTATAAAGAAATTGTTTTGGAGAGAGCTGTTCAAACCTACAATGCTATATAAATTGGACAAAGTACATAAAATTGCCTCTAACCAAAAATGTCAGGAATCTGCTATTTTAGAATAATCTATGTTATTTCTTCCCCAATTGGCCTGGAATCATTCTCTCAGGCAACATTTCAATGACAAAGAGATTGTTCCTGAATGTGGCTGGGGAAAAACCATCATATAAGGAGAAAAGAGATATAGTGTTCTTTCCCTGGGGAATAAAAAAAGAACTAAAATCTTTCCAGGCAGTGCTATCCATTATGTGGGGCACTGACAGGGAATATAAATGGAATTTAGAGAGGAAAGGGGACTGAATTTAAGGTGACCTAATTCGTGTTAGAGTTTTAGTGACAGAACATTGCCATATAAAAATCCAAAGCCATGTTCATCCTCATTCATATAAATGCATACAACCAGACACAGATACAAATACAACTAGATATTTAAGTAAATTGTTGTGGGAACACACATTTGAAGAATGTGAACCTATTCACTTAAAGCGTGTACAGAGTTGTAAACCAATGTTACCTCTATTGAAAAAAAAAAAGAGGGGACAGCGAAGTGGGCAAAGATGGATGAGCAGTCACTAGAAGAGAGAATCAGTGTCCATTTCCGGGGCACCAGGAAGCCAGCACAGTATCTATGTAGCATTTTTTTAGTTTGCAAAATAATGTGCCATTTGATTCTAATTTATAAACTGCTATTAAGATTTTCTACCTATTACTGATATGAAAGTGAGCATCAAAGCAGCTAAACTGTTGTCTGAGGGTCTCTGAGTGTTGGAGAGCGAACGCTGGTACTCCTGACTCCAGGGCAGGGCTTTTTGTGCTCTAAAACCAAGGCTGTCTTTGCAAATGAAGAATCTGAGGAAGAAATCATGTCAAGCTTATGAAATGTGGGTTTAAGAAAAGGCAAACACATCAGAATCTTTGCAAAGTGTTCTAGATGTTCAGAAGAGTAGCTAAATCATTGGAAACGACTGGGTACCTTATTACTGACAGTGCAGCTCCAATGTAATTCAGCAGTGGTTTTGACACTTCCTCTGCATCCATTCCAAACCAGCCAAACCTGGACAGGGAGAAAGTCACAGCAGTGCCATTGTTGAATATATGTTCATTGTAGTGTTTAAGGGCATAGCCTCAGGGTCATATTTCTGGATTCACATCCCAAGTCCTTCCCTCACTTTGACTTGGGTAAGTTACGTGTCTTGACTGTACTCAATTTCTCATATTTCTAATGGAATAGTAATTATATCTACTGACTTAGAGGTTACTTATGATATTAAATGAGTTAGTGTAGTTAGTATCCATTTCTTACTAAGACTGTGGAAGAAGGAAGAAAAACTAGATTTAGTGGCTAATGGAATTTTGCATTATTATTGGCTATAATTTTGTATAATATTGAAATAGACTTTTAAGAAACTGCCTGGTTAAATTCTCTTTGCTTCACCATGCCTTGATAATGTAGTGATCATTACTAGCAGTCATTGCAAACCATGCAGGGGGCAAGAAATTAAAAAAGTCAAGAAGAAAAAGAAAACAGCACCTGTAAAGGGCAGAATAGAGATACGCAATTGACAGGAAAGAATATGTTGGAGGGTAGATTGTTTTGTTCTATGGAGATTGTTATAATGCTTTGAGTGGGAAGTGGAGTTTGACAACATAAGACTTACATCCTCCCTTCTACTAATTTTCCCAAACCCAACTTGAATGGTGGGGGCAATGCAGTCCAATAGAACTTTCTGTGATGACAGGATGTCCTAGAGTTGCACAATCCAGTGGGGTTGCAGGTCATATTTGGAGATGGAACACTTGAAAGCGCTGAATCCTGGTCACCAGACCACCAGGGAGCTAGATTGAGCATTTGAAAAGTGGCTAGTGCAACTGAGGACGTGAGTGTTTACTTTTCAACCTGTAATTAATTTAACTTAAAATAGAGATGGCCATATCTGGATTGTGGGAACATTCTTGGTCTCCCACACTAGAGCTGGGGTTGGCAAACTTTCCCTTAAAGAAATAGAAAATAAATATTTTAGGCTTTGTGGACCATTGTTCTTCTTTGGAATCTCCACTCTGCCGCAGTAGTGTAAAAAGCAACCATAGGCAATACTTACATGGATGAGTTTGGCTGTACTCCATAACACTTTATTTATAAAAAACTGACTGGGAGCCTGGGTTATAGTTTGTTAACCCTGACCCAGTCTTTAGAGAGAAAGGATATATACTTTGGCACTAGAAGAACGGGGTTTGAATCTTGACTTTTTAGTTCTGGGACCTTCAGCAAGTTACTGAAACTCTTTCTATATCAGCTCTCATCTAAGATAGAGCTTACCCCATATGTTTGTGAAAATGTATTGAGAATGATGCCTATAAAATGTTCAGCAAATTGTCATACAAAGAAAGTGAAAATAAATGTCAGTTTCCTTTCTTTTTCCCTACTTCCATTTCCTAGAGATAATTCTTTATCTTCATCAAATACCTAAATCCCTTCTTTAGAATTTAGAACAAATAATAATCATATTTTATGTGTATGTCTTACCAGCTGTAATCTCTGTGAGGGTAAGAAGAAAATGTTATTCAGTTCAGCTAGGCCAACCACTAGCACTTATCTTATATACAATATGAGTGCAGAGAATCTTCGTTGAAATAGTTTGCTTTGTTTTACCTTGAGCTTGCCCAGCCAGTTAAGGTATTAAATGATCCCCAGATTAAGATTCCAAGGCCTAAACCAATGGTTTTGATAATTGGGACAACAGCAATGTTCCCTGTAGATGTAACACATAGAAGAAATGTGTTATTTTCAATATAGAAAATGCCTTTTATATTTAAATTTTAACTATAACTGCAGATTGTGGTATTTGGAAGAATTTAGTAAAGCACATTTCCTTATTTTTAAAATAACTACATCTTTGGTGTCAAACGCATGATTTTATTGCTAAAAGAACTAGACAGAGGAAATCCTATCAGGAAAACTGTTGAATTAGCACCTTGCCTAACTGTACCAATGCTTTTCAACTTTAATACAGGCCTCTCTCTGTTCTATGACTTTTTTGCCAAAGTTATCAATGATAAAATTAGTAGTGACCATTTTTTTAGACTCGAGCCCACGGTCAACCAATGGTAGAAGTCTTTGGCCCGATGTAATCCCAGATTTTGCTCTCCCATGCTCACTGATTTATCATCTGGATTCTGCATTCATTGTTTTGTACTCTGGAGGGGCACTCAGGGCCAAATGCTTGATCATTTTTGTAGTTCTTAACCCCTCAGCAGTCTGTCTGACCTCAGTCTTACAAACTTCTCTTAAAAATTTTCTCTCTTTGCTTCCAAGATGCTTTTAGCTCCTGATTCTCTTCTGTTTCTCTATTTAGTGTTTTTTCCTCTGGCTGATCTGTCTTGTCATAACTTCTGGAGTTATGTGCCCCCTAAATACTTTCCTTTGATCACATTTCTCCCCTTGATATATTCTGCTTTGGGTGCTTGGTCTAATTTCATGGTTTTAGCTATAGTGCTATGCTCCACACTGCTAATAGAGATCCTCCACTGTGGAAATGTCAGTGCCTTCAAAGTCAGAAGGTCCCAAGCTGAAAGTATCATTTTCTCTTGCAAACACATCCCTGTCTCTGCTTATGTGTGTCAGTGGTATCACCACTCTCAATCACTCACCTAGAATAAAATCCCTTTATCATCATTGGCTCCTCCCTTTCTTCTACTTCCCATCTCTAATCAGTTACTATGACCTCTAGCAACCACATCTGCAACATTTCTCAATTTAGACCCTTCCCTCGCTAAATTCCAGAGGAACCTGCTAGGTGAATATAAAGTTCTATGTGCTTTCTGTGTTCTCCTCTCCCCATTAGACACAATAAACACAATCATTAAAATATAATTGAAATATAATAATTAAATTCTAGTGGGAATTTAAAAGTTAATTTTTCTGTCTTCCAACTTCTCTAAATCAGTTAATTTTTCAGAGATTCAAATTAAGTGGGCACTAATAAGTTTTTAGCTATTTAAAATTTATTTGCTTTTAGTCAAATTACTTCTAAAGATTCTTGGTACTTGGAAATTTCCTTGTTAAAGGAGAAGAGATCTGCTGGGCTGTATTTATATTAATAGAAGAAAACATTACTAGGTGGACAAGCAACGTTATAAATTCTAATTCTTTAATTTTAGGTATTAATAGAACAACAAAAGGAAGTTTTTATGTGGTAATGTGTCTGTGTTTGCTTACTCCTAAAGTAAGCACATGATATTAGTAGTGACTACTATTTTATAAGTATTTTCTAATAAACATGCTAGAGAAAGGCCAGAACACCTAACTAAATATATGAGTTAAGCTTGACCAGACAGAGAGCAAGAGCAATGGAAACAGTTTTTACTATAGTTATTTTCTAATAGGGACTTAGAAATCATTAAGTAGAAAGAGATAAGCTATGCCCCAAAATATTTATGAAGGATCTGAATGAAAAAAATGAAATTGTTACTTTCTAGTATCTATGACTAAGCATTATTCAGAATTCCTCTCTGTGCTATTTCCTTCTATTGTGAATTAGTTATTTTGAACATAGCATTAGATGTTTAAATAATAAATTGTATCATGCGTTACCTGTTGCCCAAATACAGCCCCCAACCATTGCAAAAGGCCAAAATTTAGGGCAATGTAATATCAGATTGACCACCAGGGCGACCAACCATATGGCAGCACAAAGTACCCACTGGAGAAACATACCTGGAAATAAAAGAAAGTTATCAGTGGTTCAAGTTGACTTGCGTAAATTGGTGGTCAGAGAGATCAAGGAGCTATTACTATAGGAAAGGTCAGAATTTATTGACTGCAGGCACTTTTCATATTTACTATAATTCGCACAAGTATTCTACATTATAGTTAACCCTAGTTCAAAGAAAGAAAAAATACATTTGAGATGAAAAAAGCTAATAATTTGTGGAATTAGAATTTAAACCTAGGTTGTTTGGCTGGAAAGCCTTCTACACACACACACACGCACACATATTTCTTGATTAACAATCTTTTTAAATTTTATTTCCAACTATTAATCAAATCAAGAATATTCTACCAAAGAGTACTGACAAAACCAAATCTTATTTTATTCAGGTGCCATGCTTAGTGCTATCCCCTCAGACTATATCCCAACAGCTATTTAAACCTTTGTGTGCCATTTATGCCACCTTTGGGATAAACATAAAACCATTTATGGTCACATATAGACCTCATACAGTTAGAGTTGAACATAGGTGATGAGCTAATGCAGATGAGCTAATGGGGAAAATTGGGCTAAGGGCACAATTTCAAAAACTTCAACAATATCTTAAAAGCGATAGGAAACCAATAAAAATGGCAGTGTAGTTTTATACTGGTTAAGAAATTAAGAAATTCACAAATGTTAAAATAAACAAAGCACTTTAATTTGAAAAAGACCTGAAGTTTGCTTATTGAAGTGTGCATTGGAATCATGAAGTTTTGTGAAAGGGGTGGATGGAGGGTTCTAACTCAAGTGTAGACAAGTGTGGTGCTGGAACTGAGGCTGCTGGTAAATGTTTGGGGGGAGGGATGTGTGAGCACATTTTGTGTGTTACTATTCATCTTCATTTATCTGGGTGTAGTTTTCTTTGTTCAATCTCATGTTTTGTCAGAGTCAAAATTGCCCTACGAAAACAGAATTCCTGTAATGCTTGTTCTCTCTCATCCTGGGCATTTGTGTTTTTCAAATGTGTTATTAGTAGCACTAATTTCCTTCTTTTGTAAACATAACATATATTTAAACGTTTTCCTGACAATGTCCATCCTGGCTTTACCATAAAACACAATCTTCAGATTATTTTATACTGACCAGCTCTCAGATAAACTGCATGGCTATTATCAAATGATTTATTTTAACTTCTATTCCTATGTCAGGTTCAACAAAATTTAGTTATATAGCCATTATTTAAAAATACCAAAAAGGAAAACTTCACATTTAAAAAATAATGTAAGGTATAACAGTGAATGAAAGATAATTACCATCACCAGTATCATATTTTTTAAGTGGTACAAAGTTTGAGCCAAACAAGATAATAGCTACAGAAGAGGAGATGAATCCAGTGGTTAGGTCTGTTGCATTATTGCTCATGGTTGTACTGTCTGAGGGTGAGCAGGTCACTTGATGTAATTTTCAAGAGCTTCTGAAATAAAACAAAAATGAAACAAGAAGTGGTGATTCTGTGATAAAATTGTGATTACTACATATTTATTGACTTTTAAGCATTTGCTAAAATTGCTTCTTCTGAGAAGCAGTAAGGACATTATGAAATTGCATGATCCATTCATTTACCTTTAAATTTATTTTATCAACAAATCTTTTTTGGATACTAACTGAACAAACAAACAAACAAGCAAGCAAACAAACAAAAACAAGTTCAGAGCTCCAAAAGCTAACACCCTCTAAGATCTGGTTACTATTTTTATTATATTTAAAAATTCTCCTGTGATGAAATGGAGATGATGAAAGTAAGTGGAGTAAGTGGGGTGATGAAAAGATTTCTGGACTAGGACTGTTTCAGTTGGTTTTTGTGACAAAGGGCAGAACATGTGGGAGACTTTTAGAGCTATCATTGCCTTGCAAACAAAAGTTCTCATTATATTTAATATGTGAGCTCAAGGGCACATTTAAGTTGTATTGCTGCTCATACTCGGATCCCCTGGAGGCAAAAGTGTTTTCTTCATTAGTGCTGTCCCCTCAGTGTGTATGAGTTTAAACACTTAAGAAACCCTCTATCTTTATGACTTAAGAAAACACTGGTAGATAGAGCAACCTCCTATAGCTCTCCTTAAGTTCAGGGTCAGCAGTGGCATGTTGCAGAAGGCTATGTCCAGTCAGCAGAACAATGTGAGCAGAGTCAGCTAGTATGCAGCCTGGTAGCCATTACCCACATATGATTAACTAAGTTTGCGTTAAAATCAAATGAAAGGAGGGCCTCCCTGGTGGCGCAAGGGGTTAAACACCGCACTTTGAAGCTATCCACAGCCTCTGCAGCACGAGTTTGATCCCCAGCCTGCCAGGGAGAAACCCACCTGGCACAGCAGACCTCTCCTATCTTGCCCGCTGCTCCCCTCAGCAGTGATTTCAGTCACTGTGCCTGTTCTGCTACCCACTCTGTCTCTGGTGAATCCTTTCCCCCCACACCTCTGGCTTGTACCCCAGCTCTTGGATGCATAAATAAATAAATCTTAAAAAAATCAAATGAAAGGAAAACAATTCAGTGCTATAGTTATAAGAACCACCTGTTAAGCAGCTCAATAGCGGCCTAAATCCAGCAGCTACCTTTGGGACAGGGGAAGATTATAAAACATTTCCATCATTGCAGAAATTTCTACTGGGTCACTCCGCTTAATGAAAAGTTCTGGTTCTCTTGTGAAGAAAAGGACCAAAACCACAATTGCCAAGATCCAGACATGTTTCATTCAATAATGTTTGGGGAAGGCTACTGAATTCAATTCACCTTTTCAGTTGTACAAGCTAGATGAGAAATACTAACATAGAAGGGCCACTTTATCACTGGAGGTAAACAAGTCTTCCCCCAATACTGTCTTGAATTCATATTTTGCACATTAACCCTTCAGTTTACTTTATCATCTAAGCCATCTGAAATGGAATTTAGGATAATCTAGTCTTTTTTCCCCTCCAATTTTAATATTATAGTGATATCTTTGTGTGATATGCATCCAAAATCACCTTTCCTTGTTATCTTATTTTATAAACATTTACTTTAAAGGTGTTTCCTTTTTCTATGTTTTGTTCCTTATAGATTCTTGCAAAGTCAATTAAATATACAACTACCTACAATATATGTTCCTGGCAGTGATATGGATAATTTAACTGAATGGCAATAATTTCAAAATAATTTTAGTTCAATAAATTTAGTAAGAAAAATATCTATTTGAAATTGTGCATGCTTTCTTAAAAAATATATAAAAAGGTAATTGCTGCTACAACATCTCCCAGGGGGATGTATTTGAGAGAGAGATACCTAGGCATTTTTAAACAGGACACAACACTATTTCAGGAAAATGAACAATAGTTTTACTGTTAGGTGGAAAAAGCTTTAGTCCTGCCATGGCTTATATGGGGTATTGCTCAAGGGTCGTGCAGGTGGATTGCTGCTAAGATATCAGAGGGGCAGGTGGTGTTGGCAAGGACATCTTGGGACTAAAGAGACACAGGAGTGGGTGTTAGCTAAGAAACCACGATTTTTTGCATTTTAATAAAAAGAAAATGAAACAAAATCTTTATACACTCAGTGGTAAGCCTTGCCTTCAAAATGGCAAACTATTTTAGTGAAAGATGACTCTATTAAGAATACTAACAGCCCCAAACTTTTGAGATTTCATCCCACTGAAAGAATAATTTGAATTGCTAATCAAAAGACATGAACTGCATTTCGATTGCTGAATGAACATGAATTTATTTAAAGCCATTACCTGCAGGTAGATGAAATTTATAACATGCAATTCTGTATGTACATTTCAGAATGCATGCGATATAATTTCAGTTTGGTTTGACAATGCTTTCTATCCTTAGGAAAGAGTTTACCTCTTTCTTAATTAATGAAATTTTTGTGGCAAAGGAAAGTAATCATTTTACCCAGTACTATAGTCCCAGTTCTTTCTATTTATTAACTTGTATTTTATTTTGTTCTATTGTAGTATTTTTCTTTAATTATAAGTAGTTTTCCTCTAACTTTCTCTTAGTTATTTAAACTATGCAGACTTTTTTGGGTTGTGTTTGGTGAGTTCTGATCAATGCTGCTCCTTTTAGTTTTAGGTTCATATTAATTTTCTCAAATCTCCTGGCAAGCTCTGCCCATCTTGGTTAAAATTAGTTAATTATGAGCAGGTTTTGAAAACTCAGCAGACATTCCTCTGCAAAGCTGCTTGGGTTTCCTTTGAGTTGCTGTACTCACTGCGTCCGGACTGGTGGCTGAAACTTCCTCCTCTCAGCTGGAGACTCGCCTGCCTTAGTCCCTCTGTGGCTGGGGTAACTCTGCCAGTCTTTACTTTGTCTGGACAGTTACTTTAAGTACCAAGTCTGAAGGGCAGGAAAGGCTCAAGTACCCTTGACCGGGAGGCCTTTTTCCCTGCTGGGGCTGCTTGATCAGCCTTTACTACCCGCAGAGACAATTATTTACACACTCAGGAGGTAAAGGGAGACCCAGAGGCCTAGGCAGAAGGCAGCGGGGAAACTCCTTCCTCTAGCTGCTCAGCAGGAATACACGGTCACGTGACCACGTGGCTCCAATGAGGCGTTCTCAGGCCAAACGTCAATCAACTAAAAGTCTTTTGTGTGCTATGACTGTTTCTGAATGTGTCACCCTCTATAAAAGCCACACGGCTCAGGATTATTTATTTATTTATGGATGAAACAAAAGACAGGTATTCTATATCGCTGTGAAAGAATATCTAGAGTTAAGGTTTCTTTTTCCACTATCAAGAAATTCATCAGAACCAGGCATATCACTATAAGATAGTCAACATTGCAATCCATGTAGATATTACATCACAAGTGTTCTGAAATGTACTAGAACTATATGCAATAAACTTCATTTATCTGCAGGTAATAACGTTAAGTAAAATAATGTTCTTTAATGTGTGACAGCACAAAATCTGACTTGTAATTAGTAAGCCTGTGTAAATGCATCCAGAACATTAATTTGTATATTTATCACATATGTATTGAGATTTGAGACCAAATGTTTTTATTTATTTATTTTATTATTATTATTTAAATTTTATTTTTATATTCCCCATACAATTACGACCCCCTTATTTTGACCCCAAGCCCTCCTTTCCCCGCCCCCCACCCCCCATAGAGACCAAATGTTTTAAGAAAGTGTAAGTGCTGGGACCTGTCCTAAACTAAAAGCTAAAAGAAGATGTCTCCAGGAAAGTGACATTGAATTGTGACATCCAGGGGTTGGTGATGGTTGTGGAGTTATAAGGAGGAAAAAAACATAAGGACCATCCAAAAATGAGGTATTCTTTGTTGCCTTAAAAAGAGTTTATTTGGCCCCCCGGTGGTGCAAGGGGTTAAATCTCAGCACTATGAAGCTATCACCAGTCACTGCAGCCGAGTTCAATCCCTGGCCAGAGAGCTGAGCCACATGGCACAGCAGACCTCTCCTGTCTCGCCCACTGCTCCCCTCAGCAGTGTATTTGAGTAGATCTGCCTGTTCTGCTCCCCACTCTGTCTCTGGTGAATCCTCTCACACCTGTACCATTGGCCTACACTCCAGTTCTTGTATGTATAAATAAATAAATCTTTAAAAAGAATTGAGTTTATTAAGGAATCAAAACCAAGGACTTGAATCTGGGTACAGATTACCCTGGGAAACTGCCTGAATTCTGAGACTTACAGTAAGGATTTTAGATAGTCTACAAGGAAAACATTTTACATTTTCAAGGATATTTACAGAGAAAGTCTGGCCAGAGGCCTGGTTAATTTATTTATCTACTTGATGTTGTCTATGCATCTGGGGAAACACAGAGCATTGTTAAAATTTACTCTATTTAGAGCCTTATCTTCTGGGAACAGGGAGTGTCAGCCATGCCATAAAACTTGAAGCTGTTTTTCTTTTCTTTTTTTTTTTGAAGTGACTGGTTTGCTCAGAGACAACTTTTTGTTGTTGCTGACAACTTCTTTGCAGGCCTGTGCAGCTGTGCCTGTGCTCTTTAGTTTGTGCCCCGTAGTGGAAACCAGGAAGGGGGGTACCCTTTAAATTATTGACACTAGGTTACACCTGGAAGGAAATCTTGCTTTAAACATGACTCACATTCCTGAATTACAGTGTAAGATAAGCTGATGGAAGTTAAAGAATCATGGCACGTAAAGAATTAAATAAACTAAGGCCTTTCACCTAAAAAAGGGGATTAAGTGAGTGGCTCAGAAGAATTTTAAAGAAATAAATTTCCCTTTCCACACATATACACTCAGAGATAAACATAGACACATAAACTATCTCCAAAATAAAAGCCTAAATATGCCTAGTATTGTTTTACTTTGTAATTATAAGAGACCTCAATGATCATGTATTCATTCTTGCTTCAGAATTTCATAGAGAAACTGAGGCTACATTGTTGTGAATTCCCTGAAACTTTAAAGTGAATTGGGGGACCAGGTCAGTCTTGAGGATATTTATTATGGGCTATACCAGTCCAGTGCTTTTACGTCATGCCACAGAGCCAACCCAATTATGGATGGTTTTCCATTTAAATTAAAATTTTTCTCTTTGTATTAATGCTAAACATAAAGGTCTTCACTGGAAGACTCTGGCAGATACCAGAAGCTCTACATTAGTCTCACCTGCTAGCCCTTTTCTCTGGAAACTTCAGTTTCTTTGTTTGTAAATGTCAATTGTTCGATCCGTGTATCTCACCCTTTCATGGGGTCAAATTGTATAGTGCATATAAACCCCTATTATTAGAACTTCTCACTTCCTCTATGTCACTCCTACCATCACAAGAAAAAAAAATGATTAAACTGAAGGTCAAAAACTCTCCTACAAATCTTCCAACTGTAGGAGAGATTACAATTCTATAAGTAGAATATACAGAAGTAACAATATTTAAAGATCCGTTCTGAGCTTAAGAAAACACTAACACCATTATTTACTTATACTGATGTCATATAGTCTTCGAAGGAACTGTAGAGAATGAGAACATATAGCGAATAGAATAAATGATAGAAAACTGGGAACTATAAGTCAAGATGAAACAAAACAAAACGCCAGACTCTGGGGACCTATATAGTTACTATAATTGACTTTCATTTTGGTTTGAGCTTCACATAGAAAGGCAAACAATTGTTTAGGAAACTTCCTATATAATGGCTATTTTTATGAAACAATTCTTTAGAAAAGACTTTTTCAGAGCAATAAATTTTAGAAGCAGCTTGATAAAGTGGGGGTGGGTCACAAATGGTCTATGTTTGAAGCACTTTTAAAGATACTTTTATCTGGGTATCTTCCAAATTTAACATTCAGGCATTGATTTGACAATTTTTTGGGAGTTTGTACTATAAATCAAAAACCACTCTGGATATTAGGAATTGACAAAAATCTCTGCACCCACTTAGCTTTCAGCCTAATAATTGTAACCAGACAATAAGGAATATATGTGTTCTGTGCAATGGGAAAAAGTAAATGACAGGAGAATGTAGAATGTGTGTGGGTATATATAGGAAGCTGCATTTTTGGAAAGGTAGTCAGGGAAGGCCCACCATGAAGAAGACGTTTGAGTAAAGGCCTGAAGAGATTGGAGAAGGAAGAGAGGATGGCCCTGAAACATATTTGAGGGAAGGCCAAGAGGTCACTGTAGTTGTAACTGACGTGGTGAGAAAGAGCAGTAGAAGATGAAATTAGAGATTTCAGGGAGTTAATAAGATCTAAGGGCCTTGTGGTCATTGAGAAGACTTAAACTCTGGGGACAATGGGGGTCACCAAATATTTTGATCACAGGAGATGTATTAGTTATTTATTGCTGTGTAACAAATTACTCCAAAATGTGATGACTTTAAGAACATTAGACACGTATTTGAGCAGTTTCTATAGTTCAAGATTTAGGGTTCTCAGAGTCTCTCATAAGCTGCAGTGAGATCCTGTGTGAGGTTCCAGTGACTGGAGATGTTTTTGGGCCTACGGCTCCATGTCCGCTGTGGCTTACTTACATGACTGACAAGTTGACTCCAGCTGCTGGTGGGAAACCGCAGTTCCTTTTCGCATGGGCCTCACCCTAGTATTGCTTGAGTGTTCTCATGACATGGTGTGACTTTCCTCAGAGTGAGAAACCCAACAGGTGAAAGCGTCATTGTCTTTTATGACCTAGCCTCTGAGGTCACACACCATCCCTCTGCAGAGTTCTGTTGGCCACAGGTTCATCCCTGACTCAGTGTAAGAGAAAGCTGTGTGATGGTGTAGATATCGGGAGTTGGGAGTCATTGGGGCTGTCCTGGAGGTGGATGAACAGGGAGAAGAAAGGAGAGAATCACTGAAACAATGTCCTTGCCTGCATGCAAGCAAAGGAAATCCAGTGCGAAAGCAGAGGGAATAGCCCTGATTAGCTGCACTGCAACAGTAGAGGCGCAGTTGCAAGAACGTGAAGAGATGCTTGTGCGTTCTCTCTTCTGATTTTCTTGCCCTGCTTTGCAGTGAAATAGGCAGGTTCTTGGCAGGTTCTTAAGCATTTTAACTTTTACAAAATCTTTTTAAGTGAGACAGTGATCATTGTCCTATTACTTTCTTGGTCAGATGATTAAGGAGGAAAAAGTCCCTCCTTTTGATCATTACTGTATTATTAGAGCCAGAATTAGAGCCAGAGTTTTAGGAAAGAGAAAGAAAACCAATTATGTGTTTGTGGTTTTTTTTTTTTAATTTCAAAGACTGATTTGTTTTATTCCTCTTTGGTCTCTGTAGCATGGAAATTTTTATGCTCTAAACATCCTTTGGTTTGCAATTAGATTATTTTATTACTTCTGCTTATGGACTAGAGTAGCATAAAATATATATGATTAAGTGTGCTGAAAATTTAAAATGTAAGATAGAGTCTTTTCCTATCCCAATCAGCTTCAGACCTCCGAGGGTAGACCTACTAGTTCTGTAGACCTACTAGTTCTGGTTCACTGCCTCACTGAAATTGGGGGACTGGACATCAAAGGAACTGTGGTGTGTTTTACCAAAGTAAGGTAATGAGTTATAACAGGACTTGGCGAAAGTGTGGCGTTTAGGTGAAATGCAAATGAAGGAGTATTTTTTAGATTGAAAATTCTGTTTATTTTTTTATGTTTCCATCATGTCAAATTCATTTTTTTAAACTGTGATTTGTTGTTTTGAATTGAGGTGACCGGTTTACAGCACTGTATATGCCTTAGCGGTACAGGCCACACCTCTTTAGATTTGTTATCACACTCCGCCTAATACCAAAGCACAGAGATCCCCCACCACAGCCCATTGTGTCCCCTCCCCCGTTCCTCCTCACCCCCACCCTCCCCTCCCTTTCTGGTAACCTCAATTCTATATTTAGATTTCTAGGATTTGTCTTGCTTTAATTTTGTCTATTCCTTTATCTTCTTTCTTTCTAGTCCACATATTCATGAATCAGCAGGGATTTGTCTTTCTCCTGAGCAGTGTTGATAAATGCAAAGGGGTTACCATCAGGTCTGGACTGTGAAATAGACCTGTGCTTCTGTGTTCATGGAGGCAAAGGTAAAACGTCAAGTATTCTGTCCAGAGGCCCGAGCCTGAAGCTCTGCCTGTGGATTGTAAATCAAGGCGGCTTCCTGTGTTGTGCTGTGCAGCTCCCGCAGACAGAAGTGGGAAGTTTCATTCTTACTGAAATAATTTGTTTCTGATAATCTGTGCTTTTAAGGAGATATCTCCATGAGAAAGGAGATATCTCCATGAGAAATCCATGAAGAGAAATCTCCATGAAGGAGATATCTCCATGAGAAATCTTCAGACACTCTTTAAGAATAGGGCTGCTATGGCATTCTATGACTGCAGCATGTACTGGGGAGAAACACTGTTATTGAGTAAGTTTGCACCTGACTTTATCTGCAGTTCTGATTCCGAAATGATGATAGTAGGGAAGATTTTTGTTTTCTTAGTCCAAGCTAATTTCTTTTTATGTTCTATATTATTGTAACTTACATAGTTCAAAATATTGATGCATAAGTTGCTGTCCCTTCCCAAGTCATTTTGGTTAAGATACTGAAAGAGTTTGGGCCTCATATTTTACAGTTGAAACATAGGGAGGATCGAAGAAATATTGGCCAATCTTAAATATATAAAATGAACATCCTATATTTTTAATGCTCAAATTATAATATCTCTTGCAACATTGTGCCTTAAGGCCAAGTGTACAAGAACTCAGCTTCCAAGTGTCATGCAGTGAGTGTGCCAGTCTCAAGGGAGGTGTCACAGGTGCACACACTCCCATATTCTTCCTTGACTCTAGCTTCCCTGCACTAACAACCACTGCCATCTGAGTAGCCAGAAGAGATGTCCTGCGGCCACGGCTGGTGGGGATGTGGCACTGTTCCCCATTCCCCAAGGCTGCAGCTCCCCAAGGGAGCAGAGCTTTGTTTAATATGTACCTCAGAGGAAGTCTCTCTTTACTAGTTTGTCTTCTGGGTCTTGAAGCTGCTTCTGTCTTCTGTGCCTTATCTCCTATAAGCAACCCTCAAAATGTGTACCAAACAAAAGCAAAATTACAAAGAAAACAAATAAATCAACCAGTGATGATGATGATGATGATGATGATGATAATAATAATAGAAATGAAGTCCATATTCTCAGAGATCTAGCTCTGATTCTACCTTACATGATGATGGCCTTTAGGTTACCACAATGTTGGTGAGTCAAAGATTTCCCTTAAATTTATATAAAGGGCTTGTCGATTTCCTAAAAACAAAGGAACAGCCTGACAAGATAATCTAGCATCTGTCTTTAGAAACAAAACTACTCACAGTGCCACATGTAATTAGAAGCTTTTACTTCATTTTACTCATCACAAAATTGATGAGCCAGGATAGACTTTTGTGAAAATGGTCTTTAAATCGCTCTCAGTGAATAGACATGCTCTCAAAATCACCTGTGATTTCTCTTCGGCAGTATTTCTAGTCAATGAATACACATAGTACTTGTGTAGTGAAAATGTTGGCAGTTTTTTTCTTTTTTGTAATGCAGCTGCCTTTGATGCTGACTCATCTAGTTCAAAAAGGGCATTCACTTCAAAGAGGATCTTCCCAGCAAAGGGCCAGGGGTCATCACCTTCTCCCTCCTGCCCCAAGAGGGCTCCTTTGTTTTAGAGACTTGGATGATTTTAGTATTCATTTGGGCCTCTTGTTTTTTCTCTTCCTGTACTTTCAATTTCAGCTCTTATGAAATTGTCAATAAAGAGCAAAAACACAAAGCCCTAGGTCCCCACCCTTGACTCAGTAAAAGCAGAATCCCAGCCCACACATGTGAGCTCTCTCTGTGTGACCTCATTATTTGACCCCAGGTGTGCTGTATAATTATTTCCAGTCCTGTAAATAATAATCCGTTATTTTTATTCCAGTTTCTTGATGGTTATGGCTAAAGGGCATCCTGTAATCATAATTAGAATCACTAAGGCTGGCCCAGCCACAACACTGATTATTGAGAGACACACATTGGCACATGAAACAACTTGCCATCAAAGGACAGAGGACAAAGGTCATAGAAGGCACTGATGAGCGTCACTGATGAAACCTAACAAGGGCTCCACTTAGTAAAGAAAGAAGGTTCTGAGGGGTTCCAAAAGAAAACCTCCTGGGTGGTGGAAAGTAACACTCATCATAGCTAGTAATTATTGCATATTTACTAGCAAGAACTACATGAAAATGCTTAGCTGTATTATCTTGTTCAATTCTTAAATTCTTAATTTTTATGGGTTATAATAGGGAGTTTCATTTTCTGACCTTAATAAATTGGCTTTATATTCTTTCTGTAAAAACTCGGGTTCAATTCTAATTTTTAATCCAGGATCTTCAGGTGTCTATTTCACAGACTGCTTACCATCTTGTACCTGTTCAGATATCTTGGGCACTGGTACAGATAAGGGGTAATAGGAGGGAAGGAAGCGGGACAGTTGGGCCCTGAATAGTCACCTCCAGTGAGCAGCAAAGGTTCAAGTTTCCTACTGTGCTGCAGGGACCCTCACTGAATGGGGAGATCAGCCATCCTCTAGGCTGAGCACTGGATGCACTGTTGGGTGACAACTATAACTGAGACAGGCTTTCAGGCTGGAAATTGTGTTCTTTCCTTTTCGAGTACGGAGTCTTACCCCAGAGAGTGTGCTCCTGTCGTTAAGACCCAGGTGCTTAAGCTCTGGTTAGTGAGAACTTTCAGTTGTCATCTTGGTTTTGACCTTGGGTGGTGGTAAGACTGATGTTTTGAGTGGCACAGCCTCTGGCACCAACAGTAGCCTTTTCTTTCTTTCTTTCTTTCTTTTTTTCTTTAAGATTTATTTATTTATGCATACAAGAGCTGGGGTACAGCCCAGAGGTGTGGGGGGTGAAAGGATTCACCGAGACAGAATGGGAAACAGAATAGGCAGATTGACTGATGTACACTGCTGAGGGGAGCAGCAGGCGAGTCAGGAGAGGTCTGCTGCGCCATGTGGGTAGCTCCCTGGCCAGCTGGGAGATGGAACTCGTGCTGCAGTGGCTGCGGACAGCTTTATAGGTTGTGTCTTAACCCCTTGAGCCACCAGGGAGGCCCCCAACAGTAGCCTTTTCAATGAAGGTGATCCAAACTAGCTCTGCCCACCAGTTTGGCTCTAACTTTTCTAGATTGAGAACTTCAGGCTCATACTAGTAATCATGACTCTGCACCCTTACTCCTCTAGCTCTCCAGTAGTGCACCCTCTATCCAGCATGCCTACTCTCTGTACCACCTTCTCCAGGGCAGCTCTGTGTCTTCAAAGTCTCTAATGTACCCTGAATCAACAAATTTGGGGGGCTCCATATAGCGATTGCCCCATATAGCAATTTGAAGTAGTATTGCTGCAAATACAATTCAGTTACAGTTTTTCCTGTAACTTCTTTCAGCTGAACCATTGCTCTGTGTACATATTAGCCATCTATTTAACTTTTAGGTGTTGTTGATTTTGTTATAGTGTAACTGGTTATATGGAGAAGGCAAGCTGGGCACCTTCATTCTGCCGCCATCTTGCTGGCCTCTGTATATTTATCAATTATATTTAGGTAAAGTTGGAAAAATTTTAAATGAAAATTCAACCCATTGAAGGTCATAAACTTAATACCGGCCACAAACCCAAACTAAGGATTAAATGTTATCCCTTTAGTTTTGTCTGTAGTTCATTTGGTCTATCTCTCCACCTGCTGGTAAGAAGGAAAAACAGCTTCATGTGAGCTGTTCTTTAAAACAAAAGCTTTATCTGATTCTATATCTCTCTTGGCAAAAATAAAAAAGACAAATAGTGCTCGGTTTATTAAATAGCCTCTCAATTCCTCCATTATCTCTTGGTATCCCTTTGTGTGGGGGCAGGGGTGGGGCTTACAGGATATTATGAGCATGGATCCATCGAAGTACTAAAATGCTATGTCTTAAGAGGCAGCCTTTGTTTTCCAGGCCATTGTCCTACTAACTTGTTCTTCTTGCTGGCATTCATGGTACAACTTTAACCTTCTGCGTCATCACTCCATGGGACTTGTCATAATTATGATGGCAGCCACACTGCTAAATCCGGTGGCTAATTTCTCTGTCATTATTTTTGTGATTTTTCAGCAGCATCTGTCACAGAAGATTTTTACCTTCTCTGATGCTTTTCATTGGCATGACTTCTATAGAACACTGCATTCTCCTGATTTTCTTCCTCCTCTGAAGAGCGCTTTCTCAATCTGCTTGGGTTTATATTTCAAGTAAGAAAGTCTTTGAGAGCATCTAGCCTGACACACTGCTTTCATGTCCCTCCTTTCATTCCTGATCAATTAGCATTGGAGTGCTCAGAATATTCTTCTGAAATCCAGTTCCCTATGTCTAGAAGTTTACTTGACATCTCCATTTGAACGTCTTCAAGAAAAATCAAACTTACCCTAGACTTCTTATTCTCCTCCCCTTCTCAGTCAATGACAACTCCATTATTTCAGTTACTCAAGACAAATCTTGGGGTCCTTGATATGTTGCTAGTCCATCACTTGATTTCCTGCCCAGTAGGGAAGAAATATATAGGAGGATTTTTAGCTCTTAAGGCCCTGCCTGTGTGATTCACAATCTACTCATCTCTTACTTCATAATGTGTGCTATGTGCTATATAGCACATAACTGTCTTAAGTGTGCAAAATTCCTTCTGAGAACTAGAGCCCTAGGGAATTTTTCAGGTTTAAATTTATTGTCCGAGATGAGTTGTTTTGTCAGAATCAATTAAAGGCAAAAACTGTCTCCTACAGACTTGACTAATAATTGACCACATTATCTTGGCTTCCTTTGGTGCTCTAAGAGCACAAGATATTCAACATATTGAAAATACTGTCCTCTTGTTAAGGGAAACTACAGCTATTATTAGACATTTAGGGCAGGGAGGGCAAAGTGTAAAAAAAATTAATGGCCGACTATAGCCAGGACCCCAGGAACAGTTGCCAGAGCTGATAGAACCCAGGGAGAGCCAAGTAACGCCCAGGGGAGAAAGCAATCCCCACCCCAACCTGCTAGCAAGCTGATAAAGCCTGAGCAGAGCAAAAAGCACCCAGAGAGGGAGACAACTCTTCGAAATTGGCCTGTTTGTGGGGATAAGGCAATTACCCTAGAGGCCAGACAACTCCCTGAAAAAAAAAAAAAAAAAAAACAACACAAAATGCATCCTCCCTCCCAAATAAGGGTATAGCTCCCAGTGACTTTTCAGCCAGTACAGCAACTCCCTCTGGTTTACTCCCCTCCTCCCCCAAGTAGTGGTGGAGCAGGGACACAGCCTGAGATGAGACTGGTGACCCCATAAAAGTCAGGAGCCCCCTGACATTTCCGTGCAGTTCTTCCCAGGTCTCTGCCCTCCTGGATTTCTTCCTGAGCATACTTTCATTCTGTCTCTAGTAAACTTTGCTTTGCTTTACTCGGATGTGGCTTTGAATTTGTTTATGCCATAGTAAAGGACTGAGGACCCCCCAAACCTCTTAACACGGTTTCCACTTCATCCGGGAACAGAACTATTCTTTTGGGGTTGTCTTCTCTCCTTCCTGTAGCATTTTTCCTTTCAATCATTTGCTGTCCTGGCCCTAATCTCCAATCACATAAGCAGGTAGGTACCTTCTATTTGCCTTTGGGACTCCTTGATATCATGGCTTTTTCTGCCTCGAATATGGACCAGAATGATATTGTGTATAAATCACATAAAGGCCTTTTCAGAAGCACCCATTTCCTTGATGCAATCCAGACACACTGCACCAGAAATATTTTATGGAGTGCCTTCCAGAGATTCAGAAGCAGATAGTTTGTACTTTGTAGAAGTAGTCATTTGGCAAAACACTCTGATTGAGCATTTCCACTTTGCCTTCTATTGGAGCTCTCTGACACATCTTTTCTACACTAACCAGATTTCTTCCTCTACCTACTGCTGAGACTCCTACTGACTGATATCTCTGCAGGTTTTTATCCTGGTCATCTGTGTTTTGGACTCTTGGGCCACCAACCAAGAATCACTGTTTCAACCATTTCACTCTCTGGTAGCATAGTGTCCCTTTACTATTTCATGTCCTTAGATTTGTCTGTTCTTGCTTTATCATCTATACTTCCATTTCTAGGTCAAGTCTCAACTATTTTCCAACCTCTTTGACTACATATCCAACCACAAACTCTCTTCCCCATTTGGGAGCCCTGAACTACTATTGTGAGATGGTCTTAGCACTTTAAAAATGATTGCAGGGCCTCCTTGGTGGCGCAGGTAGTTGAAAGCAGCACTGTGAAGCTGACCACAGCCTCTGCAGCGCGGGTTTGATCCTGGCTGGCCAGGAAGAATCCCACATGGCGAGGCAGACCTCTCCTGACTCACCTGCTGCTCCCCTCAGCAGTGGATTTCAGTCAGCCTGCCTTTTTTTGTTCCCCACTCTGTCTCTGGTGAATCCTCTCACCCTCCCGCACATCTGGCCTATACCCCAGTTCTTGTGTAAATAAATAAATCTTTAAAAAAATAAAATGATTGCAAAGAATCCAGTTAGTGGCATCCCACAGCTGAGGGAAGATCATGTGCATGATCTCCAAACTCCATTTTCAATAAAATGATGCTTGAATTGCCTATTGCGGGAATAGCTATACCACATCAGATATTCAGCAGAAGGTCTTCTTGTCTTTCCCCTGGGGGCAAACACTCACTAGCATGCATACCACTATTGCCAGTGGAAGACCAAGCCATGGGAACCTCTCGCAGGAAGTATGCACCGTGACCAATACCAGCTGAAAGCAAATGTGTTCTGAACTTGCTCAGGTGAATAGTTCATGGTCTACCAGACCTAAAAAAAGGGAAAATGGAGCTCCTAGTCCTTCTTGCAGTCTGTTCCATTCCCACAATGATTCATCTCGACTGCTGGCAATAACATTCACTGGGACCTTGCACAAGTCATTGCAACGATGCATCAAGTTACTCATCTATAAACTGGGGTTGCTAATAATAGACATCTCATAGGGTTGTTGTGAGAATTAACTGAGTTGTGATTGGCAAAGTAGAGTAATGCCTGGAACAATAATGATTACCTGAAATAGTATGTACGTGTTTAAATAATTGCTCACACCAAAAGCCAAAGAGTTGGTTTTCTCTCTCCCCATTCCTTTCCTTATACCCCATACCTAATCTGTCAGGAAATCCTTACACACACACACACACACACACACACACATTTGACTACTACTTACTGCCTCTACTAGAGCACATTGGATCAAACCTCCATCATCTCAATCTGAATTATTCCATGGTGTGCAGATGGTTTTCCTACTTTCACTTTTTCTTCTCTAGTTTGCTCCTAAAATAACAACCAGAGTGATCCTCTCCCATCATTTTTAGACCATCTTCACTTCTCATCTGAAGACTCTCCTCAGCTGACAACTTACAATGGCCTATGAGGCCTTATTGCTTCTATGTGTTCTCGTCTGACTTCCATGACACTCCTTCACTCAAACCAGTCTCCTTGTCCTATAATAGGGTGAGAGAGTGGCGCATAGTAGGATTATAAAAATAAGGATGTGTAAGAAAGCAAGACTGATCTAGTGAACATACTGGGGGCACCCATAGTGGGCAGTAATGAAGGCAAAAAGAAGTCAGAGTAAAGTAAAGTGGAAGCAGGTCAGGAATTCTGTCCAAAACAAATCAAGTAAGAACAAGATCTTTACCCAGTCACTTGGATAGGGGCCTAGTTTGAAGAAAGCAAGAAAACAATCCTGACTGGTGCCCTGCAGAGAACCTGGCAATCTTCAATGCCTATGGGTCCTACAGAAATGGGCCAAGTGTGGGCTGGCTTTCTTATGGAGGTATTCAGAGTTAGGAAGCCTGTACATGTCTTGACAAGATATATTCCATACCTAGTGGTATGCAAAACAAACTCCATTAATAACATTGACCACTTTCTCTCCTAGAAAAATCATGAGACCTAAATGTTTCTTGAAAATAGTTAGGATGGGGCTAGAATGAAGGACAGAATTATTATAGCAAAGAATAAAACAGTGGCAACCAGAGCATTTGGGGGAATCATCTTGGAACTAGATCAGGGAATATCTTCCTATTTATTCTTCAGAGATAGAGAAATCTTAGACCAAGAACAGATATATTGCATGCCATCTTTACAACAGTATTTTGAGAGGGCCAGAATTACAAACCACACAAACACATAATAAAAAACAATCAAAACCAAAAATAAGCCTTTTACTTGTCCAATCAAAAAATATTGCACTAAGACAAAACTCTCCCCGAAAATTTGCTGGAATCAGTTAGGGTGGGATCCCAATAGCTGTCTTACAGTCCAGTCTCATCCCCCCTTCTGTTTCTGTTACTGATCTTAGTTTATTGACCTTCTTTTTGTACTTTTTTTTTTTAAGATTCAATAACTGTATGATTACTAGGCTGTGGCTTATCTACCCACTACCTGCTTTGCTTAGGTTCCTGTGCTTTAGGTATCTGCTGACACTGCTGGCTGTATTATTGTAATCTGGATCCCACTTCCCCTCTGTTACTGCATCTATCCCATCCTGATATCTTCTAGATCATGTCCTTGGGTGAACCTACATTACCCTCAGAGATAGATCTAAGAGATATACTCTGTGTAAACAACACAGGATAGAAATATCCATCATAGCACATCCAGTCACCAAATAAAAGATCCTGGATTGCTAAGAGGGTCAAAATTTGGTCTTATACTATGAAAATATGTTTCATCTGAGAGTTTAAGAACTGAATCATTTCTAGTATATATGCTGCCAAAGCAAACACAGAACTGAATCATTTCTACTGATGCTACTGATGCTGTTTGTTCCCCACTGTTTTCTTCACGCACACCCTTCCCTTAGCTGCTCAGAGTATAGAAGCTGAAAACCCAGAGCTACAACCTTCTCCAGAATATTCCCTTGGCTAACAGGACATCCTCAACTAGAGATGCTTGGGAACTTACTACTCCCTCCTCCATCAATCTACCTGAATTACACTTCAAATCTCATTTTTGTGTAGGTGGAGTTAGGAGGATAATGCTTGCCCTATATAATCACCATCAGAGTTCTCTGAGAAAGGTTACAAGGCTATGCCTCTGTGTTGAATGAGTCATGCCAATTAAAATAATGCTTACTATTTCCTTTAGATAAAATCTACCTTTGTGACATGAAATTTTTAGTCAATTCAAGCTTTAAAACCTTTCTTCAACTCTAACTAGGGAATTATTTCCATATGAAAACTCTGATACATCTTCTTGGACAAGCTGTCATACAGATACTTCATCAAGTATGCCTTACCCCAGTAATGACTTGCATCATTTTGAAGTAATAGATCTTCAGCCTTATAAGATAGAGATGGGAGGTAGTATGTGAGTCCCTCTCATCAAATTGCATTGATGTCAGGCTCAAGAGAGAGGTATTGGATTCAGTTTCCATGGCAACTGCTTCACTGCTCAAGGGGAAAAAATAGGACAGCAATTGAAGTCTGTGTTAATAGCAGCTCTAAAATTAATCAGGAATGTGTTGAAATCAAGTGTAAGTCTCAGGAAGTAATAGGTAAAAATTATAACCATGCAGGGTGGGATTGAACAATAAGGTGTTGCACAAATATTATTACAACTATCAAATGTTTTAAGCATTTCAGGAATGATTGGTGATGATATATTTCTGTAGAGAATCAATTACAATTTTATTTGTTCATTCGTTCAGGTGACGGTAGAATACTGATTATATGCCAACCGTGAGGTGAGAACTGAAGATACAGAGATCGGTCAGTACTGCTTGCTCAAATCTAGGATCTCATGGTTCTATGGGGGCAATAGGAAAAAAACCCCATCATAATCATACTGGAAGTTTTTTGTGTCTACCCAATACTATCATAACCATTTTGTACTGTGCAATGGTCAGTGGATTAGGATTTTTGTGGAACTAATCTCACATCCAGCCCCAGGAACCATTTAAAATCATTTATTATGTGTAGGTGTAGGGGGAAATACCCTCACCCCGCCTGGCTTCTTCTGTGGTTGGACTGAAGAACAAATTAACTTCAGACAGATTATTGGAAGAAAAGGTCAAAATTTAATAACATACCTATGGAGAAATTACAGGGTTGTAAATTCTGAAGAGCAGTGGAGTGGACCAGGGATATTTATCCAGTGTCTAAAGACCTGGGGGCATTGAGGACAGAGAGGAAGAGATTTCACATGACAGACAAGGAGGGGTGACCTCATTCTTCCCCTAAGAGTCGAGATGAGAATCTTAGATCGAGAGCACATGTTTACAGACAAAGCTACACTGGAAGGATATTCCCCCAAACTACATTCCTCCAGGTAGAGCAGTGATTACGTCTAAGATGGTGGGGAGGGGGAAGCGAAATACAGAAAGCTCTTAGTGCCTTCACTGCTCCTAACTTTAAAATAATCTGCATTTTTTTTTAAGGAATGGTAATAGACTTCTGAGGCTCACAGTGTCTAGACTAAACTTTAGTTCTCCATATTCAAGTGAAACTTATTGGAAGAGGCCTACTTTGGGCATATTGAGAAAAGTCAGTCTACCCTTTTTGGGGACATAACCAAAATGTATGTATGTATAACCGTATGATATTATTTAATCTACAGTGATTGGCTTCTGCACAAGACTTAGAGGCCAATCACTGGTAATTGTGAGATGCTTATTATCTTTTCAGTTACATATAAAAAGGGATCATAGATTCTATGCTTTATGGAACTAACTTTAAATCACCAGGAAAGTTGGCCTGAGGGTGAGGCTGCTGTTGGACAATGGCAAAGCCTAGAAAACACAAACTGGCAGTGACTGAACAGCATAGAAGCCTCTTATACCTTTAAATGTTTGAATAATACTAGCTAATAACATTTATTTTTGTGGATGTTTGAATTGGGTTTTCAGATTTTCTGTTGCTGACTTCCCTATTGCCAAAAAAAAAAAAAAAAAAAAGGATCCAACTATTTACAATTAACAATACCAGAGTAAGTTAAACATTAGAAAGAAGCAAAGGAAATTATGGATGGACAGGGGAAGAATAAATCAGAAGGAGAGAGAGGCGTTAATAACTAGCCCAATCCTGGAGAAAGGCCTTCAGAAAGATCAAGAAGTTTCGTAAGTTGTGTGGTAGAGAATTCAGTTTTGCTTTCAGCTTAGCTCCTAATTGTCCAGTTTTCTAGGAGATTGCTGGTATTGGCCAAAAGAACCTCTCTTAATCCAGGCTTGTGGAGGTGGATGGATTATTGTTCCAAAGAAGCTTAAGCATAAGTGCATTTTACTTATACTGCACCTTTGGACTGGGGTCAAAGTAGCAGCCCCAGTTGCACATTAACTACTGGAGTGTCCCACGTGAATGTCATACTCTAAATTCAAGGGGTGTTTATGGTCTATGGGTAGGGTAAAGGTGGGCTCTCAACCTTTTCATCCATTTTTCTGGCCTCTCGTTAATAACCTCTGGTGGACCTCATTGAGAAACTGCACCTTATCTTTGACCCCAGTGATAAAGATATGGACTACTCCTCACTCTCATCTTCTGAAGGTAGAAATGAGAAAGCCATAAAAATGAGATTTTATAGTTATCCAGTATTGTACATCCCTGGTCTGAAAGGATGAAGAAAACAGTTTAACCTGGCTGAGCTAGAGTAGCTGCTGCAGAAGCTGTGTGTATGTGTGTGTGTGTGTGTGTGTGTGCGTGTGTGTGTGTGAGAGATTTAACAATGTGTATATACATATATATATTATATTGTACACATTAAATCTATACAGCTTTGTCAGTTATACCTCCATATATATGGAAGCAGAAAACACCATACATATGAAAGTTCAACACCCTGCATTTTAGGTAATCTCCAATGTTAAAGCAAACTGAGCAAGTGATTAATCTAACCTTACTTTTTCACTGTCAATATGTTTGGCAATAGGGAAGTCAGCAAGAAAAATGTAAGCACTTGTTCTTAAAAATCTACCTTTAAAATGCTAGGGTAAATGTTTTATTGGCACTTCGACCAGTCATGTGGGTACTATAAAGATAGTCATTGTACGTCAGTGGACACATGGGACAAATACTTTTCTAAAAGGTCTGAATCGTGTAAGTAGACGTCATCTTCAGATGAAAGCTGGCGGGGTTGGGGGGTGGGGTCCATCAGCAGTTATCCTTCCCTGATGTCTAAAGCACAAGTCAATCAAAATTTGTGCAAACCAGAGTAAGGTGCACAGTTTCAAGTTGTGGGGGTGCCAGCCAAATTTCTTCTGGATGGAACTTTCAGTTCGGCCATTTGGATGCAAGGAGGGCTGCAGATAGTGGGATCGTGCAGGTGCAGGGGAAGAAGACCCCGGAGAAGCAATGCCAGGGTTTGGGGATCCCAGAGCCAGGCCTCCAGGTCACACACAGCATCCCTACTTCACTCTCCATCCTCACACCACAGGCTGCTGCTTCTGCTTTGGTTCCTTTCCCCTTCTCAATGAAAACTGCCTTCAGGAAATTCCTGAGGAGAAAGGGTACTTACCTTTCTCTAAGATTCCAGCTGTTCAGTGTCTTGAGCTGGTTCTCCAGCACCTTGAAAGGATTGTTTGTATGTTTTTCCAACTTTAAACGTTATTTTTGGTAGAATATTTAGTTCAATGTAAGCCACATGGGTTCAGAAACATTTTTTTTCCCATTGATTTTGATTTCAATGACTTGTCATGTCTAAACATTATTTTTAAATTTTCTTGTAGTATGTATTCAGTAATTTCAAATCCCTTGTTGCATGATCACTTTAGCTTCCTTTAAACTTTGTTTATACACTAAATTTGTATTTGATTTCTGATAATTCTAAAATTTGTCCCAGTATTTTTTTTTGGGGGGGGGGGAACATATATTTGTTGATTTCTTATATTCCCTATACATAAACTGACACCAATTTGGAGTTATAAATATGGGACTCCTTCCTTTCTAGAGGACTTGCGAACAGTGATTATATTATCTTTCCCCTTATTTATTCTGGGTCTAGGTTTAAAGTAAGAGGAACTTTGATAGTATCTAACCTGACATACTGCTAAAGCCGAAGTAATACATTTTAATCTTGAATTGTGCTCTCTGTGAAAACTTAGAGGAAAATAATAAAAATAGTGATGAAAAGATTCACTAAACTTCTCAGACGTTAAGAATTTTAGCTGCAGAAATTCCCAAACAACATATTAAACTTTTTCATTTATTTGAAAACTATACTTTTTAGAGGGCAAATTAGCTACTTTCTAGCTGAAATTCAACTTATATTAAATAACTGTTTTTCCAACTTATGGAAAAGGAGAATTTTTTTTTCTCCCAGGATCCAATATGTGAATAAGTGAAAATAAGCTTTGGTTATGTTTGAAACTGACGGCAGATTGGTAGGTGAATTATTCATCAAGCTGAAATGAATAATCTATAAAACTAATCAAACCAGTCTAGTACCATCACTTGGCAAATGACAGATGTGGTGTGAGTAGAATTGTGGGGCTTGGGGCAATGTGTAGGTGTGATTACCACTATATTGATATGAAACAGAATGGCAAGACTAAGGTCTGAAACTAGGTATGTCTGTTCGGCTTGGTAGGTTCTAAGGGTGATAGATGAGGAAGAACGTGGAGAACTGATAGAGATGAAAGGTTTACAAGCAAGTTCAGTCTACAAGTCTTAACTTCCCCCCCCCCCCCCGGATTGCTAGACCATTGAATATCTTTTACGATTTTCATATCCAGTGTGACTGGATAGTGCCTGTCACATAGTAGCTGCTCCAAAAATATATTTTAGAGGAAAATAATAACATAGAAGTCTAGTGTTATGGCAACAGATACCTCAATCTCTGAAAATTATTAGAAGTTTATCTATAACAGGGAAATTCCCTGCCAGGAGAACTGGCTATTTAAATTGATTCAAATAATTGAATGAATTCTCCTTTGCTCACTGTGTAAATGGGCACGTTAAGCTCTGAATCTCTATTTGACCATTATAAGTGATTATTTCTAAGACCTGTTTTTTTCCAGCATAGTGTCCTGATGAGACAAAGTTAGCTTTTGTGTGTGTGTACATGTGTGCATGCATGAGTGTGTAAAGGCTTTTATGTATTAATCTTCACCCTAACCCAATGGGATAGGTACTATTATTAAAAATAGTAAGGACTGTGTTGAACCATTATATTACAATTGTCATCAGTTATTATTGTTTTGGTAATGTTGCCAGAACCTAAGGGAAAGTTTATTCTAATCTGCCTAACCATGTCGAATCACCTAAGAGAAAATTCTTCAGTGTGTGACCGACACTTAATAACTTGCACAACAGATGCCCCCTATTTTCAATTGCATTGCCAAAGTCCCACCTTCCCAGAGCCCTATGCTGGTTACTGTAGTCTAGTTCTATATATCAAAGGCAAAAATGACCAAAGATTTGAATCCAATGTTGCAGAAATATTTCTGATTTTCTTCAAAGGCCTTTGTAAAGTATATTAACATTAGTAGTTTAGTATGACTGACAGCTGTCTCTTGAACTTGAAATTATGTGTAGAGACATGCATTTTATCCATCAGTATTCTCTCATGATCTCTTACTAGAAGGTGTTTAGTCATCGGCATCATCCTTGTAAGAAAAAATGAACAGGTGAGGGCCTCCCTGTGTCCTAGGGGTTAAGTCTTAGTGCTATCACCTTTATGGCCTGAGTTCTGTTCCCAGGTCAGGGAGCTAACCCACATGGTGCAGCAGCCCTCTCCTGTCTCACCTGCTGCTCCCCCCAGCAGTGTATTTCAATAAATATGTCTGTCTGCTCCCCACTCTGTCTCTGGTGAATCCTTTCAACCCTCGTACCTCTGGCCTACACTTCAGTACTTCTACACACACAAAAAATAAAAATTAAAAAAAATTAGCTATTAAGAAAAAAGTGAACAGGTGAATGAACTTACATCTTCTTTAATATTTATTTCCTTACATCATTATTAGTTTTGTACACATGTAGTCCCCTTGTTTTCCCACTACCATAGCACTGGTGATCCATCACCACTGTCCCTTGTGCTCTTCCCTCCCCTGTTATGACCCCTCTCCCTCTGTATCAGGTGTATCAAGCACTGTGCTAAGTGCTGTATATGGTGCACATCATTTAGTTCTTGGAACAACCATAGGAACTAGATACAATCCAATTTTCTAGATGAGGAAACTGAGCAAAATGAACTACCTCGGTGTGTTAGTTCAGGCAGCCCTAACAAATTACCATAGACTGGGTGGCTTGAATAACAAGCATTTATTTCTCCTAGACCTGGAGGCTGGGAAGACAAGGTCAAGGCGCCACGGTCGGTCCTGGCGAGGGCTCACTTCCTGGCTTGCAGAAGTCCATCCTCTTGCTATGCCCTGTGTGGCAGGGAGCAGAGAGAGAGAGAGAGGAGGCAAACTCTTGTTTCTTCTTAAAAGGGCCCTAATTCCATCATGAGAATTCCATGTTCATGAGTGAATTACCTCTCGAATACTATCTCTAAACACCATCACATTGTCAATTAGAGTTTTCGTATAGGAATTTTAGTGGATACAAACCTTCAGTTCACAGCACTTGCTAAAAGCACCTAGCTGAGGTGAGACTATTTTGTTTACAGATTTCTCAGCTCAACTGAATTAAAAGCAGATCTATTATAATAAACTATATATTCTGGCTATTTCTATGTGGTAAGTAATTAGAGAAAGATAAAACAAAGATTATTGCCTGAGCTGGTGATTACCTCAATCAAGGTTGTCTTCATTCCACAAATAAGTGCAAATAATGTGCATTCTTAATGAGTGTATTGGTTCTTTCCTCTGGGAAAATAATTGGGGTGTGTCATATTTAGAGAAATGTTCCTTCTTATTAAAGTATTTAATTTTCTTCTATGTGTTATACTGTTTTGTATCTGTTCATCTTTTCTTTTTAAAGATTTATTTATTTATGCATACAAGAGCTGGGGTGCAGGCCAGAGATGCAGGGGGTGAGAGGATTCACCAGAGACAGAGTGGGGAGCAGAACAGGCAGAAGGACCAAAATACACTGCTGAGGGGAGCAGCAGACAAAACAGGAGAGGTCTGCCTCACCATGTGGGTTGCTCCCTGGCTGGCCGGGGATTGAACTCATGCTGCCAAGGCTGCGGATTGCTTCATAGTGTGGTGCTTTAACCCCATGCGCCACCAGGGAGGCCCTCTGTTCATCTTTTTAATTTCAGAACCTACTGAAAAGAAGTTTCCTAATTAAAAATTACTGGTTTCTCAGCAAAGCTATTTGATTTAGAATTTTTGGCTAGACTGCCTTTATGTGGTCATGGGAATCTGAAGGCTGCCTTTTGGAAAACTGTGATTTTACTACAAAGGCGGTTACTTATAGGCATAGAACTGGGGTTGGCCGTGGAGGACTTGACGTCTTTCTGTAATTTTTCCTGGACATTCACATCCAGCCATGAGGCCTCCTGGTTTTTCATTCCTTGGGTTGTGAGTCATAGTCTCCCTCAAATTTCTTTTTTCTCCAAATTTTACATGCTATGACTTTGCTTTGAAAATGTGACTAGAATCTATAGGGTTGGCTGGGTGAGTGTTTGGCTGGGCAGAGTATGGGATGTTAACATATTCTGTTTTCTCCAGTTGAATAAATGAAATGTGGATGAAACAGAATTCTCATAAAAAAGGAAAAGTTTCAGAACAGCCTTATGTAAATGTTTTGAGTCTTCTCACAACTTTTTACTTTATTGTTTCTTTTTTTGCATTTTCCTATCTTCTTTGTGGCCTGCTTATTCTTTTGGGGGTTCCTTAACCAGGGCAATGGTTCTTGAACTTAAGCTTGCATCAGTTTACCTAGAGTACAGGTTACAATACCGATTCCAGAGACTCTTCCAGAGCTTCTAATTCAGTAAGGTTCACTGAGTGCATTTCTATAATAGCAGACTCCCGGGTGGGGCTGATGCTGTTGGTTCAGAGCCATACTTGGAGAACCAGTGGTCTAGGGATTGTGCTCTATCATCTTAATATTTTCTTTCACTCACTCACTCACTCACTCACTCACTCACTCACTCACTATTTACTAATACATTACTGTCCCTCACATAACCCACATTTGGTGACATTTAGCGGTCATTGGTGAATATTAAGTGACCATAGCCTACAATCCCTGAGTCTCCCCAGTCTGTGGGTGCCAGGCATTCTTTCATGGGTGTGTCTCAAATTGCTCTGATTCTTACCTTCTGCGTATAACAAGTTCCAGTGACTCTCCCAAAAAAGCATCACAGGGATGCCAGAGCTTGTCATGCATGTGCTTGTCACCCTATCATTCTGGTGACCACACACCAGCCCCTCTCATGGATGTTTTCCATCTATGCAACTACTTAGGATGGCTCATGGCTGAGCCAATTGCCACTACTGCTGCCTAATATGAGAACTATGAGGTACACACCAGGGGTGGTGCACACCAGGGGTGCTGCCCACCAGTGCTCCCCAAATTGTTAACATCAGGAAGTGGTGGGATGATGAGATGCTCCTGACTGCTTCTGACCCTGAGTCACATTCCTTGCCTGGAAACCAGTGTGCTGGTGGCTGGTACCTCAATATCTCACAGAGCAATATGTGGAAATGTCTCCATCAGCGTTTGCCTGTAGTTCTTTCCTGGTCTATAGGACTGGGAGGTAGGAATGGGTAGATGGGAAAAGTGTACGATTTAACACATTTTGTCTTTTCTAATCCAGTTTATTAGTTCATAAAACGTGTACGTTTAGTTTTCACACCCCAAAAATTTGTCAGACAGGACACACATATCTGAGTCACATTGGGAGATTACAACTGAGTCACAAAACTCTTAGATACAAAAGCAAAGAGGACTCCAACTTTCTCTCTGCCTCCTCCTGCACTTTTTTTTTTTCTCCTGCACTTTTAAGGTATTCATAACTCCACTGCCCTTTTACTGGGCCAATTTTAACCTAGTGTAGCAGGGAGCCTTCCTTCCTCTAGGGTTTCTTTTATACAAACAATGCCTTAGGCAAGGAGAGAAGAGATCATTTGTAGCCTCTGTGCTAGTTTTCCTGCAAGGAACCTAAGGGTTGAGAAAGGTTCATCCCTACTTTAGTCTTTTACAAAAACCCACTGTTGCATGGGTGGTTCTTCTAAGCCAACAATGACCTAGGGCCAACTCTTTCCTTTTGTGTGTGTGGTCTGGAAGCATGGAGGGGGCCAGAGTATTAATGTCTCCAGCACCCACAACCGAAACAGAGCAGCTTAGTTGTCCAGGAGCTTTTTAGAAGGTATTTGGGTAGCCTCGGACTCACCTAAATTTTATCTTACTCCTCAAGGACTGTGCATTCTTGGATTTTATAACTATAAAACAAATGCTAATTATTATGGCTAATTATTCAGAATAGAAGTAAAATAGCAACCATATAAATTATGTCATTTCAAATATATGTCAGGTTGACTGTTGTGTACTTTATGCACTGTATTATGCTCTGTCTGTGCAAACATTACTCACTTTCTGGTCAGGTGGCAAGCTATCCTAACACAAACAGAACTTGAGAAAATGGAACAAACATTCTTTGGGAAATGAGGCTAAATAGATTATTGCAGGAGACCGCCATACTGGGAAAACACTCTTAGCTGGGTGCAAGTCGACAGGGGAGAACATTCAATGCAATGAAATTCCAGGCACTTCATCCACTGGAAATATACCCACCTGCTGCTCCCTTGGTCATACATGACAGATTACACTCTGGCACTCATTGTCACTTCACAGGTTAGCTTTGAGGACATAGGTGACTTTCTCTTAAAGTATTCCTCCTACACAAATAGTATAGGTCAATAGGAAAGATGTTCTTAGGAGTAATCAACTACTGATAAATGCACACGCATTTCCTTAAAATATAACACAGGAGTGGTAACTTCTTTTGCATACTGTTCTGAAGACAGTCTTCACATAGAAATCTATTTAAAGGACTACAAACTCTTTGGTCCTAATTCAATACCTCTATGAGAAATTTCAAAGATAAAAAGGCTGGGTTTTTTTGCGGGCAGGACAGGTCATTTTGGTGCTGCCGATGTCTGGTATAGAATAGTCAGCAAAAATATTAGTAAGTCCCATAAGATAAGCAGGATAGCTGTTATACCCAAGAAGCTATACTAAAACCAAGATTATAGTTCTAGAAGGGCCGATGGTGTGAGAATTCAGGAGGATAGTGAGTAGGGGTTAGTGATCCTGTGGAAGGATCTGGTGAGCACAGAGCCAGGAACTAGGTGTTCATCTGTGGGTAGCAAACCTTGGCCAACAACAGCAAAGAAAGTCTAATAGTTAGCTTTTCAGTGACTGGAGTCCTTATATAGTCCTCTTTACTTTCTGGATTACTCTCAGGACATAGATGAACTTGAGCCCACAGTAGCAGAAATAGTACCTCTGATGAGTGGGCTGAGGTGGGAAATTTGGAGCCCTACTCACTGTCCAGTCTGCTCCTGGCTCTCTCCCCATTGAAGGAGAAACAACCTTTACTGCATTTGGATCTTACAACTGGAAGCCTTGAAGGTTTTAAAGATTATTTCATTGCCAATGAAACTTAAGACATCACTTAATTGTAAAAGGGTGTTAATTTGCTTCGGAAACTAGCCATTTAACTTTTAGAAGAGTGAATTACAACCCTGCACATTAGAAGTTTTTCTAACTATAGATTTTTGGACTCCACTTCAAATTAATTAAAATAGACTCTCTGAGGAGGTAGAGGAGGCCTAGGAAGCTGTGTGTGTGTGGGGGGGTATTTTAATTTGGTGATTCCATTCTATAATTTTATCTTATTTTATATTTTAAAGATTTATTTATTTATATAAGAACCAGGGTACAGGCCAGAGGTGCAGGAGAGAGAGAATTCACCAAAGACAGAGCAGGGAGCAGAACAGGCAGACAGACTGAAAACACTGGTTATCTCCTTGGCCGGCCAGGAATCAAACCTGTGCTCCAGAGGCTGTGGACAGCTTCACAGCGCTGTGCTCAACCCTCCACGCCACCGGGGAGGCCCTCTATAATTTTATTTTTAAATGACTAAGGTTGTTATATACTCTTCATCATAAATTAAAAAAAATTAAAATATTTTACTCTTCTATTTCCTTTCATTGTAAGAGGGTATTATATGCAACATATTAAGAATATAAAATGAATGTTGTTTATCCACCTCTTTCTTCAATTTAATTAAAGGATAAGATATATTTGGAAAAGTACACAAATCATAAATGTTTATAGAAAGTATATTAGCCCAAAATAAACACAAGTAATAGGACATTAACCATATGCCCAGCCTCAGCTTATGTGGCTTCTCCACCATTACCCTCTCCTTCCTTCTAAAAGTATAAAAGGTCTGCAGGGATATATCTGAAGAATACGAGAAAAGTAATTTGAATAGCTGTGTGCACCGCTATGTTCACTGCACCATTCACAATAGACATGAGTTGGAAACTGCCTAAACGTCACCCACGTCTGACTGGGTAATGATGTGGCTTATACCACATCATACTTTGCTTCATAGCGTGTCCAGCAACATCGATAACGATGGCTGCAGTAGGCTACCCACATGAGCCAGGTGCAGCAGGCTAGACCGTGAGGTTTGTTTGTGTAATGACACTATGATGTTTCAGAATGATGGAGTCACCTAATGACACATTTCTCAGAATGTATCCTGGTCGATAAGCATCACATACCTGTATACATGACAGAACAATATTTTGCTACTAAAAAAAGGTGAAGTCTTGCCATTGGCGACAACATGGGAGGCCTTGAAAATATTATGGTAAGTGAAATGAGTCAGATGAAGAAAGACAGACACTGTCAGGTTTCACTCATGTCTAGAAGATAAAGAAACAAAACGAACAAAGCATAACTAAAATAAAGTCTTAAGATGGTAAGAACAAAATAGTGGCCACAGGAAGGGAAGGGAGGAGGCAATGGATAGTGTTATAACCAGTGTTACCTCATTAAATAATTTTAATGGGCCATCCCATTGTCTTATCATTTAATTTTTCATTTTTCCTTCATAAATTTTTTAATGGAGAGAAGATTATGTTTCTCTGATCAAATAATAATAGCAATGAATAATTAACATATTGAGTATTACATGTGCACTCACATGTTATATGTGAATGTTATAGTGCTGCAACAGATTTTCAAACTATGACTCACTCAAGGAATTTAGCTTTATTTTTCTAAAACTAAGTTAAATTTGAGCTCTAAGATACCTGATGTTAGAAAATGCCTTTCTGTTCATTTTCAGGAGTATCCTGAGCAATGTAGGGCAGTGGCTTCATCTTTCAAAATGAGTATTCACCACGCTGAGGGAGTATTTGGCTACCTGGGGAAGCCCAGGTGCTGGGGTGCAGTGTGCTGGCTGTGTCCGTTGGACCAGTTATGGGCTAGACACACACCCCAGGAGAAAGCCAGCTTTCAGGTCACGTCAGCACTGCTCAGAGGAGCATGAACAAACAGGTGACCTGACAGGCGAATGGGCCGCAAGAGTCCAAGGGCCCGAGGAGACACTGACAGCAAGCCCAGAGACAATGACACAAGCATCTTTGAAGTGTCTGCCAAGTGCCCACCAGTTTCACATACCTGCCAAGCCTGGAGAGCTCATAAGCCAATTCCCAACAGCCACGGAGTAGCAAGAATGCTCTGCTGTCTTTGCTTCTCCTTCCGCTCCCTTTCAACTCTGCAACAGCCAGAGCCAGACACAAAGTGAGGTGAATGGGTAAGGAATAGAAGTTCGAGACAAGAAAAAGCCAATCCCAGTTGGACCACCTGTCCTCTTTCCCAGTAAGTTTTGGCTATGCTTTTAGGAGGGCAGCTGCCTTCTGGAAGGGAAATGTTTTAAATTTAAAAAGAATTTGAAAAACTTGACTTATATAGAATCAAACATTTTAGTGTGTGTGTGTGTGTGTATGTGTGCATGTGCGCACACGTGTTGTCTGTGATTCAAATAACTGGAGAACTTTTTAAAAAATCTAAAAAAGACCAGAGAAGTTTTGCCTGCATTTGTATCCAAGGGAGTCAAAAGGATTTATCTGGCTCCAGAGCAGGCTTGCATGGACAGTGGGGAGAATGATTAACACTGTTTCCCAGTTGCATCTGAGGAGCACCGTTTATCCAGGGTGGTGGTTACACAGATCTTCCATCTGCACCAGTCACTCAGCCTGCTGGGACCTGAGGCTCCTATGACCCTTCCTTCTCCCAACACTCCACTCCCATCCCCCGGGGACAGCCCATTGCGTTGCCTGACCTGAGAGAAGGGTCTCAGAATTTCAATAGAGTTTGGGAGATAAAAGCCCTTTGCCTAATATGACAAATTACACCCATCACCACTATCTCATTTAATCATAACGAGAAACTGATGGCATGAAAGTTATTGTCATTCTGCTTTCTGAAATGGGGACAGCTAGGGCTGCCAGCAGTGGGAGGAGAGCAGAGAGGCAGGCCCTTGTCCTCTGGAAACTATTCTCTAAACACCACACACTTTAGCTCCACTCATTGCCCTCCTGGCTGCAGGGGAAGGCAATGTGTTGGGTTTCTCTAAAAGACATTTCGAGAGGGAGAGGAGTAGTCAACTAAATTTATGAATGCTCACAACCCTTATCTACTTTCTAAGCATTTTCTTGCTAAGACAGCTAGCAGAGGCTTCTGCTTCTTATAACCCAGTCTCTGCCAAAAATGTAGCTTTAACTTTAAAAAGTCAAAAGACTTTTAAAAAGTCAGGTTAGTTACTCTGAATATGTGAAAAGAAATACCCAGTTCTACCATGGTTTTCTTTCAAGAAGTTAACGTTTACTGCCTAGAAATCAATTCTGTGCATATGGGAGTGTGTTTTAAGAATTTTGGGGCACAAAGAAATTTGTTTTGATGCTTAATTTTTTTTCCACAAAAGTTTAGTGGAAATGTGTAGGTACTTCTAAGCCACTGTCATTACTGGAACTGTTCCTTCTCCTTCCTCTGTGTAGCTAAACCTTAAAGAGGAAAAAATGGCCTGAGTTTAAGAGTGTCAGAGAAAGTGATGTTATTTTGGTTTTTGGCATTTTATCACTTGGAGGTCTATCCTTCCTTTCTCTGTATATTGCAATTCGTTGATCATATTGTCAATTTTTTTTTGCATTATAAAATGTAGAATTGTTAGGATTATACACAGACTAATCTCTTGTCATAACATTCTTTTCCTGGGGAGAAAACAATTCCTGTGCTCTTCCTGTCTGTCTGCCTGACTTCTGCCTTTTTTTTGCTGTAAAAGCAAAAAGGATAAGCCGGAGAGGTTGTTAACTCCACCTGTGTGCCAGGACAAGCAAATTACCTAAGGCAAAAATTAAGCTGTTTGTAAGAAAAAAACAAAAACAAAAAAACAACCAAAAAACCCTCCAAGCAGTAGAGAATCCACTACTCCTAGTGAACTGTGACATGTTGAACTGCACACTCTGAAAGTTATTTCCTATCTATGTATACTCTTATCTCACTGCCCTATGTTTCTATCCTCATCTGCATTAACCCCTTTTTTACCTTTTTACGAACTTCTAGTCCATTTCTCAGAGTGGTGAGAGACAAAATAACCTCTGGTGAGGTGAGTCATAGTCCCCGAAGCCCTCGGGCTGTAACCCCCAGCCACTAGGGATGGACGGGGGTGATGGCATTCCTTAGCTCACAAGGTATTTACTCAGGCTGCTGCTAAGCAAACACTCAATCCTTTTTCATTCCCTGAGCCTGCATTTCTAAGTCTGTTTCCAAACAGAACACTAGGGGGCTCCCAGGGGTTAAAAATAAGCAGAAAATCATTTGAATGAAAACTGCTGCTCTACGGCATTTGGCATTTGTTTTTTCAAATTTAAAAAATAAAGTTAATTTTAAAAATTTCTTCAAAAATGCCTTACACGTTTTAAGACTGGGTTATCAGCAGCCAGTTTACAAGTAATCGTTTTACTTTGCAATCTGTAGTTTTCAAGGGAGCTGTTAAAGCTGAGCTGAAATATTTGAAATGTGGACACTCTTGACCATGAAATATGTTCTTCTTACATGCCTCAGCCTTTAAAAGTTCTGTGCATTAGAGTCAGGGATTACATTCTTCCTGGAGCAAGCATGGGGCCAGCTGTGTAAGTAAGGTTGCTTCTGAGCTCTTTTTCTTTTTAACAATATGAAAAAAATTTTGAGTTAAAGATCCTTTTATTTTCTTTCAACTGACTTTGGTGGAAAGAAAGAGTAAAAAGCAGTCAGATTTGTAGATTTGTGTTTTGTTTAGTGTGTGTGTGTGTGTGTGTGTTTGTCCGAATAACTGCTTCCAAAATATAGGGACATTTCTGACTTTATATTAACTTTTTATCTTATAATAACTCTTAATGCAAGATAATGGAACATGTTATGAAAAAAAGTACCATGAAATTAAGAGAATATGTTTCTGAATTTGAATGCTAATACCTGCTTTGACTCAGTTAGTTAATACAGGACTTAAAAAATATATATGGGATATAGTTTTTTAAAAAATATATTGCTTGTCTTAAATGGTTTCTGATTTTCAAAAAAAAAGGAAAGCATGGGTTTGTCAAATTTTAATGCTTTTCCTTCAGAAGCAAATTAAATAACTAGCCACAATTTATAAAATATTCTTGGATCTGTGTGACTGGCTTTTACTAATTTAAACTGAATATAAAAATCTCTGCATCTATGTCATGTCTATTTCCGAAACTTCATTAAGAAACTTCTGGTGGGGATATTTATGAAAGGAAAGGGTTACTTTTTTCCATTGCTCCTTAGAGGAACTAAATTAGTTTGAGACTGTGACTCAGTTACATCGTTTCCATTCATTCCCAGAAACAAGCCACCCTTCTCTTTGGGGAGGCTGATAGGAGTTTAGAGGTTTGTCGTGGTGAGTGTCAGAAACATCCTCAACTCCATCACCAACCCTTCACGGCCACCTCTGTATCTACTGGCGACCACTTAGACATCCAAGCGGAGGAACAGCCGAATTTAGGAAACCATGCATCACTTAGGCAGGAGCCAACGGCAGACTTTAAACTCTGCTCAACATGTGGCTGCGGCAGAGAAATGAACTGTCCAGACAAGCCAGGGCAGCTCATAAACTGGTTCATCTGCTCCCTGTGTGTCCCGCGGGTGCGTAAACTCTGGAGCAGTCGGCGGCCAAGGACCCGGAGGAACCTCCTGTTGGGCACCGCCTGTGCCATCTACCTGGGCTTTTTGGTGAGCCAGGTGGGACGCGCCTCTCACCAGCGTTCGCGGGCCGTGGAAAAGGGGCCGCACCTGAGCCGGGACACCACCCAGGTACCCTTCCCTGAGATACCCTTGGATGGTACGCTGGCCCCTCCCGAGTCCCCGGGGAATGGGACCACGCTGCAGCCCAATGTAGTGTACATTACCCTACGCTCCAAGCGCAGCAAGCCCGCCAATATCCGCGGCACAGTGAAACCCAAGCGCAGGAAGAAGTATGCAGTGGCATCTCCGGCCCCCCGTCAGGAGGCTTTGATAGGACCATCTCTTCAGTTACAAGAAGCTGCAAGGGCACCTGATGTTGAAGCGCATGGGTATATCCAGGGAGGAAACCTGGGCAAGGCCGGGGAAAGACCCTGGCGGTTGTTACCAGGTCTGGGAGCGCGAGGTGGGAGCTCGGATTTGCCGCAGCCCAAGGTCAAGGAGAGCAATATCAGGATCTACAGCGAGAGCGCCCCCTCGTGGCTGAGCAAAGAAGACATCCGCAGAATGCGCCTCTTGGCAGATGGGGCAGTGGCCGGCCTCCAGCCAGGGCCCTCCAAGAGTCAAGCAAGCTTGCTGGTGCTGGAGGGGGGCGCCACTGGCACTGCACCTGGCTGTGGCCCTAGCCCCTGTGGGCTGCTCAAGCAGCCTTTGGACATGAGTGAGGTGTTTGCCTTCCACCTGGACAGAATCCTGGGACTCAACAGGACCCTGCCTTCTGTGAGCAGGAAATCAGAGTTCACCCAAGGTAACAACTTCACTTGCTTCCTTATTTGCAGCTGTTGAGCATTCGAGTTGATTTTCTCTTTTCCCTCGCTCTTTTTTTTTTTTTTCCAAATGATTTTCTCCACCCACGTTTCACATTTGGATAACAGCAGCAGCATGTCTTTCCGTACGCTTGGCATTCTTTATTTTCCCAGCTTTGGGAGGATATGAGAGTTCCAGGGAAATGCTGTACTCGACATGCAAGAGTAAGCCCACACTGTGTAATCTTGCTCTCCATTTCCCTCACTGCACTTCCCAGTGGCTTATTAAATCTAATTAAAGCCAATGGCAATTTGCATGATGAGAGGATGCCCGGGTGGAGGCACAGAACTTGCTGACTGTGGGCATATTATTGAATAGGTTATGCTGGAAGTTAAGTAGAATTTCGTTTGTTGGAAGTTTTAAAAAGTAAGATGTAAGTTATCTTTCTAAAGCAGAAGAAATATTTTTAAGAGCCTCACAGTCAGACCAAATTAGATTCAACCCATTGATTTTTTTTTTTTTAAACAGTAGATTCAATCCCTTTTTACAAACAAATCCCTGTGGTGCCAGGAAGGGCACTGAGCAGGTTTTCTATGATCTCAGCAGACCCCGGTAAAGGAAAGTCCTGGAGCTCTCCGTGGCTTTCTCAGGCTTTTATTGAGCTTTTACAGGTAGTGCAGCAATCAGGTAAGGGTGTGGGAGGCAGGAGGCCTCTCTGGGTTTCTTTTTCTCCTCTCTCCTGCCTCTTCTCCTGCTTCTGCTTCTCTTGGCAGATATCACAATACTCCTGCCATGGCTCACAGAAGTAAACAACATAACTTATAACAAAGTAACAAAATGCAGGTGCCCCATCAGGCAGGGCAATCCTAATGGTGGAGGGCAGGAAAGCCAAAAACCATTTACCCTACAATCCCTTTAATAAAGTGCTGCAAAAAATAAAAAAAATAGACTTTTTGTTCAGTATGTATACTGACTAGCTATATGCTGTCTTCAAGTTCATGTCTAAGGTTCAGGATTTCCTGAATCTGATTTCCAAGATTTTCACAGGTGATTAACATTTTGGCAGGTTCTAGGGGGTAAGTAGCCATGCACGGCAGCTGCAGGAGGTATGACTGTCTGTGGCCTGGCTCAGACAGATGTTCTCTGAATCCTGAGGCCCTTCCAGGCTTTGAATACAAAGTAGGGTGGGTCAGCGGTCTGTGTTTGAATACAGAATAATTCTTGTAAATTGCTACCAGGTATCTAGGCTGACCCAACAGGCTAAAAAGGACCCCAGAGACAAAGTAAATGCAAAGCCTGCTACCTTCCTCCCTGACACCTCACTAGATTTTTGGAGGGGTTACCAGGGAATCTCTATTGGAGAAGATTAAAACTCTTGGGGGCATTCACAAATCAAACTACATTTCCAAAGGCTTTAGGATTATAATTTAGTTTTAGAATGGGTACTTCTTGATGTACCCGTGATTTACTGGGAGTTAGTATTCTTATCTTGGTTCCTGTCTAAGTGCTTCAGAATCACAGATATGTTTGATGTCTCAAGTACTGTGCATGCATTATCTCATTACATCCTCATAAAATTTCACAAGGGTGAAATTTTGTGTATGATAGGTGGATATGCAAGTAGAGGCTCAGGGTAATTAAGTACTTTATTCAAGTCATGTAAATTGCCTGAACATAAAAATATATAAGATGCAAAAGAATATGTTAAAAGACAATCAAATGCTATGATTGGACTGATTTTCTTGCCCTCAGCTTCTATGATGAAGATTTCTGTTGATCTAGACCAAATACAAAGGTCTCAATTATAAAACTCAGTGTCAAAGTGGTTGCTTTTTTTTTATTCTATTAGGACAGAATCACTGGCTTGGTTGTCTGAGAGAGGCACAGGTTCTTAACCATATAACCTGATGAATTCTTAGGTGATTTTCCTTAAGTGCAAATATATTTGTGAATCAGTGGGCTTACTGGCCTTGTACCAGACCGTTTTCTGACAGGTGTTACTCCAAAGAAAATGTGGAGGTGTACCTGGGGAAGGTGTTGTGATTAGCTGGGGAGGACCGTACCATAAAAATCCAGCTATTATCACTGGAGAAGATTCTCATCCTTTGTGTTCCTGTACAGAAAATGCAAGCACCAATTGAAACATGGCACCAAAGGGCTTTTAAAAGCATCCATTTCTACAACAGAGAAATCTCCTCCCTTTGTGAATCTATAAAGAATCCAGTGTTTTTCGCAGCTCTTCCTGTCTGCTTGTGTCTATGCAAGTGTCTTTTGCTGTCCTATTCCTTTTCTAATAAACCTGCTCTTTAAATATATAAAAAAAAATCTAGTGTTTTTGCATTGTGTTGTGACTCTAACTGCATTTGGTATCATTTATCTTCGACATTACTTAACAATACCACATAGTCAACATTTGCATTTAGTTATTTTATTTTTCTTTCAATTCAAGAATTTAGCATTGAAACAATTTTTATGAAGGAAAGTATTGATATATACTCTGAACATGCTACAAGGGTATTCAGTTTTGCTTTAAATGCAAGTCAATGCTTACCAGATTTTTTTTGTATTACCATAAACAATCATATGCATGCAAATGTGACTGAACATATGTAGTATGTTTTCTTCTAAACCATCCTTGTAAAAGCCAAAAATTGTGACAAAGGTCGTCAGCTTTGGTGTGGTGCTATACATATAGATATTTCTCTTTAAACAAAATGTTTTTAACAATTTACGTAAAAGATGACCAAGCAGACTATGTCCATGTAAAAAACAGAATAAATCCAGGCATACTCTGTGATCTTCAACTGAACAGCTTTGCCAAAGCTTCCCGAGCAGTCTGCAGTCATGTGAATGAATCCCAAAGGACACCATTTTGGTAGAACTTAAGCATTGTGCTGTTTTTCATGCCCAGCATGGAAGATGCATTATGTATGCTTTATTTTTAGGATGCTGCTTTATTGCTACAGAGCAGTCATACTGAATTAAGGTAGCCTGGTTCCAGGAATTCTGTATGTCAGGGCTGCTTAGATGACGAACTGCAGGCACCCCACCAACTTCCATTTAAATTCATTGTAGATCCCAAGTTGCTCACTGTTTTCCAATTTATATCACCTCATCTTATTATAAAATAGGAGAAATAGTCTATTTTCTACTCTTTTTGAATGCACACGTCCTGCACTGTGAGTTGCTGGGTGAGGGTTCCCTAGCCAGAAGGAGGAAAGGGTGTCTGCATTCCTCATTGCTTCAGGCTCCCAGGCAAGAACTCAGTGGTTTTGCTAGCATCTATGAGAATAACCCAGATGCTCCCATAACTGGGAGCCATACTGACTTCAAAATCTTAGAAATCTTGGACCTATATGCAAACTTTCATAAAATATTTAACTATAAAAATGTTTTATTTTTGAAAAGTTCACTTAAAAACACATTGTATTCTCTATCAGAGAAGCCCTAGGATGTCTCGTTAGCAATTAAATTGAGCTGATTAGCTTAGTATTTTCACAAGTGGACAAAGGCTTACTGAACTTCCTCTCTCAGCAGCTCTCTGCTCCAGAACCTTGTTGTTTGCTCGCTGCAAACCTGCAGACACATGAAAGTTCCTGGTCACCTTGTCCATCTGCCCTGCCTTTGGATCTTGGCCCTTCACCCCTCAGGTGGCTCAGATAGATGGGACAATGAATATTTGCCATAGTGCTCACAGCGTGAAGATGCACAGGCCTTGTCTCATGCAATTTGTTCCCTCGCTTCCTTCCGTAGCATCACCTTTATCTTGTCTCATTTTATGAAATATTTATTGGACATTTGCTAAATGCCAGCCACTCCTGTGGGCATAGCATCTGAGAACAAGACACTCGAGGTGACCTGTCCCCCTTGAGCTGACAGGAATGTACCAGTTGAGAGTTCAGTGGCCTGGAGGGAATCTACTTACTGCCACTGATTTCAGAATTCATTCAGCTCAAGGTCATGACCTTTCTATCAGGAGAGAGTGTGCTGCTGTCTCTAGTGTGGTGGCAAGACCACGTAAGTGTGGAAGGACTAAATAACCCCCCTTCTACCTCAGTTAATGGGTAAATATTGAAGTTGCAATAGAATTTTATTGTACTTGATAGCTCTTATAAACTTGGAGAAGCTGCACAGTCTTAATTCACATAGTTTTGTTGCTAAGAGCACGGACTGGCATATTCATCTGCTAGCACTGCCATCTCAAAATACACACCCTAAGTGGCTTAAATGACAGAAATTCATTTTCTCGCAGTTCTAGAGTCTATATGCCCAAAACCAAGGTGTTGGTAGCTTTGGTTTCTTCTACAGCCTCTTTCCCTGGCTTGCACACAACCCCCTTCTCACTGTGCCCTCATAGGCCCTTCCCTCTGTGCACTTACCCTGGGGTCTCTCTCTCTCTCTCCTAACCTCTTACAAGAACACCAGTCATATTGGATTAACACTCAGTTACCTCCTTAAAGGCCCCATCGCCAAATACAGTAGTGGTCTGAGCCCCAGGGGGTGAGAACTTTGACATATGCCTTTTGGGGCCAAAATTTAGTTCATAACATTTGTCAATTTGGACTTCTGAGTTTGAATCCTGATTCTACCTCTGGGTATCTGTGTTGCCTGGGATAATTAACTTAGTTTCATAGCGTCTTATTTCATTAGTATAATAGGGAAGAAGATAATAAAAATAATGATGATGATAAATAATAGTACTTACCTCATAGAGTGGTTCTGAAAATTGAGTTGTTACATATAAAATATTTGAAACAGTGCCTAACACGTGGGAACACTCAGTAAATGTCACCTTACATTTTTAATTCAGTTTTTAAGTCAATTCAGCAATTTGCAGTGTCTCCTTACATTTTCTTAGTTTGTTTACCTAGACTGATGTTTACTTGAACAAAGTAAATAAGTACCTAAAACTGGCATTTAAGGAAAGGAATTCTGTATGTCAGGGCTGCTTAGATGACGAACTGCAGGCACCCGACCAACTTCCATTTAAATTCATTGTAGATCCTAAGTTGCTCACTGGATAATACCAGTGCCTCTCATTTGTGTAGTGCTAAACATTTTATATTCATTAAGTCTCACTGTTGCTCCATGCATCAGGGATTACTGGGTAGATTTTCTGTGGGGAGACTGAGGTTCAGGGAAGATGTTACATCCTTCCAAGCCCCACAAGTCATGGACGGAAGGGCAGATGTACACATGGGGACATGGGTAGAAAGAGCACCCTTGGCTTGTTTTTCACCACTGTAGTGTCCTCCCATGATCCTTCCACATTCTGTGTTCCTAACGGTTGTGGCCCGGGACTTCCTCAGTTAGTCAGATGTTATCCATATTGCAACCTGCTTTCCCAACTGCCTTGCTGTCTGATTCCTGAATGTAGCCACCATGCCTTAACTCCACCTCTTCTCATGCCAGTGATATAGGGGCAAGAGGAGAGAGGTGGCGGTGTCTCTGCCATCCTTGCTGACATCATCCCTATCTCTCAGAGACTACAGAGATGTGGGGGTGGATGGTTGAGGGCACACTGGGTAGACCGAGGGCATGGAGGCCTCTGCACTTCCCCACTTCTGTCTTTCCTCTCTCTCATCCTTCTCATTCCATTTAGAGTGAGGACAATGAAATCACAGCTTGCTTGGATGCCACACAGCCAAACTTTTGTTCTGGGGCCTGCTGACTTTTCCTTAGAACTTAAGAGCTAGAAACAGAAATCGGAGGACTCTTAGAAAAATTATTTATTCATTTATTTGATCATTTATCACAGATTTTGTATGCTTGCTTTGGTCCAGCCAATTATGTCAGGACTTGGAGATCTAAAGATGTGTAAGAAATTGTCTCTGTTCTCACTTATCTCTCTGTTGGAGGCCGGCGCTAGCTAAGCAAGCCACCATACTAACCTACTAGCTGGGTATGATAGAGACTTCAATAGATATAGTTTTAAGAGGCCTTGTAGGTACAAAGAGGGAGAATTTTGTGCAGAATGTGTGTGTAGGAGGGCAGGTGGGGGTTGTGCAAACTTTTTGAAGAGGTAAAGCCTGAATTGGTCCTTAAATGTCACTGTGGGCGAGGGTGCAAGATGCTGTGGGTGGAGACAGGGTAGAGAGAATAGAGGTGTGAAAGACGTGTAAAGGCAGATTGTGCTTAGGAAACAACTCATTCTTAAAAAAAGAGATTTGGGTCCTGAAGTGGGGATGAAATGAGATAAAGCTGTGGTGAATGGAGAGTAGTGACCAGGGTCTTTATCTTGCAGATTATGGGAATCACTGAAGGGTTTGACTAAGAAAAGGATGTTGTGAGCTTTGCATGTGGGAAGGTCACTCTGTTCTGGTATTCATGGCTCCTTTATCTACATTAATAAGCACTAAATGGCCTAGGACTGGATCACCCAGATGTGACCAAAGCTTTATTTGCAAAATGTGATTGTTTGTAGAGCCTGGGCACAGTGACCACATCATCACCACCCTCTGAAGTCAAGTTTGAATCCTGTTTTTTTTTTTTTTTTTTTATTGAATGGAATATTAAGACAGGAAAAGTCTGGGAGTTTCCATTTATATAGCAGAAGTCCAGAGCAGACCTCAAAAGCAGAAGTTCCTGTCTTAGGTTCAGAACAAAAAAGGCACTTTGTTTTTAAAGTGGAAATGATGATTTCGGTTGTTTAAGGAGTTTGCGATAAAGGAAGTCCACAAGATGTTCCCCTTTCCTGTTTCACTCCCTTTACACTTAGCTCGCTCTTGGGGAAATGTGGGCATTATTTTAGCTCAATCCACCTATAAAAAACCAGTTATGAAGTGAAAAATAAAGAAGTACATTTTTTGGCTTGTGTTGTATTGTAAATCAGAAATCTAAGACAACTCTCAGTATCCAGGATGGGATTGTCTGTATTCGAGCTATACATATAAAATCTACAGAATTTTGTGCCTCTTCACTGCTTCATTTTTCAAATCATGAAATCTCATATAGATTTGGTTCTTTTAAATATGTGACAGTGCTGTGGTTTCAGCATTTCACTGGCTTCTCAGGAGACCAATTCAGGTCGGTTAGGAAGGTACTATCTAAACCTTCAGGAGCTCCATGCCTCAGTCAGGGTGACTGAGGACTTGGCTCAAGTTCCATGGAGACCAGATATAGATTCAAGAATAGAATCAACACTTGTGATTTATTTTTCCACCCCACCCATTGCTCTTAGCTCCTTCTCAGTGAAGGTTTTTCTTATGAATGTGGCATTTCACCACATGACTATTCTGAGCCATGACATTTCTTCATTTCTTGGCCCTGCCCAGAGAGCTCAGTCTTTATTTTAGTCCTTCACTTGTTCTATCCAAAACACTTATTCAACTGGCAAACATTTTTTTTGGTTGTCATTATGGGTATGCACTTGTGTGTTTCTACTAGACTCAAAGTTCTCTAAGGCCGAGTCCTTGCCCGGGACTGAGAGGACAATTTTAGTGAATTTCATTGAATCCTTCAAATTTCCTCCTGCCTCTAGGGTGTCACAGAATTTTGCATTCTGAATGTGCCTTCCCTCACATTTATTTAACTTCTTCATGTTCACCACCTCTATGAGATGATCTTATCTGTCTTTTCATTTCAGTCTAGTATGTTTCATGTGCAAAACCGTAAAACTATAGGCACTGTAGAAAAATAGAGCAGAGAGTAGCTATGGGCTCATGAACAACTAGATACCTGCTAAACTCTCATTGGAACCACATTGATAATTAACAGTTGACTTAGCCACTACAGATCTGTAGCCCCAAGGCTTTCATTCAGTGCATTATCAACAGTTGTGATAGAACCCAACAGAATTTGTTTCCTGTGAGAAAAGACGCACCTCAAGTTTTGACTGGCCATTATTTTCTTCCATGGATTTTGTAGAGTTGTTTTAGAGGAAAGGCTCTGAGCTGCACTGTTATTTTGCTTTTTGTCTTGTTTGTCTTATCTTGAACTTGGCCCATGTAGGACTTCTGATATCAGAACTCAGCGTGTTTTAACTTATTTTTGCTCAGCATCAAATACTGACAGACACAGCTATCTACAAAACAAGTCATCCAGCATTCAAAGTGAAGGACATTTAATAAGTCTAGGCAAAGGAGATTGTGTTTAACATTCATTTTTAGTGAATTTTCACATTCACCTCCTCAAAAGAATGTCTTCTCTGCACTTTTGAATAAAGAACAACTTAGGAGAACATCACAATTCAGAGGAAATACTCAGATTTTGGAAAAAGTAAGTTTTGCTGGCAAATCTCGTTTTTAAAGACAGCTGCATAACCTTTAGTTCACATGAACACCCACATATCTTCTAAAACCTGCTTTCTCACCACTTTAACAGGATTTTATCTCTTCACTGTTAAGATTTCTCCAGAGAGTACAGTACTGCATCATTTTGACAAACCTGAATGTGAAGAGATAAATGTTCTTTATCTGAAACACTTCAGGGTTAAGTTGCTTCAGCATTTCCTGTTTTCAGAGGCAGTTTTCCGGTCATCCCCTCAAATCTGTCAGAGTTCATTTAATTGTTTTCAAAGCCACATTTTAGAAAAAGAAGGATTCTTCCCACAGTGTCTTCATGATTCTGAGATCTGGAATCTTTCTGACAACTACTATGATGTTAAAGCTGTAGATATACTGCAGGAAGACCTCGAGCATGAAAAGAACCCCGCCTCCTATAGCCGAGTGTGAGAATTGCTGCTCACTCTGCTTGCCTCTTCTTTTCTGGAAATCCTCCTTCCCTGAGGTGCTTTGATTTCTATAGGACAGGATGGAAATTTGTTTTTTTTTGTTTTTTTTTTTAAAGATTTATTTTATTATGTGTACAAGAACTGGGGTACAGGCCAGAGATGTTGGGGGGAGGTGAGAGGATTCACCAGAGACAGAGTGGGGAACAGAACAGGCAGATTGACTGAAATACACTGCCGAGGGGAGCAGCGAGTGAGACAGGAGAGGTCTGCTGTGCCATGTGGGTACCTCCCTGGCCGGGGATCGAACTCGTGCTGCAGTGGTTGGGGGTAGCTTCATAGGTTGCCTCTTAACCCCTTGTGCCACCAGGAGGCCCAGGATGGAAGTTTTTATTTGATAGTCAGCATTCAAAATATTTTGCTTTGGGGACATGAATGGATATAGACAGGGGCATTTAAAATGTGGCACTTTAAAAATCAATCAGTCGTATGAGTTCAAAGCTTTCTTTGTGGCAGTTTGAGAATACCTGTTAAAATAGTAGTTTCAAAATTGTGTCATTGAACAATTTGATTGTCTACAGCAGAGAGATGGTGAATGAGATGCAATATATTCATAGTCCAGACCAGGGGTTGAAACACTAGATCCTTGGAGCTTCAGATGGATGCTTTGAATTTTAAAAGGCTGGAAAAAATTGGAAAGGATAATTATATTACTATGACACTTGAAAATGATATGAAAAGCACATGTTAGTGCCTATAATAAAGTTTTATTGGGACACATCATGGCCATTTGTTTGTATATTGTCTTTGCTCACAGGTTATAACATAGTTGAGTATTTGCATAGCTGGAGAGTTGTGAGGGAGACCAGATGGCCCTCAAGAAGTCTGAGACATTTATTATCTGCCTGTAACAAAGTTTGGTGACCACTGAGTAGATTATTATATCATTGGTAAAGTGCTGTTACTTAAAAATATTAAACTGTTAGAGAAATTATGATGTAATAGTGAAATAATTCTGACAAATTGCATATACAAGATAATCCCCAAGTAGTTTATTTTCTTTGTTTAATTTTTGCCTTTTGGCCTTGGTAAGAATGTAAACTCCTTGAAAACAAAACCAAAAAAATGACATTTGTTAATTTACTTAGCTTCAGGTTCAAACAATGCTTGACACATAGGAAATGCTCAATAAATAAAGGCAGCTGAAGACAGGAATTATGATTGCACTATATATATATATGTAATAGAGCAAAACTTTTCTGACATATGCCTGTATGTTATGCAACACGCTAGAACTTTAAGTGCACTATCTCATTTAATCCTAACAAAATCTGTTTTGGAAGGTATATATTTGCCTCCATTTTACAGAAGCTGAGAGCAAAATTTAGAGAGGTGGGATAACTTGTCCATTGTTCCAAAGCAGAGAAGTATTGTGGGCAGAATTCAAGAGGCCTCTTGGATTTGAGTCCAAGCAATAACCATTAGCTCTGCTCCTTAAATCCGTAAAAACAATTTACATTTTCTCATGAGAGAGGGGTTGGAAAATGTCTATGGTAAATATTCATAAAACAGAACCAATTGGGGTTATAAAGTTATAGATGATCGTTGCTTTCTTAGCAATATAGTTTATTGTTTTCCCCAAATTTTTCTAAAATAAGTAGATTTACTTTAAATTAACTTTAAATTCAACAAGAAACAAATGTTTGTAAAAACAAGGAAAACAGGGCCTCCCTGGTGACACAGCGGGTTGAGCGCAGTGCTGGGAAGCAGTCTGCAGCCTCTGCAGAGCAGGTTGAATTCCTGGCCAGCCAGGGAGCAGCCCACATGGCGAGGCAGACATCTCCAGTCTTGTCCACTGCTCCCCTCAGCAGTGTATTTCGGTCCCCTGTTCTCCCTGCTCTGCCTCTGGTGAATCCTCTCACCCTCCTGCACCTCTGGCCTGTACCCCAATTCTTGTATAAAAGTAAATAAATCTTTAAAAAAAAAGAAAACGGCCCAGAAGATTGTAAACATTTCAATTGTTTATGTAGATCATTTCTCTATAGCCCTCCAGTGAATTGTCAAGGAAGCTGTGCTATCCTATCGCCAGTGTTGATTTGTGTTGTTGAATTTCAGTGTCAGATTTCAACTCTCTTTGAACATGTCCTAGTCATGAGAATGCAAAGTGCTATCTGTTAGCGCTTTGGTCCAAAGACACTGACAGATAGGGCTTCCTGGTGTTTATCTTTAGAAGTCTACCGTGTGTGTCTTTCTTTGAAGGCTGTGTTGTGTCTTGGCTCCACAGTGTATTTGGCTCTACTGACCTATAGTTGCCTGGCTCCTTGTGATTCTTGTTTTTACTGGAATTTATTATTATTCATTATTTTAAGTTAGCATAGTATTTGGAGGACACACATTGAACATTATATTTATTTTAAATCCAAGATGATAATTAGGTCCCAGCAGCACCAAATAATTTAGTAAAGTAAAAGAAAATAAAATGGAGATACAATAATGTTAAAAACAAAAGTTCTTCAGTTATGATTCATGTTGTTCTATTTTCTCTTAATTGCATGTCAATAACTGTTATAATTTCTATAATCTAAAGGACTTTCTTCATGCCCTGACCTAAATTGTAAGGCTAAAAGGAGAATGATTTTTCTTTTGAGCAAAACTGGAATGCAGGTGGTTAGAATGATTAAGGGAATGCTATTAAAATGATGGAGGTCACTGTAACACCAAATGCAAGAGTAGTTAGAGAAGATGCCTGTTCTCTGCATTAAAGACCAGAGATAAACATTTTGCATGAAGGCAGACATGCAAGGTGGTAAGACAAAAGTCTTACATAAAAGAATTCAGTTATAGATTGAGAGCCTCTGAGGTTTTTAAAAGGGCTTTTAAAAATTCCTGTGACGTGCCTGGGCATTCCAGTCATAATTTCAGAGGCTTCTATTGTCCAGACCTGTTAAGAATGAGTTAAGTGGACTTTTTCAGATCTTTGTTACTTATTTCATTTTTTTAAAGACCATCATTCTGATTTTTGAGTTTCAAAGCAGATCTCTCAGTATTATCTCTCAGTGACTTGATTTAGCACAAATTGGGGTTTGAGAGTGATATCTGTTTTCTGTTTGAATTGTCATTTATTGTCCCTAATCACATCTTCCCTGTTTATGGTGACCTCACTCAGACTCATCATTCCCTATACATTTTAGCAATGAAATCCTAATCTAGCAGGAGTGAGGCAAAATTCAAATGACTGATTTTTTTGCAAAATCGTCTATGCATGATGCAGTTGAAGAAATGATACTGCTTAAGTACACTTGTACACTTGTGAAGCTATGTGTGAGTAAATGATCCATTACCAAGAGTGCTTTTGTTTCTATCAAAAGAGGAAGAGTACTCTTGCTTTCTCCCACCCTTTTTTTTTTTTTTTTTGAGATTATAGTGACTGGTGTGAGCCAGGCAATTGCACTTTTAAATTTGCGATTTCTAAAAATTCTTTTTCTTCCTGACATCATAATGTGGTCTCAGAAAATCAGACAGTTGTTATTACAGATAGAGAGCAGCTCCACTCAGACATTGAATAGACAATTATAAATGTCTGGATCTTTCCTTTTTTTGTGGAGGCAGCTTTTAGATGTGGAATAAAACCACATGAACCACAGGACGTTGTTATTGATGGTTTGTGGCCTAATCCTGCCACATCTGTCAAGTGTTTTGCTTATTTTTTTACTTTTATTTTATAACGATAACTTTCTGTTTCATGACTTCTGTCAGGTGGCATCATCATTGAGGTCTAAAAATATTAAACTTCAGAAGGCAAAGGGGACATAAAATACTGACTCATCATTGACAGGTGAGAGAGAGATTGTAACTCAGTGTATGACCAGGGTTAATCACTAAACTTGAGGGTTTTTTTTGTTTTTGATTTTGTAGATGGCCGCTCAAGTCCTCTCATTCTCTGGGACTCATCTTTATCTCCAACAAGTACTGACACCCACTCTTCTGTTAAGCTCACCTGGGGAGCTTATCAGCAGTTGCTGAAACATAAGTGCTGGCAGAATGGTCGAGTACCCAAGCCAGAATGGGGTTGCACTGAAATACATCATCACGAGTGGTCCAAGATGGCCCTCTTTGATTTTTTATTACAGGTAAGTGTATTGATTCAAGTAAGTGATTTTCTGAAACAGACATTGAGTTACATAAGTCTGACAGTAAGGAATTTTCTGCATCTGGAGATTTTATAGAGTTAGAATTTAAGTTTTCTAATGCTGTCTTTGGCAAGTATAGTACCACACCACAAAATTTTATATCCTTTTAGGAAATATCCTTTGGGGAAGTTCCTGTTGCCTTTTTTTTATTAATTTCTGGGGAAGTAATTCTTCAATCCTATAATAGTCCTTGTCATAGCTACAGTTTATTGAGATAATCCTTCCACAGCTCTTGGAAATGGATAGTTGTACTCCAATAGGGAGGTGAGTGAAATGAAGTTTGGTGAGATTAAGTAACTCATCCAAGTTCTTTCAACAATTGAAAGCTGGAGCTGGAGTTCTATGAGTTCTGTTGATGGTAAAATTTTTTCTTCTTTCCTTCATTCCACACTGTGTTTCAATGGGCACTTAACTATAGAGTTTATAGCCACTATTTACCTTGCCTCCATTCCAGTAATTATTTACAAATATTTTATTATGATTAGACATTGAGAATGGTAAGTAGTGACTTTCTATATAACTGAGTGACTTAACATTTTATAGGTTTCTTCTCTTAACTCCTTTTGATAAAGATCTCATGACTCTACCCCTTTATTCTGATTACTAACTTTACCTTCCTCCATTTTATTTTATTTATTTTTATAGACTTATTTATTTATGCATACAAGAACTGGGGGTATAGGCCAGAGGTGTGGGGGTGGTGAGAGGATTCACCAGAGACAGAGTGGGGAACAGAACAGGCAGATTGATTGAAATACACTGCTGAGGGGAGCAGCGGGCGAGTGAGGAGAGGTCTGCTGTGCCATGTGGGTAGCTCCCTGGCTGGGGATCAAACTTGTGCTGCAGTGGCTGCACATAGCTTCATAGGTTGTGTCTCAACCCTTTGCGCCACCAGGGAGGCCCTACCTTCCTCCATTTTAGAAAAACTAGTTTTCTGTTGTGTTTTTAATCATTGTAATTCATGTTAGGGCTGTCTGAGGATATTTGCAAGGGATTCTCTTTTTGTTCATTCCTTTTTGTGTGCCATTTCAGGAAGAAACTCGAAAAGGACAAAAATATAGGAAGAAAGCAAGTTTAGTGTAGAGTCATAGTCTGCAAATTAGGAATTTTTGAGAAGAGAATGATTTATGGTTTCCGTGCTTCAGAGCCACCAGTGAGGACTGCACTTGGGAGCAGGACATTTGGGTTGCCAAGGAGACAATCAGGAGTCATAGTATTCTGTTGAAGAGTCTAGCAATGAGACCCATTATGTGTGTATTATCTCATTATTCCATTTAACTAGCATTCTTAATCTGCAAGGAAGGTACCCTCTCTTCATTTTACAGGTAGGGAAACTGAGGTACATAGCAGTTATTATCAAGAATTGTGAAAAGTCTGAGATTTTACCCTTCATGTAAGCTAACAAGTTAGCTTGCTGTGGGTTCATTGATTTTTTTTTTTTTAAAGATTTATTTATTTATTTATTTATACAAGCACTGGGTACAGTCAGAAGTGTGGGAGGGTGAGAGAATTTACCAGAGCCAGAGCGGGGAACAGAACAGGCAGACCAATGAAATACACTGCTGAGGGGAGCAGCGGGCGGCAGGAGAGGTCTGCACACCATGTGGGACCCTCGTCCGGCAGCCGGGGAACAAACCGGTGCTGCAGAGGCTGCGGGCAGCTCTGCAACCCAGTGCTCAACCATTGCGCCACCGGAGAGGCCCGTTTCATTGATTCTTGAAGAAGAAAAAAGACTCCTGGGTCAAAGACAAATGACGCCATCTCTTATGATACAGCAGGTAGCAGGAGCTGTATGCTTATTTGACTCTTGAGTCCCATTGGGGTGATATAGAGTGGCTCCGGTGAATTCTACATATGTCACTGGGTTTATGTCCCTGCTGAGGAACCTTAAGCTTAGGATACTACCAATCTTCTAAGAGGCTGCTAGCAAACCTGTCTAACTTTTGGCACACTGGAGACTTTAATCTTCATTGTCATGGTTAGAAAACAAATCTGCCTTCCATCACAGAGGGAGACACTCTTTGTATCTTCCAAGGCCCTTTGGTTTACTAATATCCTTGAAGAGATACTGCAGAACAAAACATGATATAAGATGTGCAGAAATCCCATGGAAAGTTTGTCTGTGAATAATTACCTAACTTGTTTGCTGTTACATAGCTAGTAGGTTCCCTAACAGATATTTGGTTAAGTCTGGATTCCATGTTCTTAACTGTTATTGTGTAACAACTGCCAAGTTATCCATGGGTTAATGGAACAAGTTGTGATAAAATATATTAGAAAGAAGGTGGAGAATTAATGAAAGGTTAAGCAAATAAAGGCATGCACTGTAAGATCAGATGTTTGGGTAGTGGACACTGTAGTTCCTGAGGGTAGTGACTAGAGCAGGTATAGAGTACATCCGTCGATCTGGAAGTATATGAGAAAGGGAAGACCTGAGATCCATAGTTGATGAATATAAGTGCTAACCCACAGTGAATATAGAGAGGAAGCCCTTTTAGAAGTGGTCTCTAGTGACATTGGTTTTAATTCTGGAATCCTCAGCTGAAATTCAACATCAGTCTTTATCAGTCCCCTTTCCATTAAGGGATTTATAACTACCATTCAACTAACAAAGATATATTTCTCAACATGTGTGCATTATATTGTAGAAAGCAACTACAGTTGTAGCAAAGTATATTTTCATTATGAGTGAGCTTGAGGACATCAGATTTTCAACATTTTACTAACTTTTATACGTTGTTTTCTGTGAATTTCCTGCTCACATCATTGTCATTTAAAAAATTGCTTTCTGTAATTGTTTCTTATTAATTTATTAAATCATTTTGTATATTATAAAAATTAATCTTATCAGTCCTATATATCTCAAATAACTTTTCTTAGTTTGTTGTTTTTCATTTGACTTTGCTCATAGTACATTTTCAGAGTAGTTTTACATTTCCGTTAAGATCACATTTTAATTGGGCCTCGCCAGTGGCACAGCGGTTGAGCGCTGGGTTGCGAAGCTGCCCGCAGCCTCTGCAGCGCCAGTTCGATCCCCGGCTGCTCCCCGGCCACTGAGGAGCGTCCCACATGGCGCGCAGACCTCTCCTGCCGCCCGCTGCTCCCCTCAGCAGTGTACTTCGGTCCTTCTGCCTGCTCTGCTCCCCGCTCTGGCTCTGGTGAATTCTCTCACCCTCCCGCGCTTCTGACTGTACCCAGTGCATGTCTAAACAAAACAAACAAACAAATAAATAAATAAATAAAAAACATGCCTCTATTAAAAAAAAAAAATTTAAAAAAAATTTAAAAAAAAAAGCTCACATTTTAATTGATATATTTATTTCCTGTATTTGATATTATATACAATATTTATAGAGAGATGTCTGTTAAAGATTTACTTAACAAACAAATGAATATACTTAGTTCTTTTTCCATGACCATCATAGTAAATAATTATTTTATACAATAATCCTTCTCATCAATTACATTAAAATCTTTATGTTTCAAATCAGATTTAATATATAAATAAGACATTATACCTCATATAAATGGTGCTTGGGCATGTATTAGTGTGTATTGGTTGGTTTCTTGAAACAATCTAAGAAAGTTGTGCCAGAACCAAACTAAAATCACTTGCTCTAGCAAGGGCAAGAGAATACAGAACTCAGTTGTTAAGTTTTTGCACACAACATTCTTCTTGTTTCACACAATTAAAAAGTCCACATTCACAAAGGCAGTGCCATTTTACTGGGTCTGTAGAATATGATAGAGGCACAAGTAACCTTTTATTCTCGAAGCGTGGGGGTATGAACTGCATAGAAAAAAAATTCACTTCTGCTAGGTTACAAAGGGTAGTGTTCTAGAGAGTATTTGAGTTTCCAAGATTGGTCAGATTTCTTTCAAATGATTATAATAAGTAACCTAGAAGATTTAGATATAGAACATTTATGTTTTGATCTCAGAGATAGTCTCTGAGTTAGGAACTGAGATTCTAGAACCAGTCTGCTAAATTTGAATTGCCAATCTGCTGATACTAACATTTTTTTCGACATTGCGAAGCTACTTAATTTCCCTCTGCCTCAGTTTCTTATCTGTAAAATATGAACAATATTATTACCTATATGGAAGGTTATTGAGAGGATTAAATATTTTTATATATGTAAAAAATTTAGAAAAATGCCTGGCACATATTAAGTGCTAAGTGTATATTATGAATATTAATTAAGAAATTAATCATTCAAAAATAATAGAGGTAAATATCAACATAAAAATGAATAAACTAATTATTTTATTGATGAAAATACATCATTCCCAAATTATTTCATTTTCCTAATCTTATGTACTTTCATACTTCTGGATGTTAGGCTGTTAAGTTTTAATTATTTTGACTAGTCTCTCTCCTTTAATAAACTGAATTTCTTAATGGCAATTTTCTGTTTATTCAACTTTGTAACCTTTCTCACAGCAGTAGAGTATCTTAAAATGTCAAAGTTACTTAGGGCATTGCTTGTTTGATCGAAGAAAACTGCCTAGTTATATTAAAATGTGAAAGCCAGCCTGTCAAATTAAAACTTAAAAGTGAAAAAATAAATGTGTCCTTGCAATAAATAAATAAAATTATATTCGAGGAAGAGAACTAGAAGTTTAGAAAATGAAAGAATCAAATGAATAGATAATATTTAATACTTTTAGTATTTAATGGAGTCCTTCCTGCACTTTCATTTTCTAAGAACAGTTGTTTATTCAATGAGAAATTAGGGAGTATGTACATAGAGGGAACTCAACAAAGGTGGGTCCTGGGAGCTGTTTGTCTCAACCATCAATGAAATGAGTTACCTATATTTCCTTTCACTTGGATTTGACAGACATTTTTTGAGCTCTTCTCTCTTCCAGACACTTAGCAGCTTATGCTGGTGATAAAAAGATGGATGAGACTCTTTCTCTGCCCTTAAGAGGTAGTTTTCTTTGACATTATTTTTCACTAAAGAAATACTTGTTCTGCAGAAATAGTCTGTTAAGTAGGCCAAGAAAGACTCCAAATCTGGACTCTATGATAGATAATGAGGGTCTCCCTCAGAGGTCAGTAAGGAAAAACACTCACAGACAGATGATTGACAGCAAAGGGTATAAGCACTCAGGGTCCCAGACACTGGATTTCAAATATATAGTCTGGCTCAGTTTTATTGTTTTGCAGAATCAGTACACTGCCAATCTAAGTAGCCTCTAGAAATGTATTCATTGGTAACTCCAAGCCAAGCCAATGATATAGCTTCTCATTGGTGTGCTAGGAAATAGTGAGGGATGATGTAGTCACATACAGCCTTGCTTGCACGTAGCATAAAAGGTATGGGACTAGTTTTGGCCATATTGGTTGATATACTGAATTGCCTGGGGTCTAGAGAGCAAAGATTACCAAAGTTTAAAGGGTTTTGAGAAGAATATATTTCTGCTTTTTATTGTTTGTTGAAAATTTCACAATTTCTTTGTATGACTAGAATCACAGTAGTCCAGTTGATTATAGAGAGTTATTTACTAAGGCAGAGAACTTGGAGAGTATGTGATTCTTGCATAAAAAATGACAAACTCCAATCTTTGCAAATAAAGATGTCATAAGCCCTGAAATGCATTGTGGATAATTAGGAATTTTAACCTTATAAAACTAAGTTTGCCTTTTGTTATAAATGAAATTCAAAAGCTTGCCTTTGATATAGTTTCATACTTTGTACATATTTTCATACTTTGTCACTAGGAGAAATTTTCGGTATTGATGATTTTAGAATACATGGCTTATTTTATTTAAATAGGCCTCAGACGTCTTTTCAGATTATCTTATGATACTACAGTTTCATATTTCTGAGGACTGCTTGCAATACATGAGCCAATTGGCCAGAAAAATTATTTATTAAGCACCTACAATATCTTTATTGCTTTCTGTAATAAGGTGAAATAAAAGGAGCATACAGATTTGCTTTTCTATCATAGATCACAGAGATTTTTGCAGAGAAAAGGGTATAAATGACTAAGCCATACCAAGAAAATATTTTTATTAAAGAAGGATTTGGGCTATCTTAGTATTAATATTAATTCCAAGGTGATTTCAACATGTATTTTTATTCAATTATTTTATTACATAACTTTAATTTATGACATTTTATTTTTAAATAAGTCCTATTTGGGGAGAGAGCACAAAGGACATCATTTTATACATGTGTAGCTAAATAATAATGTACTTTAAATAGCAAGTTGTCATTTTAGCCTCTCAATCCTGATGTCTAGAAGCAAATTTGCCAACTCATTGCCTAACAATTTGCCTCTTGACCTATTTCTGTTCCTAATGTTACCATGTTTAAAATCAGCCACGTTGAAAATTTTGAGCCATTTTTGAATCTTCTTTGCTTAGTGCCTCCTGTTCTAGAAGCACTAAACTTTGAAATTTCCTCAAGATCACTTCGATTGCTTTTTCCTTTTCAATCTTACTAACACTACCCTAACCAGACTCTAATCAATGACAGACCACGATGTTATTAGACTCCTAACTTATCTCCTTGAGCGTAGTCTTCCCTAACAACAACTTATTGTGCAAATCAATGCTGAATTTATTTTTCTATTTCGATTGTATTCACACCACTTTTTGCAAAAAAATCTCTGAAGACTATCATTTGATTGGAGAAGAAATTCAATAGTACATTGTAACTATTATGGAAAAATTTAAACATGTGCAAAAGTAGGCTGAATATTATAACGAACCCTAATGTACTTGTCATCCAAATTTTACAAGCAAACAACTCACCATAGTCATGTTTTATCACTGTTGCCATGCACTTCCCATTCCCATATTACTTGAAGCAAATCCCAGATACCATATCTTTCATCTATAAATATTTACTATGTAACACTAGGAGATAAAACACATTCATTAAAAATAAGCTAAGTCCCCTTGCATCATACCCTCTTTCTTCTGTACTTTTCTCCCAGTGGAGATCACTATCATAAGATTAATATGCATCATTTCAGTCATTTAAAATAATTTTATGTGCATATTAAGTCAATCTCTGTGTTTTAAAAATTACATAATGTTAATACAGTTGACCACATGAATTTTTCTGCAAATTTTGAGTCCTGCACTGTTAACAATTAGAGAGGGCAGGGTCTAGCCAGGCGTGCTTGACAATGCCAGAAATCGGGGTGTAACAGCTAATGGACTCTAGGGAAGGTCTATTCTTGAGAACAAAGAACTACAAAGTAACTGCCAAAAAATTTTCCCTAGGTTGGATCAGAATCCTAATGTGACAAGTACTACAAAGCGTTTTTATTGATTTTGTCTACTATAACATGTGAAAGGCTTTGCTTGTAGGTGTTTTATTTTCATAGTTTGCTTTATAACCATCTGTTCTATTTTTCCTATTAGCATAGCTTAGTACTTTTCATTTTACTTTATAAACAAAACCAGGAATTATAAGCAAACGGGATACTGCTTGTAGGATTCAATTAAATCCAACAAACTTGAGTTGAGGGGTTTCTATGTCAAGTCTAGTTAAGTGCTTCTCAATCTGCTGGCCTCTGTCATTATTTGAAATTTTGTGACTTGGCTCTTGAATCTGACACAGTGTTATTTCCATGCCTGGGAACTATTGCTTTTTGTTTCTCAGTACGATACTTCCCACATGTCCTCTGGATTGATCCACACATTCAGTTTCACATTGACTGTTCACTGAATACATCCCATTAACACACGCTGGCTCCTGCAGACGCCTCCCTTCCGAGGAGTATCTGATCTAGGAAGTCTGTAGCCTCCCCTGCAGAAACTGACCTGCTTGATTGTACCTTCTCCTTGAGAAGTTCTGAAAACTTGAGGGAGATTAGGAAGCCAACAATAGAATTACACTGGCCTATACTTTAAAAGGCAAACAGTTTCACTTTTTATGTCCCTTAAATGAAATGTACTTCTGCTGCTAAAAATTTCTGTTAAGAGTATGACAGGATGGAGAAAGTAAAATCACAGACACTGAGCTATGAGTCTCTCTTTTGGACTTTGACATCATTACTCTATTGAAGACCTGACTTTTAGAGACCCCATCTATTCACTTCACAGGGATTTTCTTTTTTCTTGCCTTTTTTTTTTTTTTTTAAGCTTTAAGCTATTTATTTGATTTTCCATAGAGGCAACTTTGAAAAGAGTGGCCTAGCCACACTAACCCTCATCTGTCATTGAGGTATATAGCTTATTGGCTACCTGACCTATACAGCAAGCATACATGTCTCTGTTTTCTGACCCAATGCCTGTTGAGAGTTCTCCATGTCTCAAAGCATTTGCCTCCTGTTAAGGAGAATATAGATTCCTCAGATGTCTGTTTTCAGCTTGAAAATCTTTAGAATTTTATATATTCTTTCTACCTGTATCTAGCATTTATTCTCAGAGATTTCTGGCAGTGATTATATTAAAGTCTCATTTGCATAAAACATGGACTAGGAAATTGGTTGACATAGGTATTTGCTTTTGTAGCATTCTGAATCAAAGTAGAAAACATCTCATCAAACAAGTAATATTCATAACCTCATATGGCTGACAACCAAGTAAGCAGTTCTGGCTTCACTCTAATGAAATTATTAATCAAAAGCACAGTATATGTTATTTTATTATAATTATATCATTTTTGCTTAGTTCAACCTTTGCCATGGAATTTTTAGACTGTACTGAAATTGATCAGCATAGTTCATATACTTCACTCCTAAATCTTCTTGTTTCCATAGCTGGAGACATCAGGGATTTTAGGACACCTATACGATTCCATAAATAATCTTCTGAGAGTCAAAAGATTGTTTACTGCATTGTTTGAGCTAGCTTTTGGGATTGGCTTCTTCTCTAATCCTATACCAAACTCCCATAGGTAGGTTGAAATCAACCTTAACTGCTGTGTTCTAGGAAAACAGGAGATCTATGCCTTAGATCTGTGGATAAATCTACTAGGAAGCAAATAAGAAAAACATGGAAAAGTTAACATGGTAGTATTTCCATAGGAATATCTGAAAGAACAGGCAGAATTCATCAGGCTCAGTATATTTTTTTTGTATGTAATTATTTTTAAAATATTTATAGTTCATTGAGCCCAATGAACCAGTGAGAGCTGGTTCTATTAGTTTCATTAGGATTCTATTAGTTTCATGCTCTTCCCAACCATATTACAGTTTTTGTTTATGAACAGACATAACTAAGATATATGGACTTTCAAAAAAAAGTTTCTGTGTATTGTCTGTTGAATGGGACTGTTCAGGTCAATGGCTTTTCAGAGGCCCATACAGTCAAAATTTTCCATAATAAAATTGAAACAGTTTTTGCTCTTTGATGTTTGCCATATCTGTTGGGGTTTGTTAATTTCTTTATGATAAGTAACCCACATAAATGAATTCTTCCTGGGGTCTTCAATAATTTGGAGTGTCAAAGATTCTAAAATAAAATTGTTTGAGAACCTTGACTGTAATTTTTCTGAAATAATCTCCCCTTTATGTAGTATCTGGTAACTTCAAAGCCACTGGTATTCATCTCTGTGATTCTGAGATTCTGTGCTTTTTGCAAGACGAGAGAGGAAAACATGAAGGTCTGTTTTTCTGTTAAATTGACCTTGAGTTCTTGCTAAAACTTTATAAGGAAGATCAGCCTTGGAGAAGGTTCAGGAGCCTGCTTAAAGTTTTATTATGCAAAGAATATTTGACACCATAGTTAGAATTGTGTTTTAGTGTAGTGATTAGTTTATCTTTACTTAGTTTTGTCATTTCCTTATAATATTGCATTGTAGGGAAAACTAAAATTGATAGGAATCCTATAAGAATACTAAAAATTATATACATCAAGTCAGGTACAGGAAATGTTTTTGATGCCATTATCTCTGATGTATACAATTTTGAGTTTATTTATAATCTTTTTGAAGGTTAAGTCATAAAAAGTGGTGTTTCATTTCATTGAAAGAAAACATTTAAACATTTTACTTAAATTAATATTATTTCATACCTGTTTTAAATTTATTTGTTTAATATAAATCCATTCTATTAGTTGGAATATAATACAATATAAAATTACTGGTGTTTTTTCAGTCTATGTGCTCTTTATAAATCTTTATAAGGAGGTGGGTGTGCCTTTGGCAAAGACTGCTGTCATGCAGCTCTGCTTGTGCAAATTATAGAATGTGAATTTTCTTTCTCTAAAAATAGATTGGCACTTGCCTGGTGATTTTCTTCGGTCTTTCTTTGGCAGAATGATGTCTGATATCTGGTACTTATTCAGAGGTGCGATATATGGATTATACACATTGAATCTACAAAAATAGACTTAATACATTATAGCACTAAACATTTTTACTTATACATAAGGATATACTGTTATGTCTTATGATTTAGCAATGTGGAAGAAACTAGAGATTCTGTACTGAATAGGTGCACATTATAGTTATTTTTAAGTGTGGAATTCTAGAGTATAAATGACATGGAGCAATGACATCTGTTTACAGAGGCAGATTCACAGGGGGCCTCTGGCTGTTGTCAGATGTATATGTTACATACTGTTTTTACTTTTCTCAGAGTTCATCAACTGCTCTGCTAGTCACATTTGCATGCATATTAATTTAACAGGCACTTGTTGCCATAGCAACACAGAACAAAAAAGAAACCTATTCTTTTATGAGATGAGTGTTACCAAGTGATACAGGCGCAGGCTGGTGAGAACACTTTTGCTTTTGTTTTGTATATTTCCTCAGGTAAGAGGAACTATTAACAAATACCACAGGGATTGTGATATTTGTCTGAGGTTATTCTTTTGGTGATCTGGTCTATTTTCACAGATTCATTAGGCTACAGGGAACCAACTTCACTTCCATTGTCAACCATATACTGGTTTACATTAAGACAAATACATGTATAAGGATTTTCCAATGTAAGTCAGTAGCTGATGAATAAATAAGGTCATATGTTTTTGTGTTTCTCCATGCCTAGTGTGGGGCTGATAGTGGTAGTGATTCTGGTTTTGGGATAAGATTATTGGTAAAAATTGGACTTCTTTTCTATGGGCATTTTCTGAAAACAAACAAGGTAGCTGGAATTCAAATGAACTTCCAGAAACTAATGATAGAAATGGATGCTCTATTATTATTCCTGTCACACCTGCTTGTTGAGTATTTATAAAATACCTATTACATGCAAGGTGTTATGGCAGCCTCTGTGGATATAAAAATTCATGGTCCATGTTTAGTGAGATTAAACTCACATAAAGAGACCAACAAGAACAAAGGGCAAACATAAGCAGTTTCATTATTTGCCTCTCCTTTTTTTTTTTTTTTTCGTTTGTTTTTACTCCTTTTCATGGACTTTTCTTTAAAGATTCATGCCATTATTTTGGGGGTTTATTTGACTCTTCCCAGTAGAAGACAGTGTTTTAGAGGAGCCATTTCAATAGCTAAATACAAAGTGAGTACCAAATTTCAGCGGAATTCTTTTAATAAATGCCCTGCCTACTCTGTGCTAGCCGTTGAATGATTGTTCAGTTCCACTCAACATGTATTTATTGCATAATCTAAACTATCTCTAAAAATGAAATTTTCTTTATAAAGGCTTTGTTTGCATATGGTAAAAACAAATAACTTGAGATGCTGAGAACCTCAGAATATTGACATACCAAACTGGAAATACACCCATTCACACATAGCACATATACACTCAGACCCATAGAGAAATGTAGAAAAACAGAAATAGAAACATATGCAGGGTTTAAACTAATTTAACTATTTAGTCATAGTATTGAATAACAAAAGAGTTTGGATAAAGGGAATTTCTAATCCGGCTTAGAGAGGAACATCTTCCTTTTACTTTCTTTAGCTTCCAGGTACATTGGCCTTGGTTCCCTTCAGTTTTTTCTTGTAGCATTTTCATCTAATGCTCTGCTCACTTGCCTTTTACCTTTCTTCCAACTCTACATGAGAAAATGGTAATGAAACTTGAAGAAACATTGATATTTATGTTTCCCTTAGAGGCATGATGCTCTTACAATTTTCCTCTGGACTCCTCCATTGAAGTTCTTTGTCTTTTGATGAAGTATTTATTAAGTATAGTGTCATTCAATATCCTATACCAATGCACTCGTTTTTTGCAGTACCACCCCAGAGGCTACATCTGAGAGAAACATTTGGGCTGGATAAGGGCATGGCTTTTGAAGGGTTTGGCATAGAACCCCAATTCTGTCATTTGTGAGCTGATGGACCTCGGGGTGATCAAGTAGCCTCTTTGTGCCTCTGTCTTCTCATTGATCCAGTGAGATTATTGGCAGCACCTAGCTCTTAAGATTGCTATCAGGATGAAATGAAGTAACACTTATAAAGCATTAAGTCGACAGTCCCTGGTATATACTAAACACTCAATAAATAACTTATATTTTCCATTGTTTATATTAGCAGCATTTCTACAAAAGTTTTTACTGCCTTGTTCAGGCATTGCCTGAAATGAGTCACTTAATTCCATTGATTTGAGGAAAAAGAGGTTATGGAGAAACTAACACAATTACTTTGACAGATACCTTTCAAAGGCCCATGTAGCAGAGGTGGTATGCAGAACAGAGGAAATCATTGGATTTCGGGGGATTTCTTCTGGATTTGGGGGAGCTAGATGATGCTACATAGACCTCTTTGTTTAGGCTCCGTGAGCATAACTTGAGTCACTCACAAGATATTTTTTTTCTACAGCTCTACCAAAAGGAAAATGGTATGAAAAAAAAAAAAAAACTTTTTTAAGGAAGTATGTTTAAAAATATCCCACCAACAAAAAAATTTTGGCTAGAACACCTGGATTTTTCTGAGTATAATTTTAGTTAGGTAAACATTGAAAAGATATATTTTCCTAAAAGTGGAAAGAGTGATTTTATGGAAAATGATGGTTGGCAGTAATTTCAGATGCAGAATAACAGTGTTGCAAAAGATTTTCCTTGTTTTAAGGAATGAGAGGATGTGCATCTGAGCAGGCTGCAGTAATGATGAATAGTCAGAATCCCTTAGCTGACAAAATTTACCCCCAAAGTGTTTTCTTTGTGGGAGAATTATCTAAGAACATAGGCACGTAGCTGTGAGCTGCAGTGCTTAATCATGTGATAGTTAAATGAAATGATTATTTAAATGCACACACTAAATAAAGATATTAAAGGCATATTATGGATGCATGGCTAAGATATGCTTTACAAGGCTTTAAAAAATAGATAAATTCTCTTACAAGCAAGCAGAAACATACACACTATATACCTAAATTAAGTGCCAAGCAAAATAGCACTGAATTTAAGGGAGTAGGTTATGGCACAAATATTTTTTGGTATATTGAATATAAATTCAAAAGAAAGACTATAAACATAACTCTAAGAAGACTTAGGGAACAAGATGATTGAAGAGCTACCTAAGGGTTTCCTAGACAAGGGTGATCATACAAAGGCATAATTTATTATCATTGGAAGATAAAAAGAAGAAACTATAGTATCTGAAGTCTTACAGCTCCATTCTGTATCCATAGGTGTACACACACAGACATACACACACTCAAAATCTGGTAACACACCCATCAAGTGCATGCATACATCTGGATAAAGGAGTAGTAAACATTTTCTAGAAAAGTTGAGCTGAGTACACACACCCGTTTTCAACAATAAGGTCTGTTAGACTTGAATGGCACATCCGTCTGTCAGGGTAGTGGTGAAATCATCACAGACTGTTGAGTGATTCAAAATTAGATCAGACAAAGCACTTTAAAAATACACTGTAGGAAACAATCTAATGGTGGGAAGGCAATAAAAAATGACCTAAATCAGTCTTTCCACCTCTGACTTTGAATGCTTTCTTGTAGATTAAAAATAGGGAAGCTTAATATTTACAAAGGCACTTAAAGTTAGGCACTAAACTCTGTTTAACATTAGTATACACTATACTCACAGCTTTGTTGTAGAACTTGTAGAAATGTAGCTATATCTGTTAGTCCTTTCCTCACTGCTGGAACTCAACAATGAGGGAGTTTAGGGTTCAGAGAAGTTTATAGGAAGTGGTAGGTGGATTTTGTCCTTAAGGGTTAAGTTCTAAACATATTTACCTAACATAATAGATCTTGATATTGTCAAAATTAGATCAGATTTTGAAATTAAACAAACAGGTTCTTTTCCTATGGGTATTGTTATAAATTACTATAAACATGATAATGATGGGCCTCCCTGGTGGCGCAGGTGGTTGAGCGCTGGGCTGTGAAGCTGCCTACAGCCTCTGCAGCGCTGGTTTAATCCCCAGCTGCCGGTGAGGGTCCCACATGGCATGCAGACCATTCCTGCTGAGCCCGCTGCTCCCCTCAGCAGTGTACTTCGTCGGTCTGCCTGTTCTGTTCCCCACTCTGGCTCTGGTGAATTCTCTCACCCTCCTGCGCTTCTGACTGTGCCCAGTGCTTGTATAAATAAATAAATAAATCTTTAAAAAAAACCAAACATGATAATGATGAAAAACTGATATACTATTTGAAATTAACTAGTGCATAATTTAAAAAGGGAGGTTAGGTGAAAGTTTTATTGAGATTTTATTTTTCCTGTTATCTCCCTACTTCCCAGACCTCAACTTAAATAGTTGGCAATCAGATGTAGTCTCTTTTGATTTCGCTCCTATACAAAGGTGGTCAAGTATTACATAACATGAATGAAACTGTTTGAGGAGAAAGGGCTCAATGAATTTTTCTAAAAGATTCCAATTCATACTTTTTTTCATTAACCTATGGTGATTTGTGTGGGACATTCTTTTTCATCTTTGGAAAACTTTTTCTATCTCATGTCACATAAATTACTTTAGCCAAGAGTGGTGACTTACCTTTCCCTGCAATCAGCCTATGTGACCTTGTGGATAAACCATGGGTTAGACTTATAGTACCATGGATCAGTTGCCTGGCCCAATCCTGACAGAGGCCTCCCTGATCTGCTGATCGTGTTTAGAGCAGCAGTGTCTAATTATCTGGAGGCTCATTGCTTGCGCCTGCCCCCAACAACTGGTTTTATATAAACCACATAGAAAATTGTCCTGTGCTACTTCTCTTACAATCCCTGCTTCTCAGAGTATGCTCTCGGATACAAAGTTCATTTCCATGCAGAATTCAGGGAGGAAGTGCATTTGCCTAGCTTGGAATGGTCAGAAGGCAAAACTAAAGACCACTTCATTTTCCTCTGGAAGTGATTTATGGGGTCCCGTACAAGGTCACAAGTCCAGTAAGCATGAAAGCAGAAATTTGAGTTTATTTATCTGATTCCTGAGCCTATGCTTTAATTTAGCCTGATGAATAAATATTTCTGTCCTTGCCCCAAAGAAATGGAAACAGTTATTTTTTCCCCTCTCTTCTATAGGGCAATAACCCTACTCCCCTTAATAAACTCTAATAAGTTTGATATTTTGGTTCATTCTCTCACTTATTTAGAATCTAGCCGTATATTCCAAACAGGTAGTGTTTGTGTTTATCTTTTTCTTTTTTTGATATCCCGTCATTTCAATAGATTCGTTCATGCAACTTTAGGTTGATACTGTAATGCTGAGTTCCACTAAGTTTAGGGGATGCAATGAATGCTTAGTGCCAGGAGCTCAGGTTTTCTATAAGCCAACCTGAAGGAGAAAACAAGACATACCCTCCTGACTATGTAAAAATACAATGGTTTCTATCTTCTTCATGAAGATAGAACTTTCTAACTTCTTCAGAATTAGAAATTCTGGCCTTGTTTCTACCTGTGATGTCAGTGGGAACTTTGACTGTTAAGGCTGGAGACGCCTAACTTGGACAATGACTTTGGAGCTAATTCAGAAGCTGGAAATGCTTATAATCATAGCTGAGTCAGAAGGTTATGAAGTTTGGGCTTATTCTGACAGTTGCCTTTAATTAAATGAGCCTGGCCCTATTAGATTCTGGCAAGTCAGCTATTTAGAAAACACCAGTTCTTTGGAAATCTAACTTTCCGAAGTTTTGTTTTTACTCAGCAGCTTGGATTTTGTTTTTGTTTTCCATTTTCAGATTTATAATCGCTTAGATACAAATTGCTGTGGATTCAGACCTCGAAAGGAAGATGCCTGTGTACAGAATGGACTGAAGCCAAAATGTGACAAACAAGATTCTGTGTCTCTAACACACATCATTCAGCGAAAGCATGACCCAAGGCACTTGGTCTTTATAGATAACAAGGGTTTCTTTGACAGAAGTGAAGATAACTTAAACTTCAAGCTGTTAGAAGGCATCAAAGAGTAAGTTTTGTGATATATAGCATCTATAGGACATCACACATATATGAATTAAGTAGTAAGGTTTGGAGAAAACTCAGCCTATGTCTGATTGATTTATTCCTTGAAGGGAATTGTGGAAATGGATCTGGGAATGGAAATCTAGATAAGTGAAACAAAGCCAAGCAGAACAGAACAGTCCAGCTAGGATGTCACTATCAACAACCCATTCCACCTACAAGGCTTCCGCTACATTTCACATTTATCATGTCGTTTGGCCTTCAGCATGAAAATCCATGCGGGTTAAATTGGAATCATGCAGAGATCTCTGGAATAGGCATTGGCAGAGCAGAGATAAGCAGGTGGCAGAGGCTGTATAATGAGGGCATGGGACAGGATATGGGGGGAGCTAACAGACATGCAGATTTTGACATGGCAGGATGTCCAAGTTGTAATCAGCTTGGAAGACTCATGAAAGCGGTGAAAAATTAGAGCCAATCTGTTGAATAGAACACAGCATCAAAGGACAGAGGCTGTTTTCATTCAAATCAGAGGATATTTTGGCATTTGAAAAACCTGCCAATAGACATAGGTTATGGGGGAAAGAATCTTCTGAAAGGGAGAGTTGGTGGAGGTTAGGGAAGAAATATTTCTATACTCAACATGGTCCAAGATATCAGGGAGGCCTCACTAATGGCACCCATTTAAGCTCACACCCATTTGGAAATAAAGGAAACTATGACACTTAATAGTGGCAGGAACCCAGGCACGGAATCCTATTCTGCCTATGGAGACTGAAACTAACTTTTGGGTCCCAGCTCATACCAGTGTTGGGTCTTGCTTCATTGTCTTTCTATCTTAGAAATCAGACTGACTGAGCAAAGGGGAGGGGCATGTTTAAAACTTACAAGTAGAGAGGTATTTTAATAAAATAGCTAACTGTCTGTGTGAAATTAAGTGACTTCCAGAAAGCACACAAACGAATCTAAGGTTGAGGGAGAGGGTGAGTAAAGCATGTGTACTTGGTGAGGGGTGAAGTTGCGCTCGAAAACATATTTCTATAAGCCTGTGACACAACAATAAAATGTGGTTAACAGATAAATAAAATTTGAGGATAGAAGCTAGTCTTCCAAATCTAAGTTGAGAAATTTTTCCACAGTAACTTGCAGTGTTTGAGCTGTTACTGTTTGTCACTCTTGTTAATAATACTCTGAAGCACATTTCCATAGTTCTACTTAAGAACTATCATTTAAGGAATGTGGATTTTACACATTTTTAGTACTTGAAGACAAAGGTGTTGCCGTGAGTTTCATTAGGGCCAGTTTTATGAGTTTTTGCCATGCCTTGCCCCGTTAAAACTTGTTCCTCGCATTGTGAATGTGAGGAAACCTGTTCCTCTCTTTGTGAATTAAAATGCAGAATATGTGGCAGATTCATCCAAGTGTCTAAGGAAATTTTATGATTAGGAAAATTTATATACCTACGGCATCACTTATTGAGTGATGACTTACTAAATTTCCTCTTAGAATTAAGAGTTCCTGGAGAATATCCATCCATTCCATTCACTGATATAAATATGAATACTCTTTTATTTGTACTTTTCAAAGAAGATTTAACTTTAAATGCACTATGAGAAGTAATGGGCTTAAAATGAAATCTTCTTTGACTATATAATTCACACACTGAAAAGCAGAAAAGAAGACTTTGCTAACCCAGATTTATGCATGGAATATTATACCTCTCCATCGACATTATGCAGTAGCAGTAATATTTGATTTTCCCTTCTGAAAAGGCTTGGTCATTTAAGAGATCCATGTATTTAACAGTTTCATTTCATATATTCTGCCACAACTAAATAACTTGAAGGGTCATAGAATTTGTAAATCAAGGGTTATTAATACTTCATAGAGAAAAGTGCTTAATTCTGTAGTCATTAAATTACATAGAACATGTCTTCAGGGAGCTCAGGGCTTCTTATCAGCATTATTTAATTCCATACCTATTCAGATTCATTCAGTGTGTCCAGGTCTGTGGCCTTTGGTCTTTCTGCAGGATCAGAGGTGCTGGAGACCCCAGGGGCCCCTGGCACTCATGCCTCCTGAGGGTTACGTTGAGCTTGAAAATTGGAAAAGTGCTTATAATGCCTGAAACTTCTGGTGAACTGTGCTCTTTAAACAAATGTATGTTCTTGTTTTAGTTTTTAAGGAACAACTGAGTTTACTTGAAAATTACTATTAAATCCCAATGTTTTCACTGTGCTTTCATCAGCATTTTCATGAAAGCTAGAAGAAGCCAAATTGGAGATTCAGCAAAACATTAGTTATGATTTTGAACCAGAAATTTTACTGAGTCCTGCAGATAATGTATGTCCTAGATCTTAGGCTTTATGCTTTCTAAATGATGAGAAGAAAGCACAGTGCGCGCTCTTAAGGTAATTCAGCAAGAATCCTTTTAAATTGGCCTTAGGTTTTCCACAGAGACATTCATTGTGGAATGCCCTGCCTCTGAAACTTGAGTTTTACTAAATTTATTTGAAAACAGTTTAATATTTTAGTTTAATAAAGTGCTCCCAGAGTCACAGAATTCCTGATATAATCTGAATAAAAAGCAATTCTATCTTAAATTAGGCATTGTGAAATGATCCTTTTCTCATTTTACTATGCACATTTTGGATTATTTCACATTAAATTCAGTCATGCAACTTCTATTGAGGTAGAGTACTTTACTGAAATTGTCAGCATTCTGCTTCCCATCTTTTCTTACATAAAATCCCACTGTGACACTTAGGAGGATACTACTCAATTTGACAGATTAACGTGGCTTCTCTGGGTGAAATGGAGCTTAAGATAGAGGAATGTATTTTTGCCAGGCTAACAGCATCTTTTTTAATTCTGTGCTTCTCTTTGTCAACATATAATGACCTTAAATAAAATGTTAGTATGTCAAATTCTTCATGGTAAAGAAAATTCAGTTCCCTGGAAACATATACTTCTAGTATATTATTATTCAGAGAAGTGTCAGCTTGACAGTGACAAAAATGTTTTGATTCTCAAGGTGCCATTTGATAGTGTGATTTATGCCAGATTAATGAAAAGCAGAGAAATTGGGTAAAGTGTAATATTTTCAAGCAGTTACTTAGAATGAAATATCATTTTTATCTTTTCAGGTTTCCCGAATCTGCAGTTTCTATTTTGAAGAGCCAGCACTTAAGGCAGAAACTCCTTCAGTCTCTGTTTCTTGATAAAGTTTATTGGGAAAGTCAAGGAGGTAGACAAGGAATTGAAAAACTAATTGATGTAGTAGAGCAAAGAGCCAAAATTCTTCTCACCTATATCAACGCCCATGGGGCCAAAGTATTGCCTATGAATGAATAACAAGAGACTCTTCTGACAAGAATACTAGATATATTTATGTGTTTTTGTTTTTAAATCAAGAACACAGACCATAAGTTCATTTAGAAATGAGGCAGTATAGATGAATGCATAAAAAATGAGCTTACCCTGGTTTTATGATGGGGCTAAGCACTACACACAGTCAAAAACTTGAGCAGACTGCTCAAAGTATTTGTTTATATTTTTCTTTAATAGGATGTCATGTGCGTCCCAGCATCTAGTACAGAATGGTTCCAATTGTTATTCCAACTAGCTGCGTTAAGACATTTGTCATGCCGTTTCCGAGAACAGTGTAAATCAGAAGTACTGACAACTTTAATAACCATATCTCATGCCATTTTAACTGATTTGATCAAATAGTAATGAGAGTGGTTCATGACATTCTTTTGTTGCTGATTATTAAGACAGACCCAGTGCTTCCCCGGGGCAACTTACAGTGTCATATTGGAAAACTGAAGCCCAGGATCTACAGAAGCATCAGAGTCCTAAATAATTCTAAATAGAAATTTCGGGTTTTTTGTAAAACTACCGGTGTATATTCTCTGGTATATAAATCATCCACCATTTCTGTCTCTGAGCAGCAAGAACACATTTTTCATCACTTTTGATAACTTAATTTTGTTGTCAATATGGAACCATCCAAATCTGACAATTTGAATATTAGGTAGTTTTACTTTGTCAAGTTTGGTCCAATTTATATATAGTGATTTAGAAATTAAGCAATGATATGGTATGAAGTTCTAATTTGAAACTGTCCTTATAGAGTATCTTTTTAAAAGGATACTTTTAAATTTTCTTTTCATTTTTACAAAAGATAAACTATAATTTCTATATATTTTATTAATGATAATGGAGTTCTTTAAAGTTGTGCTATGTAATTATATTTAATCTGATTTTATTGATATTGCCCAGATATTGACAATGGGACTAGATATTAATTGATTTAAGTATATTGGCTAGCTAACTCCAATATGAGATTATGAAACAAAATAAATTAAAATTTGGCTCTGATAAACTCTCCTCAGTGAAAGTGCATGACTAGCATTAAAACAGTAAATGTGGACAAATTTAAGCCTCAAATAACTCTCCAAAACTCCCTCTATGACTTTTTTAATTAGGTGGAAGGGAGTGGATAGATAGTATTCACATGTTAGGTCCTCATGTCTCAGAAGTTAGCTAAGGTCATAATGTCTGAGAGACAGACATGTATAAGTTTCAAATCTCGAGCACATCATCATGACTTTCCCATCTCCACACACCCTACCCCTTATTTGAAAGCTGATACACAGATTTCTTCTTCCCTTGAAAGTTTGAAAATACAATTTCAGAATGTTTGCAATACATATTGTTTTTTTCTCAGTTCTATATATTGCTAAATTGCACCCCATTTTCTGTGTTCTAATCAAGGGTAATTCAGTATCATTGTAAATTTGAACTATTTAAAGACATTACAATAAAGACTAGGATTTTTGAAAGAACATTCTAGAGATTCAAATTTATCTAACTACTGCAGGAGCAAAATGTCAAAATAATATATAAGTACAAGAGAAGATGAACCAAAGAGAGAGACCCTTTGATCATCTCACATCATTTGTCTGGGTTTACATCCGAGTATTCCTTTTTAAGCTCCCTTATTCGCTGCGCTGATCCTGGGACAGGGGGGCTGTGGTCCACTCTCCTTTAACCCAAGTGCTTTCCAAGGAAAAGCACAGTCTGCTGCCTGCCGAGTCTCCACTTTCATCTGTGGTGTGTAGCCTTTTTAAAACTCCCTTTTCCCTTATGAGTCAACATCATGATTAAAATCTGGCCTACCAAGAGTTTGGATACACAAGTTTTGCTTTGAACGAACTACTGAATTGAAAAAACATTTAGAAAATTGCCTTCTACTTTGTCTTATTGGGGTGACATTTGCATTTAGTCTGCTTTTAGTAGAATATACCATCTTTATCCATAGTTGTGAAGTTGGTGGGAAATTCCTAGTTCCTTCGAAGCAAGCATTAATTTTGTGTCTCACACCTTTTGGTAGCTTTGTCCTCCCCCATGTGGGACTTAGAGCCTCCAGTTTTTATAAATGCTTAATATTAAATGGTCCAGGAGCACATGTTTATTTTAGCCACTTTTGCTTTCTAACAGTGTATTTTGTTTTATAATTAGTAAATAATTCATGCTGTATTATTTTTTGAATAATGGATAACTGAAGGCCAGTCTTTTAATTCTAATAAATAACACTCACTGAAACAAGGAGAATACTTTACATTTCAGATACACTCAGAATATGTTGTGGTTGGTTCACATAAGCACATTATGTGGTTTATTTATAACTTGATAAATTTAAAATAGAACAATTTACCATGGCAGATATACAAAAGCTTATTCTTGTGTCATTTATTTTCTTTAAGCTGATGATACATATCTTTAAGCAAATACATATCTTAAAAATCTATAATAAAACTTGGGAATTAAAGAAGCATGCTTTTTTTGTAGATGGGTTTCTTTTCAGAAGTTAGAGGATGATTTGGTACTTTTATCTATAATAAATGGAAAAATTGAATAATCAAGAATTTTATTGGATTATGTTTGTGTATGCATAGTGTTTGAGAGCATCAGGAGTGATATAATTTCTCTTGGTAGACATACAGCATTTTATAGGTGGTATGCAAATCAGTTTACAGATATCACAAACTGTAAGATTTAATTTTTGGTATCCTTTACTTGGATTGAGTTTGTCTTACAAGTATATTTAAAGTTTCCTTTATAAGGTTCATATTTATTGAATTTATTAGGCACTTGGGGAACTTACATAAAACAGATATCCTCTAAATATTTATAATCTCTGAATTTGTATAATAGCTTATTTATTCTTTTGTACCTTTAACTATGCATTACATTATATGCAATAAATGAAATAACTTACTTATAAATTCAGTTACACAGTTTCATGAAATTCTGATGTTTATGTCTGCACAGAACAGTATGAATATATAGAAGCTACACATGGATCAAAGAAAGATGATAAAGATGTTTCTCTTTAAAATTCATCAGGAATTATTTTCATTCATTAAAAATTATTTGACTTGTCCTAAAAGTTATATGAAAGTTGGAAATAGTCAGAAGAAGTCTTTGAGTGTTCCTTCAGTGCAATATTGCTTTGATTTTTTTTTTTTTTTTGGAATAGGCGTTTTAACAGTGTTGTAAGGCAGAGGTTGACTTGTAGATTTTTATATCAAAGAGATGCAAATCATTTCTATCTAGTGGAAAAGAAACCATAGTTTATTACCCTGTTGGACATTAACCAGTTTTTATAACTAGTCTAGCAGTCTTATCCTAACATTGCCATAAATATTTAGCTTTTGAAATACTCTTTGAAAAATGTTTGCTGTCTTGTTGGCTCCCTTATTAATTATTTGAATAGAATGTTTGACATGTTCATTTTTTATTTGTATAGAAATCATGGTTTTATCATTTTGAAAAGTTTACTTTAATAAACGTTGGCCACAGAATCATATCATTTTATTAGCATAAGAGTCATGATTTTAAATTTTTGAAAAGTTTACTTTAAGAAAATTTCAAAACAAATTTATGTAATTTGAGAACTGAATGGTGTCATGTGATCAGTATCTTGTTGAACAACCTATTCTTCTAGATGGTGAAAATGAGACTTATTAAGACAATTTACTTGTCCCAATTTTCTCAAATGTTTGGTCTAGTTTCTTTAGTGTTGAAAACGATTTAGAAAGTTAGAAATCCAAAACTTTCCCTGAGATTTCATTATCTGCTACAATAAAATAAGAAGCACTAGATCAATAAACCTTGAAGGTCTTAATGTAGATATATTCATGTGTACTAACAACTTTAGGACACAGTTTTTTTGTGAGCTGAAAGTAGAATAAGTAAGGAAGTGTCTTCTCTTAAGAAACTTTTAATAGCTAATGCACAGTTGATTGAGAATCTGCTGTATTTTGCTCTATGCTATGCAATATGGAAATACAGCTTAATAACTTACAGCCTTTTGGTTAATTGAGAACTGTAACTATATCTTTAATGGAAAAAGTAGAGCAAAGCAATTCTTCTGAGGTATATTCAGAAATAAACTTTTAGACTAGAGGTTACTGTATTCACAGTGATTTTGACTCTATCTGTAATCTATTGACTATTATGCTTAACATGACAATTTGGAGTCATTTTTTGTGATTGGACAAATAGGCTTTTTCACCTTAATATGTCCTGAGGACATGACTATACTCCAGAATGGTGGTAAAATAGAACATGCTCATTGAGTACCTTGATTAATCAAAAATCACACTAGCCTTCATAAATTCTGAATCACTTTGAAAAGCTCATTTATGTCAAGATTAATGTCTGTTTACATAATTCTGCAGGTAGCTTCAAGGAGCCTTTGTCCCTGGATGCTTATTTATGAAACTCTCCTTCCGGTCTACAGTCCCCAAATTCAGATTTTTGCTCTACAATGCATTTAAGAAAGGGGAAGTAATATTATGCAATTGAGAAAGTTTGTCACCTACTATATTCTAAAAGTTTTATTTTTATGCAAAGGTTAAAACTTGGGGTATGGAAAGTTATTTAGCAAAATACATTATTCACCAATGAAAGCTGAGGGATCATTTACTTTAGTGATGCTTTAATATTTTCATCCTGTGCCATCAGGTCCACATTCACAACCATTTACCTAAGCAACCAGAGAATGAAATCCTTTGAGTATATTTTCATGTAATCCTTTACCTTATTAAAGATTGTCAGTTACCTGTTGGTTTTGCTCTGGTATACAAAGTTACCCCAGCGAGTCATTTGTTTTAGTGTTTTGGAATAGGGGGAAAGTTAATATATAAAATTAAATGAAAATTTAATTTACTGCCAATGGTCTTTCAGACATTTATCATTGGACTCTCATCTTTTATAAAATAATTTCATATATAAATGAACTTTTCCTAATGGAATGATTTTCTTGACATTAATGCAAAGAACTGAAATCCTTCCTAATGTTCCTTTGGCCCTGTCAGAAGAATCGAGAGTATCTATAGGCATTTTACTTTTACCCCTTTTCTTATTCAGACACAATTGTTTTATGTGAAAATGTGGCATCTTCCTTGATTTTTAAGCTCTGTAGTCTCTGGGGTAGGACTGTGCAGTCAGAGAGGTGACTCAGAAGGTGTGCTGGCAGGCAGTTCTGCAACTTCAAAACACACACGGTAAGTGAATGAATGTTGTGCGGAATTCTTCCGCACAACACTATCACATAGGTTGTTAGTTCATTAATTTTTTTCATCGTAGGTTGTTGCCTTTTTACCTTTGTGACTCCAAAGTACATTTAGCTTGCTAATAAAAATATGTATAATTATGTGCACATTAAGAAATCTCTATGCATCTTTGTAAAAAAGTTATCTATTTCTTAACTGTGCTTGTCAAGATTCTAAAGCTTTTGAGACAAAGAGCTAAAAAAATAAAGAAAACCTCCCTTGTCAGTGGCTTTAATCACATCCTGCAGAACAGCTAGCTGTGCTGTATTTCAAAAGACAAACTGGGTTGCAGAGAGTGGGACCAGTCACTAAATGAGACTGAAACAGCTGTGATTTTGCACAATGTGCCAACATTTTCTTTAGCTTCAGGACACCACACATTTTTGGCTCATAAAGTATCCTATTTTATTGGCTCAACTTCTTTTTAGGAGAACTAGAGATTTTGTTCTGTATCCTCATTTCAGGCCCTGAGGAGTATTAAAAATTGAGGTCAACATTTTTTTCTTAATTCATAGTACTTGAAAATAGAACTATGATTCAGATATTGTCTCTAACTTTGTAAGAGTATGTTAGGATTAAGCTTACAAGATTCAGATCTTTCTTAAGAGAAACTTACAGTGGAGAGCACTGGTCTATATTTTGCGTGAAATGGGGTTTGTTTTTTCTGTGTTTAGCCACAGTTGCCATTTTCCCTGCTTTATCTGGCAGACAAATTATCAAAATTAGTGTTTGGGTTTCTGAATTACTTATAGCTTGAGCTAGTATGAGAAAATAATATAGGGGCCTCCCTGGTGGCGCAGGCGGTTGAGCGCCGCACTGTGAAGCTGTCCACAGCCTCTGCAGAGCGGGTTTGATCCTGGCCGGCTGGTGAGAATCCCACATGGCGTGGCAGACCTCTCCTGTCTTGCCTGCTGCTCCCCTCAGCAGTGTATTTCATTAGTCTGCCTGTTCTGTTCCCTGCTCTGTCTCTGGTGAATCCTCTCACCCTCCTGTGCATCTGGCCTGTATCCCGGTTCTTGTATAAAAATAAATAAATCTTAAAAAAAATAAAGAAAATAACATAGAATAGGTGATTTCAACAATAGGAATTTATTTTTTATGGCATTATAGACTGGAAATTCAAAGAAAAATGCCATCTGGTGGAAGTTTGGACAAGACTCTTTAGTTTTCAGATGACTGCTCTCTTAATGTAGTGTCTTCCTGTGATCTGCCTTGGTGTATGTAGGTGAAGAAAAGAAAAAAATATAAGATCTCTCATATCTCTTCTAAGTGTGACTGTCCCATCATCAAGGATCCAGCACTCATGACCTCGTCTCAACCTCCTCAAGGTTTGTGCTACAAATACCATTACCATTGGGGCTAGAACTTCAACATACGAATTTTTGGCAGACACAATTCAGTCACTGAATTCTGTCCCTAGCAGAATTCATGTCCTTCTCATATGCAAAAATAATACATTCTAGAAGTCTTAACTTGTCCTAGCATCAATTTTAAAGTCAAAAGTCACTGAAAATATCATCTAAATCATAAATGGAGAAGACTTGATGCATGATTCATCCTGAAGCAAAATTTCTCTTTAATTGTGAAACTGTGAAACCAGACAAGTTAAGTGCTTACAAAATAAATGATGTGACAGGCATAACATAAAAGTCCCCATTCCAAAAGAGCGAAATAGGGACACAGGATGGGGTGACACTTGGTGAGAACTTCCCTCATTCTGTCTGCTTTCTCTGTCCTTCTGAGTTCAAACTATCAGTTCTTTGCTGATAGAATTGCATTTTCTCTTTTTTGGGTCTCTTAGAACACTACCACTTACCTTCACAGCAGTGTACACAATGCTTTCTGGATATAGTGAGTTATAGCTTATACAAGACATTTCATCCTTTTCCATATTTTTATCCTTTTTCTATTTTTCAGTGGTTTCCAAAGAAGAATGGAAGCCTTTATTTTCCTTCTATGTCTTACTTAAAAGCTATTTTAATTCCATCAGAAAGGAGATCATATATGGATCAAGACAGAAAGCGAAACCTCTCCAGTGAATGCAGATCAATTTTTAGACTGCCTCCAAATATCTTACTCTTTGAATTCATGTTAGCCCCTCTTTGAGAGATGGCAGGGCCTGTGACCTGCTTAGGAGTCACTCCATGCCTACCTTACATAGAATTGTAATGAAACTTGTTAATAAACTCTTGCCTGATAGTTTGATGAAACAAGCTCTATGTTGCAAGGTTCTTAAGAATGGGCTCACATCATCAGAAAGAGAGGGTAGCCACAGTCAATTGCTAGCCAGAAACTCAAACCCACAGGCTGACAATAGACAAGAAACTGTCAACAGCTAGCACTGCTTTAGCTCAGAAGTGGATCTATCACCAGTTGAACTTGGAGATGAAACCACAGCCCTTACCAACATGTTGCCTACAGTTTGGTGAAAGACAATGAAGCAAAAGATCCAGCTACATTATACCTGGCACTTGATGACCAGAAATTGTAAAGTAATAATTATATATTGTTATAAGCCAAAGGGGGAAAAAAAAAGAAGAAAAGAAAGCTAGAAAAGTGTTTGTTAGTGTGGATTTGAGTGTTTGTTGAGGAAGGTGGTGGGGAACACACCAAGAAATAATCTAAGAAGTTCTGTAAGTGATTTAGGAATGATATAATCAAGGAATGAGATAAGATGACTGATTTTCAAATATTTTTCATACAGAATTGTGGAGTATGGCACATTTTGAGAGGCAAAATTAACTATTCTTAGAAATATACATTGCTATGGGAGACAACTCAAAAAAAGATATTCTAGAAGCACTATGTAAAATAGGTTGCATTGGGCTTTAGCTATATTTTCCTCAACTACAGTCATTTTGCCATCAGCCTTCTCTGAAGCGGTCTTTTTAAGCCAGAGAAGGTCACTTGAGCTCTTAGTGATAAAAAAGCTGTAGGAAGGATGGATAGTTGGACAGATGGGCAAACACATACAGAACAATACCTCTAGGGAGGAGTTAGGTGGTTTTATTTTTCTTCTTAATGAGAAGACTGATTTCCAAGTTATTTATTATTATCAGGATTAAGGTTCTGAATTTAAGTTGGGGTGCCCCAAAGTATGTGATGAAATCCATATCTCAGGATTTTCTGGCTCAAGTTGTTCTCAGTGATAATTAAAGAATTTAGTTGGTAATTTTGTTTCTGTAGGACTTGATTCATTAATTCATGTGACAAACATTTGTCGAATGCCAGCTTTGCATCGAGCCCTGGTCTCAGTCTTGGGTGAAACAAGAAACAGAAGTGTTCATGCTCATCTCTAGCAGCTTCATTTCTTCAAATCATTGATCATTAAACTCTAAAATTAATGCCTAGGTATATGTGGCATGGCCGAAATTACAGACATTAGACAAAAATATTTTTGACATAAGCTAATTTTATATAGAATTACCTTAATTTTTCCTTTCTGTTTTTCATATATTTCTATTGAAAAGAAGAAACATTGCTTTTCAGATATCAGAATTTCTGGAGTAATAGCTAAAGTATCCTTCACAATAGCTAAGCCAATGCATTTTATTGTCAGGAATTGTGTGTTTTGTGCAGTTTGCATTCTGGACTTCTTCCTTTTTATCTAGTAGAAAAAAAACTCCCATTATAAATCATGACAAGGACTACAGGAAGAAATAGTTATTTTTGCCAATTTTGGTGGAGTACTTTCAAATCAAGGCAATGTTCTAAAATCAATATTTAAATAGCATATTTGGCAAAATGTTCTTCATTTTTTGAAGAGGAAGAGTAATGAGAGACAGACAGAAAAGTTCAAGAAGCCATTCTCCATCAGCCTGCTTCCCTTGGTGGCAACATAATCCCCTTCAAGGGCCTTCAACATCCCAGATCTATTTCTCCATTATTGTCAGTCGTCTTTTCTTCTCTTCACATTTTGTTTTTAAGTGCATGGCAGAATTGTTATATCTATTTTATTTTTTTTCTAGAAGCTCCTTCAATGCCATGCATTGTCTGGTGACTGGAATAACACTTCTGCAATACACAACATTTCATCTTTGTAACGTTGCCAATGGTTTCTCCTTTTGTTCACTAATGCTGATTTCTTCCATCTTAGGGAGACACAGTCTTTGATATTTCATCTTTTTTCCATGCTTCCCTCACTTCCATTAAGGATGGACCACATTTCCCCCTATGTCATGATGCTCAAGAAATTAATAGCTTTGTTTTTACTTCCTAGGCAAATGACAGCTAAATTAAACTTTCCTTACTGAATACTTTAACAAACCTGTTGCTCAACTTATATTTCAACTCTTAAAAATTTTTTAGTTAGTATTGGACATTATTTAAATTAACTAAGAAGGCATGAAATAGAGCAAGAGGTAAATTTTGGAATAGAATGACACAACAGGAGATCTGATTGTTGTATAGGCACATTTGGTACAAATTTTCCATTTGCATTTTGAAAATGATTGCATATGATTTCTAGAGAACTGTGACGTGACTCATGTGGCAGGTATCCAAATTTAAAAATAACACCTACCCATGTTTAGTTCTTTCTAGGAGGTTGGTATGTTGTAATATATTTTAAAAATACTATCTACTTTAGTCCTCAGACTATCTGACAGATGAGAAAATGGAAGAATGAATAAGCTAACTTGTCCAGGAACAAGCAGCCAGGAAACAAACGGATCCATATCCAAATCTGCTTTGACTTCAAACTTATGCTGATTATAATTGGGTCACACAACAACCCCCCAAAACCATCCAGTGCTCTCTCCTCTCTGTCACAGTGTCTTACTTCCCTGAAAGAATATGTATTGCTTATGGACTCTGAGACAGTTGCAGAAGCCACTGTCAGGCATTTAAGTGGAAAAATTGACTAATAAGCATTGGATGGAGAGAAAAACAAGCAATTCAAGTTTGCAATAGCTCTCACATGCCTAGTTTCCTGCTCATGTGTGAGATGGTAATCTTCAGTGTTCCCCAGTATCAATATCTACTACTTAAGAGTGTTGTTAAGTTGGGCCATGTGTTTGGACTTCATGATTCATAGGAGATGTAGAGAATTTCAGCTTTCAACTGCAATCTCAATCCCTTTGTCATGATGCAGAGTTACACAGAACTAGGGCACGTGTAAAATAAAAACTTCTTTCTGTTGCAAGTTGCAATGAGCATTTTCTTGATGCATTTGGATTTCTCAGTAAGAACAATCACAATGTAAAGCCATTCTTTACATTCAAGGTTGTAAGTTTGAACAAAGTGCTGTGAGGATGGTGGTGTGAAAGCTGATTAAGTTCACAGAACAAAGGAAGTCAAAGCTCCCTTAAAATGACAGGATTCCACTTCATTTTACTTTTTGTTGTTCTGCTGAAAATTGAATTTGCTAGTTTGCAAGTAGATATAAAAACTGGTACAGCTACAGTAACTGATTAGTGTGTTTTGAAGCAAGAGATGGAATAAACAAAGAACAGCTTTAAACTTGTACCATCAACTCTCTGTTGGAAAATAATTCTTACTTTCACTTATATTTCCCTTTATAAACATACACAGCTCTTAAAGAGCACTGGGACGCTACAGGCAGTATTTCATCATGAGTAAAAAGCAGCATCAAACCTTATAGCCAATAGGCTGAGAGTAAAATGAAAATCATGACTTCAGCTCAGTGTTTTTTGGGATCCTATGTTATTTCTTATAAAGTCAAGAGTCTGTGATAATGTAGAAATGAAATAAGCCATTTCCAAAAACCTGGTTATTACACAAACAATTCTATAAGAGACTATATATTTTTGGAAAAGAAAGTTCCATAAATTCAGTCTACCGAGAAATAAATTTATCCAGCAATTGATTCATTTTTATTAATGTATTTCCTTCTGTCATTCCAAGACAGATTAGAAGCACCTACTTAAGTTTGTAAAAATACAATGATTAACACTAAAGGCCTGAATTTTGGACAATAGAAAAGAAAGAGGTTAAGAAATAAATGATTATAATGAAGATATTGTTACTTGTTATAGAACTTCATGAACCAGAAAAGCATAAGAAGTTACTCAGGACCAAGACAAAATGTGCAGGAACTGGGGAATATGTGGGAGAGAATTGTCATCAGTGTCACAGCTACACAAAGGTTTTGCTAACTCCAGTATTGGTTTCCAAGATTAGAACACACACACACAGACACACAACTTTACTCAAGAACAAAAAGCAGATCTTGCCGTAGGAAGTTCAAGGAAGTCTGAATCCATTCCAGTTTAAGAAACATTCTCTCCATCAGAGCTATTCATTAATTCTTTCTTTGAGGAAGTTTAAGTAGGGAGTGGTATATCCCCTGTTGGGCAGGATGGGTTTCATTTAAAATTTTTTTGATCAGTTTTCCAAACTTTATAGATATATGCCTTGTCAGATGCTTTGTGGGAAAGAAAATTGAGATAAGAAAAAAACTGGGGGAATAGAGAGTGAGAGAAACAAGATCATTGTAGGATCCGTCTCTCATTCATCCCTGAAAAAATAGTTATTGCTGAAACTTAATACTTTATTAAATATATTTATTGAGGCTAATTTAGAAATTAATTGTAAATTTACAATTCCTAATCTGCTTTCTATAGGAGGTTCTTCCTATAGGTTCTTTCTTCTTGCCATACTTTCCTTAGCTTTTCTTGTTCTGCCTTCTCTGATGATTTTTAGTCTATTGGCTTGTATTTATTCTTTGATGACTTTCCATGATTCACTCTTCCCTGTTACCTGCCTATCACCATACAGCAATAAGATTAACAAAAGAAAAAAGACAAAAATCTTAGGACTAGAGAAAATAGGGGACCGATGTTAACAGTCATCTCTGAAACTCCAAAATCTAGAAACTAGTGAGAGGACAGCAGTATGAGGTTTTCTTGAGATTGTCATGAAAAATATTCCTACCAAGATGAAAGGAAAATGGGTAGAGGTGGGGGCTAAAAGTAAGTAAGTAAATCCTGAGCAGGGAATCTATAAAATGAACTCTGTACGCTGGATGACGTTAGGCTTTGATTTTTATCTCACAAGAGGTAAGGTAACATCAGTGAGATATGGTGTTGAGATCTGAGAATAGTAACGAACATTCGTTTATGGCACTGTGGTGGATATATACTGCAGAGATTGCATAGGTGAATTAAATAAAGTCATTGTTTTTAAGACATCTACCATCTGGTACTAAGTATATCTCTGAAGAATGGAATCAAAATATCAAAAAGCTCTCATAAAAGTAATTAAGGACTAAGTATTATATAAACTAAGTAATTCATATAAAAGAATATATTAGTTAGGTGTGGGTCAAAAATTTTACTTTATGAAATGCTTCTTTGTTAAATATTTAATTGTCTTCAGTTTTTTTTTAAGACCATCTCCAGTTGTTTCTTAGCCATGCTGGAGAAAGCAAGCTTCCCCTTCAATTTGGGTAAGTATAAAGAAGTGAATTAATAGCTAGCTTCAGCCTCTGCCTCCAGGCCTGTGTGCTCCTAGAACCCTCTAATCTTCAGCCCCTGTAGGAAGGAGAAAAAAGGAACAAAGCCAGCTAGGAAAAGTTCTCTTTGCCTGAGGACCAAGGTAAACAGCCAATTCATGGAATTTTTAAATTCTGGGTCAGGACACTTGCTTGCCTACTTACTAGCAGGGAATTAAAAAAAAAAAATTGCTTCCCTCCTGACTCACTGACATGTTCAATGGTCCCATGTATGCTTTTCTCTAGTCCATTTCCAAACACAGAGATTAGGTCTGAACCCTGGAGGCCACCCTGGGAATTCATAACCCAGTTGACTTGAGCACTGTCTGAAAAGCATAAAGAAGCACTAGCAAGTGTTGAAATCACAGTTAAATCACATGCAACAGTTGGTCAGGAATCATTTACTTAACATTTTTGCAGGTCATTAGATTTCCAAATGCTTCTGTAGAATGACTTTTAGTTAGAGCAAATGAATTACTCGGTAGATTTTGTCTTTAATCTGTAACGAACTTGACATGTTCATTTTTCCTTTGGCTGAGGATTAACCCATTTCCTAAATCTTGTTACATAGAAGAAATATCTAGGGAAAATCACCAAAGAGCAGTGTTTACAATACAGTTCCTTAGATACGTGTTTTGTCTAGATGAAAGAAACTCCACCATTCTTTTTAGCAATAGCTTTCCTAACGGCAAAGATATCCCATCTCATCCCAGTAATTTGGTATTGATGAATTGCTATTATTGCTTGTTCCTTAGGGTAGTCTGTTTGCAGATTGGAGTTGGGATTTAATCATATATTAAGATGATTATTTTATCTCAATGAATATTAGGGAAAACTTTTGCAATATTTGACAAAGCTGGAATAGAGTTTAATGATTTTAATCTAGTTACAAAGTTGTTGGCTAAAATTTATAATGCAAGATGAGATACTCATGATAAAAACAAATCATAATGACTACTGCAGACTGTCTGGCCTCTTTCTCTACTGAATGAGCGTGACCAAATTCAGGCTCGTTCAGCTACTGAATCACTTTTTCTGTTGTTCTTGTTCATACCTAATTATCTGAATTTTTCCTCATCTGTCATTTATTCAGTTTTTTTCAGATAGTTCTGACCTTGGAGTGTTTTTTTCTTTCCTTCTGGATAACAGTGTGGACAAGCATCTGTTTCTGTACTTGCTAATGCCAAGTTATTTGCCAAGAATAGAACATAGTTTTCTCAACATTTTGCAGATACTAGGAAAAAGGGATTTCATGGGAATTACATATTTTGCAGCAAAATAAAAGAAAAACATGCTCACAATTGTTGGAGATGAAGCATATTCATAAATTTTACATTTTCTTCCTGAATGAGTGGACAATCTCTGGCTGTCTCACCCTCTCCAACTCAGAGGTTTCTGCATTTGATCTTGTGAACATTTCAGAGAGATGATAAAAGCAATATTTCAATCGTGTCTTGTCGATTTGGTTGGTATCACATATCTCTGTAGGAAGCAAATAGTACTTTACTTTTTTCATACATCTTAATTTTAATGTGTCTCGAGGGTTACTCATACTTTGTACTGATGTGGGTACTGTTGGGACTGACCTATTTCAAGAAGATAGATAAAGAGGTGCCCTTGTCTGTAGTTGAAAAAAATAGGCATTGAGCACAGCCAATGCTTAAAACTCCACTATCTTCAAGAGGTGTCTGACTAGCCCTTCTCACTGACTGAAAGATCAAAGGAGCTTGAGGAATGAAAAGGCTCAGCAGGCTGTTAGATTTCTTTTATGACTTATTTGTTACTTTACGATAACTTTGATGTTTATCTTTACCTCTAGAGAGATTATTGCCAGGAGACATACTTTGTGTGCTGGCTAGCACTCTATGTCATCTCTGTTCACTCATTTCCAGAGAAGACTATGTAAACAAAATGCTGGTATTTTATGCCTTCAAATTCCAATGGCTTAAATCTGGCTATTTCCAGAAAATATCTCTACCATGTTTCACTATAGATGTGAGTTGTGGGCTCATATGAGATATGAGTTATGTAGCTTGATACTATCTTTCAAACTTATTTTGGTCTCATTCTTCTTATCGAAATTATGGTTAGCAATATCCTTAAGGAATTTTTGACTTAATAACGAAATAAAAAAAATGTCTAACTATATCGCCTTACCTTTAATTTTAACTAAATTATCGCTTCTTCTATATAGTTTCTGAATTGTTCACTTTCTTGATTGTGGATAGCCAACTAAATAAATGAACATATTTTGTGCTTCAAAGATACTTGCTTAATGTGAAATAGTTCTTCTTTGACTTAAAGAAAAGAAGGAGGAAAATTAATCATACTTTCTTTAAAAATTTATTCTTGCACGTATAAAGCCACAATAGCTCTCATGATTTCTGATTGTACAGAAAATGAAAATTGGAGAAAGGATGAGTGAATTGCAGTGAAGAAAGCATAACTTACAGAAAAGTCAATCTGAAATTTTACTGCCCGGTTTCAAGGGCATAAATCATGATTTGATTAAGAAGGTGATTTTCTATGTGTAACTATCTTTTCATATTGAGAGCTAGCTATTAGCTACTGCCCAGCAAAGTGCCTTTTTTTTTTTAAAGATTTATTTATTTATGCATATAAGAACTGGGGTACAGACCAGAGGTGTGGTGGTGAGAGGTTCCACCAGAGACAGAGTGGGGAGCAGAGCAGGCAGACTGACTGAAATACTCTGCTGAGGGGAACAGCGGGCGAGAAAGGAGAGGATGCTGCGCCATGTGGGTAGCTCCCTGGCCGGGAATCGAACTCGTGCTGCAGTGGCTGTGGCTAGCTTCATAGGTTGTGTCTTAACCCCTTGCGCCACCAGGGAGGCCCAGTGCTTTTTTCCTTTAAGATTTATTTATTTATACATACAAGAGCTGGGGTGTAGGCCAGATGTGGGTGAGGGGGGTAAGAGGATTCACCAGAGACAGAGTGGGGAACACAACAGGCAGACTGACTGAAATACACTGCTGAGGGGAGCAGCGGGTGAGACAGAGAGGTCTGCTGTGCCATGTGGGTTGCTCCCTGGCTGGCCGGGATCGAACTTGTGCTGCAGAGGCTTCGGATTGCTTCATAGTGTGGTGCTTAACCCCTTGCACCACCAGGGAGGCCCCAAAGTGCTTTTCTGAGCAAATTGAAATACTGAGAATAATGAGAGTTGTATTAAGAAAGCTGACTAAGATAGTTAAGCAGCTGCATAGAATCTGAAAGAGGTTTTGACTTTTCCTAAGAAGTTTACTTATGAGATAAAGCGTGAGAACCTGCCATTTTGAAATACTATGATGTACTTCAAGTTCTCAGAGTGAAATTCAGAGGGGAGGGTTCCTCTCCTGGAGACAGAATTGGAATCCTCTCCTCCACATTTGTTGTAATCAGAGATGGGCGACAAAAATGGAAATGATACTCTCATAAATAGTTTCTGTGAGTTATGTAGGCATCCTGGTGTACAAGGGAGTTGGTATGATAAAATCGACCCAGGGGATAACTGACTCTCACTAACCAGCAGGTTCACTGTCAAAGCAACCTCTCTCACTCATAATTTCTTTGAGCACAATGAGAAGATTGGACCAGTTATCTCTTCCAGTTTCACGTTTATGGCATTTTCATTAGCTACTTCTTAGTACAGTTTTGAGCACATACAAAATTATTAAATAACTGGAGAGTAAGTGACTGTTGAATCAGATGTGGTGGAACCTGAGGACAAACAATAATACAAGAGAAAAAGGAATGCAGCTTGACATGGTTAATGAATAATTCATAAACAATATTAAGAAAGGAAGGATTTTACATTTTGTATTTTAATGGTCAGTGTTTGACTTGAGGATTTTCTTTGATTCTATCAAGATTTTGATGCCCGATAAAAGTAGATGAATTGCTGAATAATTAACAGGGAAAGAAGTCAGACAGAAAAGAAACACACACTTTCTGATTCCATTTTTACACCATCCTAGAAAATGTATGCTAGTCTATCGTGATATAGATCAGTATTTACCTGCATGGGAATAAGGAAGAAAGAAATGGCAGGTTTGCAGATTAATTTGATTACAATGATGGACTTCATGAGATAGATAGATAGATAGATAGATAGATAGATAGATAGATAGATAGTATGTATATCTCAGTATGAGCTGTGCAGATTAAATCAGACATGGAAATCTCTAAAAATTGATAGAACAGTAAATGTTTGCAATTACTAATAATAGTCTGATTTGAATTATTTTCAGTATCAGAATTTCATAATTGTTAACTTACTTTCTCACAATCAAAAACTTTTTTCTCAATTTCAGAGGTTTTGTATTTCATTTTTGCTTTTCATGAGGTTTTTTTTTTTTTTTTTTTTTTTTACTTCTGTTTATTCTTCCTTTAACCATATTGGTGGACCCGAGGCCTTGGAAGTATATTTCTTTTGCTACCACTAGATTTCTTTGGTTATAGAAATCATGAAAGCAGTGGGTAGTGTAATAGTCTCTGGGTTAAAAAAATTAACCAAGTAAATATATTTTTGATGAAAAATATTCATCATAACACAGATTAAAAGAATATGGCTATTTTAAACAAACTCTATTACAGATATGTCACATACTGATGTTTTTATACTAAGAAACCCAACATTTAAGGGGCCTCCCTGGTGGTACAAAGGGTAAAGACGCAACACTATGAAGCTATCTACAGCCACTGCAGCATGAATTCCATCCCCGGCCAGGGAGGTGACCCACATGGCACAGCAGACCTCTCCTGCCTCACCTGCTGTTCCCCTCAGCAGTGCATTTCAGTCAATCTGCCTATTCTGTACCCCACTCTGTCTCTGGTGAGTCTCTTACCCCCCCCCACACACACCTTTGGCCTGTACCCCAGTTCTTGAATGCATAAATAAATAAATATAAAAAAAAGGAAACCCAACATTTAATATGTACTAAGTAATAATTAAAAGGGCTGACTTCACTGTCTTTATAATTAATAAAAATAATTAGGACAAAGACAACCCTGGTTATATTTAGCACTGTAAAATAATGACGGGGAAGAGGTAAGCTATTTAATAATTTTAATCAATAGGTTTTATTTACTCTGTGCTAATGCGAAAGTGTGAAATAAACTATTAGATATCCATGTAATCATAAATAATATAACTAGGATTCAGAGTTAAAACAAAATTTTGTTCTCTTAATTTATGCAGATATGGTAGAGATGAGTCGGGGAATGAAGAGGATTGCACAGTGTGTCAACTCAATTAATACATCCGTTATGTCCTGCCCGTTCTTTTCAATATAGAAAGGGAATACAGGCTAAAGAAATCCAAAAGGGAAGCAAAATAATTGTAGCAATTCTCTCATCCAGGAAGGGTTATGTCGGTTGCACAAAATAACCTAGCAATTTTCTTTCCATTAAATGAAAGAGGAGGGAAGGCTAAAGCACAGTCGTGATTATTTAATACAAACTAAGAGTAACTAGTGTCAGATAGTATTTCAACAGTGCCCAGTAATAATACCTTTTATTCCTGTGTGTATAGCAAACTTTTAAATAAAAATGTCTTCATAGAAATTCGGTTTCATAAACTATTTTGTAGGGAGTGTGTACAGAATATATAAATACCATAACAACAGCTTATGTAGGTTTATTCAACCACAATGGATCATATTAAATATATTAAAGGAAAGACATAGGATCAACAATTCTATCCATACAGCCTACACTTGAAGAAATACGGAAGTGTTATTTTGTATGGCAACTCATGAATGTTTCGGTATTTGTGGTTTATTGCTTTGGAATATTGTGATTTGTCATTTCTTTACTGTTAACAAAATTACTTTTCTATGAATTGCTTATGGCCATTTTATTTTGGGCTGTAACCCTGATTCTAGACAGTTTAGTCCTTATGTGGGTTAAGAACCTGTAAAAATTGTTTCCATTTTGAGTTTTCTATGTTGTCATGGAAATTATCCATGAATTATGTGTTTGTGAATTATTTGTGGTCCTTGATGTAAAATTTCAGTGTAGTAAGTCCTTGATCCATTTTGTGCATACATAAAAATTTTCAGAATTTTTCCCTCTAAGATTCAGTGTCCAGTTTAATTTTATTAGTTTTTATTTTTTTGGTATAGTTACCAATGTGTTTCTAATTTTTTACGGCTCTTTGCTCTGTAAATTCCTCTGCTTCCTCTCTGTTATGTGATGATAGTGAAAAACTACCGTTTTCAGAAGAGACCGTTTTTGATGTGGCATTTTTATTCAGGGCAGAGTGTGAAATAGACAAATATGTTTTCAATATCACATCTGGCTAACACTATTATTTCTAAAATAATTCTTGCAGTGGAATTAATTTTCTTACCATTTTCTTTATAGCAAAAGGTAATGAAACTAAGTGGGTAGACATTTTTATTTATGAGGAATAACCAAAATATTTAACTCAAATATTTAAAAATATTAACTTCTCTAACTCATACTAATGAAAAATTTTATTAAAATATTTTAACATATATCATTACTAGTTCATATAATTGGAATTTTTTTCCAGTAATATGGGGGTTTTTGGCAGTAGTATTCTAATAGCAATACCTTTAGCATTAATTTTAGAGAATAGTTACAAGAAAATTTAATATTTAAATAGAAATTAAAAATTTTATTCCCATAGGGATCCGATAAATAGACTATATGCTATGAAAAATTTTGTCAAATCTCTTAAATTTATAATTGTTTAATGATTCTGAGAAAAAATGCAGACAACAAATTGATGGTGTACATTCTTTATCTTGGAAATGTTTAAGTTATCTAAAGGTGTTATTTTTAGGTTTTCAACAGAATAGTTTTCATTCAACAAGTATATTAATTACAGATGCATCTTGAACATTTTAAAGCAACCCCAATGGTCATTTTCACTTAATGATTTTTTCCAACTACTTTTGATGTATGTACTAGGAAAGAAAGGAATTGAAATTTTTGAATGTTTATATGGTTCTGATATTTTTAATAGACATTTTGATGTACAATTTACTTTCCATATAATTTGCATATTTAAAGTGCACTCACTGGCTCTTAATATGCTTGTAGAATTGTGTAACCACAACTACATTCACTTTTAGAACTTTGTCATCATTCCAAAATGAAATGCCCATGAATACTTATCATTTTCTTTCACTCCCAGTCCCAGATTTAGGCAATCATTAATCTATGTTTTGTGTGTTCTAGAATAGTCATTATTATAGAATCATAAAATATATAGTCTTTTGTGACTAGCTTTTCTCATTTACCATAATGTTTTCAAGGTTGTCCATATTGTAGCATGTATAGATATTTCATTCCTAATTGTTGCTCAATAATATTTCATTGTGTGGCTATAGCACATTTTACCTATCCATCTATCAATTTATAGACATGTGAGTTGTTACCACTTTTCCACTATTATGAATAATGCTCCTGTAATTCCTGTACAAGATTTTATGTGGATATATGTTTTCATTTCTTGTGAGTATATACCTAGGAGATGAATTGCTGATCATATGATAACCCAATCTTTAATCTTCTTCTGAGGGATGGCTAGCATGTTTTTAAGGTGGTTGCATCCCTTTACATTCCTACTAAAAATATTTGAGAGTTTCAATTTCTTCATTTCCTTGCCAATCCTTGCATTAGTCAGTCTTTTGAATAACAGTCTCACAAGCGGGGTAAGGGAGTAGAATCTTGTGGTTTTGATTTGTATTTTCCTAATGGCTAATGAGATGAACATCTTTCATGTGTCTATTGTCCATTTGTATATATATTTTGGAGAAATGCCCACTCAGATTCTTTGCCTAGTTTTTAATTGGGTTATTTGTCATTTTATGGTTGAGTTATAGATTTCATTTAATTAATGAGAATGACCTCCCTAAAGCTATTTTTTAATTGGTGAGCTTTAACTGACATAAAAAAAATGACTTCAACTTTTAATATAGAGCCAGTTTTTATTAAACCTGATATAAAATATTGATCTTATAAAAAGGTATCAATATAATTTTATACTTTCAAGTCAATGATAGCAAAGCCACTTCACTAAGGGATTCTTTGTAAATAATGTTCATTTTCTTTTTCAAAGGCAACATTTCCTGGGAAGAAACACATAGAAGATATTTTAGAAAGCAAATGCTGCTTATTGGTTAGCAAACAATGGGGCTTGATATCATAAAACTTTTACAGTTCCAAGAAGACCTTGGCATTGAGACAATGACAATATTGTTTGAGTAGAAGTCATTTTTTAAATCACGCTAACTTTTTCCTACCCTGCTTGGGTAATTGTCCCCTGAATGTCTGTGTAGGAAGATTAAAATGTTGTCAACACCAGCTACATGTCTGAGTTCTAAAAACTTGAAGTTTACTGGATGTCATAACAGGAAATAAAAATATTTTCAGTAATATAATAGTATTCAGGATCTTGCAGGTCTCCGAAAATACGTGCTCGGTTTTTAACACAGAAGCTCTTTGTGGAGTGGCAAGGTAAATTATAATACATGTGAGAATAATAATTACATGCTTTAGATGAAAGTAATATTATCAATATATTTTTGAGATTATTTTCAAAAGGTCTCCAAAAATAACAAATTTAAAGTTATATTCATGACATTTTCAACATTTGTATATATCTCCCACAATAAATATATACACAATAAAAAATTTCAACCTCTACAGATTATCTTTTTATTTAAAAAATTGATACTTAAAGAGTAAAAGTTTTCTTACAACCCTGTAAGTTTCCTGAGTACAGAGACATGTCTTGTGGATCACAAAACTGACACATAGTAAGTACTTACTACTCACTGAATGAGTAAATTAAGCTGGCTTTTAATTGATGAGTACTAATGAAGTTAAAAAAAATCACTGGCAATATAGTCTGTTCTGCCTAAGACTAATTAATAGATAACATTGATTTTTATATAAAATAATCAATATAATTCTGACTTTATAAAATAGCTAAAACTGAGGTAATTGAGAAGACGTAGGTCTACTTCAACTGAAGAAGAATCAGTATTAAAGATGGCCTGGGAAGACAAAGCCATCAGGAATAGAAGAAGGAGGAACTGGCCATGGGGTGAAGAGATAGCCCTTCCCCTCCTGGGATCTCCCCAGTCTCTCTGGTATGGCAGGAAGTGGGCAGGTCCAGGAAGCTGGAGTGGATAACAAAGGCTGGCCCCCCAGGGAGATGATGGGATGACCTCCAGCTCCTGCCAGGATGTAGTGGTACCTGACCTGCTAGGAGCAGTCTGCTGGTAACTTACACAGGATCCCCATCAGTTTCTTGATGGCATCCTTGGAGCTATTTTACATTGTTTAAGAGGGTATAGACTCAGGGATATAGAAGAGAAATACCAGGTCTTCCTTCTTGCTCTCCTTATTAAGTTGGTTTTTTTCTAAAGTAGTTTCTCTATTATGGCATAGGAACCGGGTGTCTTTGAGAGTTGCTGATGGGAAGAGGAACCAAATCCTTATTTATTGATTCCCCCTGCATGTTGCAGCTGTTGGGGAATGGTCTGCGAGCCTCCTGCCCTCTGACCTCTCAGACCTTGTGAATCCAATTAGACTCAATGACAGGCTTATGTCACACTGTTTCTCAGCTGCTTTGCATTCAGTTCCTTTCAGATAGATTCTCCTGGGAAGCAAAAGGAAGACGAAATACATTTGCCTTTTACATTATTTAGCCAATGATTTACAAAACAAATTAACATTGATTACTATGGGAAAGACTAGTCAACTCTAAAGCATTTGTCCTGCACATCATATCATTCCTGCATGAAACTGAATATTTTAGCAAATGCCAAATCAGTGCTGCAGCAAGTCTGGGTGGCAATGACTATACACACAAGTAATGAGAAATAAAAACTGAAAGCATTCGACTCGCAACAAATCAATTATTTCAACAATTTTCTTGAGAAAATTGCGAGAATGCAAGTAATCGTAGGCATGAGTTAGCAATTTTAGACTCTTGCCACAATAAGTTTCTTTCAATTCTAGGCTCAGTCAAGAAATTAAAACTATGTAGAAAAAAACGAGCATAACAACAAATCCCATTTTACCTCAATCAATGAATGAATGCATTGCTTTTTTTTCTCCCTAGTGGTACAGAAATGCTGTGGGAAAGATAATTAAATTGTGTTAAAAAGAAGACTGAAGAAGTTAAAAATACAAGAATTTTTGGGGGTGGGTAGGAAGGACTTTAGTGATATAATCTAGTGATTTCCCAACTCTTCAGATGAGGAAATTTAGATCCAGATGATGGAGCAGGCAGAAAATCCTAAAATAAGTCGGGATTTCTGTAACAACGAACTCTCTGAACTCAGCCATAAAAGAGAAAATATATAAAAAATAACCACCATTAGACTATGCCACAAACCTGTTGTCAATGTCTACCAATGTTTCCTGTTTTAGGATTATTGGCAAATCACCAGGGTTTCAAGCACATCAGTGATGAAAATTAGATGTTAGGTAAGCAGGGAAAGTCCTCTAGCTGGTCTCAGCAGCAAGAAGTGGTGGGTGTTCTGTCAGGAAAAGCAAAACTAAACAAAAACCTCTTTCACCATGACTGACTGATATGTAACGTCTTGCAAAACTCTTGTCATTCTCTCTCTCTCTCTCTCTCTCTCACACACACAAACACTATTATAAATAGTTATTTGAAACACTTGAGAATAGGTCAACTGTCTCATGCTCCTTGACCTGCTAATATTACATCACATATTTCCTAAGAGTGAGGATAGTCTCTTCCATGAACACAGTACAGTTAGAAATTAGAAAGTTAACACTTTTAATTTAAACCCAAACCCTCCTTGTACACAATTAATTTCTTGTGTTTCTGATTTATTCTTTCTTTGAATGATTTTGCAAAAATAAACCGATACATGTTTTCATATTTTCCTAAATAGGATTGCTTTGTACAATAAGTTCATTAAACATAAACAAAGCACAAAACCAAATTTGAAGTAAAAATATCTTTGTAGGTATTAAAATACTTTTTTTCTTTCCTGTATCTTCTATCCATGCCTCTGTTCTTTCTCTTTTCCCATTGTTTGCACCCCTCTTAGCACTATTCAAAGTTAATTTCCCAAAGAAATGTTGCTGTCAGCAGTCAGAAATTAATGAGAGCTTCTAAAGAGAGAATTAACATGATCAAATCTAAGTTTTAGGAGTCAACTATGGCAGTTGTTTTGTTGGGGGAACATAAGTCCTGAATGAACTCCACCCACTGATGGTTTACAGAGTCCACCCCACCTCCATGCCAAGGAGATTCCCAGGTGCCCAGGATTACAACTCCCATCATGCCATGAATCGGCCATGGTTCTTGATTTCCTGAAGGGGGACTGCTGGGAACCAAGGGTGGAGTTAAGCAGCTGTGCCTTATGTGATACTGAACACAGATGGGACTGTGCTCTCCTGGTTTTGCCTGCCTTCAGCATGCACCCGGGACCTCAGCTCAGACAGCATTGCAGGTAGGATGTATTGACCAATTAGTCTCTCTTTTTCTCTGTGTTCACTCTTGTAAGGGCAGGAATGACCACTGAGCAGGTTTTCTGATCCCATGCAGACCGGGTAAAGGAGGAGTCAGAGTCCTCAGTGGTTTTGCAGGTTTTTATTGGGATTACCACTAGGGGGCTGGTAGGCTGGCAGGCCTCCCAGCCCCCAGCAGGTCTTCACTCTGGGCTTTCCGGCCTTCTCTCAACTTCTGCTTCTCTTCTCTCTCAGCTTCTGCTGCTTCTCTGCTTCTTGGCTTCTGCTGGAGTCCCCGTAATGCCGACCTTAAAAGTCCAGTCTCAGCCCAGGTGAATCCCATCCCTACTTATGCCCACACCCTACTCCAGGTGCCCGCCACCAGGCATGCATTCAGGACCGCAAGGATCCATCATCTATCCTGATGGCGGGAGGGCAGAAAAGCCTGACATTTTTCCTTACCCTACAAGTCTCTTCTAATTTCCCTTATAAATAACCTTTTATTAACTTTTCCCTGTGCGCCTGCCCTTGGGTCCTATCAAGAGATTTTTAAAATGTGGGGTAAGGACTCACACCCAGGTTACCCCGATTCCCTTTGGAGTTGCCCTGTAACAGTGTGAAGGAGGTGATAAAATGGAGAAACAGTGGAGGCTGGGAGGCTAGGATAGGAGGTTATCGTGATTTTCTGGGTAGGAGATCTTGAAAGTCCAAATCATGGTTATGGCTGGAGGAGAAACGGTGGTGAAAGAAAGAGCAAGAGGAGGAAGGTGAAGATGTGTAGGGTAAGGTAAAGCATCAGGCATTTCTGGGCATGATCCTTGTCCTGAATGCATGCCTGATGGCGGGCACCTGGAGTAGGGTGTGGGCATAGGTAGGTGGGATTCACCTGGGCTAAGACTGGCCTTTTAAGGGCGGCGTCACGGGGATGCCGGGGTGGGGTGGGGGAGAAGCCAAGAATGAAGCAGAACACTAGAGCAGCAGAGACCAGAGAACGCCAGAGAGCCCTGAGTGAAGATTTGCTGGGGGCTGGGAGGCCTGCCAGCCTCCGGGCCCCCCAGCACCCCTGCCTGCCGTGTACCTGGTAAATCCCAACAAAAGCCTGCAAAAGCCACTGAGGGCTCCTCCTTTACCCATCTGCTGGAAACATAGAAAACCTGTCCTGTGACCTTTCTGCCACTACAAGATGTCACTGAGTTTTATAATCATCTTCTCACTCTGGGCTTAGAAAGCTAGGTCTGAACATGTGTTGATATTTGTAAGCTTCAGGATTAAACTGGTTGGCAAAGCTGAAGTATCATAAGCGTGGTTTTAGAGTCTACATAGTTGCTTAAAATTACTTAAAATCTAGTCTTTGTGAAGGCAACGGTCTACCAAAGGCATTTTGTACTGACGTATCATGGTGTCTATAACAAACTCTGATTATGGAATTATTTTCATTTTCTTCTAGCAGATATGAATGATATTTGAGGATATATGTGTGAGTGAGCAAAATTCAGTGTTCAATTCCCACCCTGTCTGGGGGGAGGCACACACACACACACACACACACACACACACATACACACATGCTCTCCCACTCACACACGTGTTTTTCTGGAAAGAGGACAAACTTTTATCGTTGCTAACATTCTTTCCATATATTTTCCTATTGTGCATGGAAAGGGAATGTTTTGTCTTGTTTCTAGCGAATAGACATGCATGGACATAGACAATGGCAAACTTTGCTGGGAAGAGAAACGATTTTCTATTCATTGGGAGAGAGGATAGGTTTTATAAGAATTCCTCATGTACTGGCTCTGATCTCCCCTCCCTTCTTTGCAGCCACTCTTATTTCATGAAGTGTAGTACTCCTGCCAGTCAGTGCCTACAAATGCCATGGATATATAAGAAGAATCACAGCATCAACACAGGATGTGTCAGAGGGAAGAGGGCTACTGAGCTGCAAATGGCAATAATAAAGGAAGCTCTCCTTTTAGGTACACTAATGAAGATAAACACATTCCTATGCAGGCCTGCTCTCTCCCCTTTGACCAACACCAGGAGGACAGCACTAAGCCCAAAGATCCCAGAAGCTCTGTGCCCACATAGGTATTCTGACACAAGCCCCATCTCTTGCCTTCACCGTTCTTGCCACTTTATTTTTTTTAAAGATTTATTTATTTATTTGTACAAGCAGTGGGTACAGTCAGAGGTGCGGGAGGGTGAGAGAATTCACCAGAGCCAGAGTGGGGAGCAGAACAGACAGACTGACGAAGTACACTGCTGAGGGGAGCAGCGGGCGGCAGGAGAGGTCTGCGCGCCATGTGGGACCCTCCTCCAGTGGCCGGGGAGCAGCCGGGGATCGAACTGGCTCTGCAGAGGCTGCGGGCAGCTTCGCAACCAGCACTCAAACGCTGCGCCACCGGGGAGGACCCATCCTTGCCACTTTTAACTCCCACCTTCAATTTTGGCTTGGGCTCCACTGATGAAACCGGGTAAAACTTCCAATTTTCATTCCTCTAGGCATTTAAGGAATGGGAAAATTTTCTCTCAAAACTTTGACCTTTGTTCAAAATAATCCTCATGCCAAAATGACACATCTAGGGAAGGTCTAGCTAGAAAACTTAGGTGACCTGTCCTTCAATGATATAAGCTGTGATGCACCAGTTTAATTCATTATGATGATAACATTTGTTTTGATTCTTACATTTTACATTGGCCTGATGCCTTTCACTTCTATTTCTCTCTCTCTCTCTTTTTGGTACTTTCATAGCCGAAAGAGATGCTTTATAAGTAGCAAGATGTAGAATGTTTACTTGGCACTAAGATGTATTTTGGTGGAATATATGTACATGTGTGTTTATATATTTAATTTTATTTTATTTCCATTGGATCAGTCCATTTTATATTCTTTTTTTAAAAGATTTATTTATTTATTTATACAAGCACTGGGTACAGTCAGAAGTGCGGGAGGGTGAGAGAATTCACCAGAGCGAGAGTGGGGAGTAGAACAGGCAGACTGATGAAATACACTGCTGAGGGGAGCAGCAGGTGGCAGGAGAGGTCTGCGCGCCATGTGGGACCCTCGCAGGTGGCCGGGGATCGAACCGGTGCTGCAGAGGCTGCGGGCAGCTTCGTAACCCAGCGCTCAACTGCTTCGCCACAGGGGAGGCCCCATTTTATATTCTTGAACATGAACATTTGAGCATTCCTATCTTCTGATCTTCTTTTGTATCTTCACCTCTCCTTTCTACTCTACCCTTTTGTAAACACTCTAAATGTCTCCATTGTCTTCAAGATTTACTTCTTAACTTTCAAGATTTAACTGGAATAAATTTTGCCATAATCTCTTTCCCTTCCTCCTTTTTTCTATTAAGAGTAAATCCTGACTTTTCTAAACAAATGTCATCTGCTGAATAATGACCAAACCCTTGAGTTTGGGAATTCAACAGACTTGAGCTTGTATCCTCACTCTTCTGCTTACAGCTGTAAAATTTTGAAGATATTTAGTCTCTCTTAAGCGTCAGTTTCCTCATCAGTAAAATGAGCAAATGTGGTAGTCATGAAGATACCATGAAATTATATGTGATTTAGAACACTGACTAAGTATTGGATCAAATGTTTGACCAAAATTATTTTGTGTCTGATCTTTTAAAGAAGTTGCTAAATCTATAAATTTTGTCTAGCAAATGGAACTGCAGTGTTTGATAAAGAATAATCACACTAATGGTGTAACTTGGTTGAAAATCACTGCTAAATAGGATTATTTTCTTCTATATACTTTATGGTTTCAGGTCTTATGTACAATTCTTTTTATCCATTTTGAGTTGATTTTTGTGCATGGTGAAAGGTGGCCTAGTTTCTTTTTTTTGCATGTGGTGGTCCAGTTTTCTCAGCACCATTTATTGAACAAACTGTCCATGTTCCATTGTATATTCTTTGCTGCTTTGTCAAAGATCAGTTGTCCACTTAAGTGTGGTTTTATTTCTGGGCTCTCTATTCAATTCCATTGGTCTGTGTGTCTGTTATTGTTCCAATACCAAACTGTTTTAATTATTATGGCTTTGTAGTATAGCTTGAGGTTTGAAAGTGTGATATCTTCTTTCTCCTTTGTTTTCATCAGTAGGGCTTTGGCTATTCGTGTTCTTTTGTGGTGGAACCCATTTTTATACTTACGAAATGAATATATCATTAGGTTCTCTCTTGCTTCAAAGAATTTTAAAAAATAAAACATGATTATAATGGTGAAGGTGTTTTGAGATATTATTTTGTGTAAATACTGCTATTTCTACTCATAATCAGTTATTTTACAGTAGTTTAGATGAAATGAAATTGAATCTAAACAAATATATATTTTGTGTCAGTTATGAACTGCTTACAATTCTACTCCCTAGGTAATTTCTGTGTATTACATGAAACCTTAAAAGAGAGAACAGAATTTAAAGTTCTTAGGAAGAAAATAAAAATGTAGAATGTGGACATTGAAACTTTGTTCACTTAATTCAATTTTTTTAATAACTTTTTCTCTTAACTTGAACAGTGAAAAATGAAATAGATAGGTTTAAGTTTCTTTTGCATTTATGACATTTAATGACTATTTTTTTCATAAAAAATTTAAACAGAGAAGTAATCAGAGAAACAGAAAAAATGTTGCATTTCCTATAACTATTACTAATCTTTTTAATTTAAGCATGCTATCTCTAAATATTCATTTGTTCATTCATTCATAAAAGCATGGAAAAATAATTTATCTAATTGAATTGGATTGAATTATATGCATTTTGGTGGTGTCTATGCATATGTGAATCCAATCCAATTCAGTTATTTCTTTAACATATATCTCTTTAAACATGCTAAAAACATTTCCTTTCCTCAAATTTCTTTCAGTTATTTTATATATTTACCAATCACACATAATATTCTAATGCTCAAATTCTAGAAAAATATTGGATAAAGTTGCATGGATTTCTTTATGAAATCATCACAATAGAACAGAAAGCAAATTGTGAAACAAACAAAAAACAAATGAACAAAAAAAACCACTCTACCACTTACAACCATTTTGTATACTGGAGGGGAGAGGATGGTTAATATATAGTAATAAAGTAAATCAAGTGATATCTGATGGCTGTATTTGCTTCCATGGTTCAAGGTCCCCTGTCACAAAAAGCACATGGCTGATTATATTTGCTACTTTGAATTACTATTTACTACTCACTATATTTTTATGAATTATTAATTTTCATCAAATAGATTAAGGGTAGGTAAATCTCCACACACTGCTCACTAAATGTTTTTCTAAATAAAGTTTTACTGAAACACCTGCCATTTACTTCCCTCTTGTCTATGGCTGCCTCTATACTAAGATGGCAGAGTTGGGTACTTGCAACAAAACCTGCATGGTAACCATATTTATTATGTGGCCCTTTACAGAATGAACTTGCTGACACCTGAAATAGATCACACACACACAAAAGCCAAATAATACAATAGCTCACCCCATCTCCATCAGTATAAAAGAAAAATCAATATTGATTCACTCCTTTTTATCTGGCTATATTTTAAATTTAATGTTTTTATTATGTGCGAATGTTGGGAATAATACTGTGTTTCTACTAATCTATTTAAACAGATGGGGGTCTTTCCTCTAGAACATTTCCTTTTGAAAATAGTGTCAAAATGGTACCAAATAATACCAAAGTGGTAATATCTTCCTAAATTCTGCAAATGCCCTATAAATCATATTACTAGTTATTACCCATGTTAGCAATTACTCTCTGAGTTTTTAGGAAATATTTGAATACTAACATTTTTAGAATTAATGTTTGTTTCTTATGGCTGAATATACTGCATAATGAATCTTTGTAATCTGGTAACCAAATCTGATGAAGTATAAGTCTGAGTTAGTGGTGTTCTCAATTTTTCTTTTCATAGTCTCTCCTTTTCCCGCCTACTTCCTGAGAGCATAATAGAGAATATCTTTTTTCTCAACAAGATCATGGTGTGATCAAAATAAATCAATGTCCAAATCCTGAATAAGAGCAGACTTTGATGACTCCACTAATTACAGATTCTGTTCTAGAAATACCAAGTATAGTTATGGGGTTTTTGTAGGGTTTTTGCAAGATAGAATTGGCCCTGATCAGTCAGCTGATATAGAGAGACTTAGGAGAGTTGTCTTAAATGTAATCATTCAGAGTTTTTGAGTGCCAGTTGATGGAAGTCTGAGAGTGTACCAGAGAGAGATAATAACGGCATATCAGAGACAATTTAAGTGAATGGCCTTTGAGATTAAAGTGAATATCTGTATGAAAGTACTCAAGGAAGAGACAGGAAATAGAATTGGTTTTCTAGTTGGTAAGGTATGACAGCTTCCCAATACATCTGCTGCTCAGTAAATTCAACATTGGCATGAGGAATTCTTTGAGTCCTGAACACCCAAGGATCCTTGACTATTCAAAATTGAAAATCCTGGTGTATGTGCTAAAAGGGATTTTTATCATCCAGCTAATTATTCTGAATGCTAAATGAAATCTTAACTCATGGAAGTCATTGTTTTTCTTTCTAAAATTGCAATATAGTAAATATGATTAAAAAAGGTCATTATGTTTAAGTATAAAATAAAATGAATTTTAAATAAAGCATGGCCATTATTTTGACTTTCTGACTGCACAACAATCTTGCTGTTGATAGAGCCACCTGTCACCTTAATCAAAATATCTCAACTATTTAAATATTTTACTCTGGTGGATAGTTTAGCTTATAATAAGCTCACTACTGATTTCAAAATAGACAATTATTTTATTGGTGTCAATTTTAACTGTGCATTTTATTTATTTGTTTGGACTGGTAATACAGAGTGCAAAATTTAAAAGAAATGATATGTGGTAAAATGTAAAATGTAAAATCTCTCCTCTCATTGTGTCTCACATGTATCTAGTTTTCTTTCCTGGAAGCAACAACTTTCCTATTTCTTTTCCCATTTTCTTTCTGTGTCCTTCAAGAGTCAGGCTGTGCATGATCAAGCATTTACTGATAAAATTTTTTTTTTATGTTTTTTGTTTTGTTTTTGTGGGACCCTCGCCAGTGGCTGGGGAACGAACCGGCGCTGCAGAGGCTGCGAGCAGCCTCGCAGCCCAGCGCTCAACCGCTGTGCCACCAGGGGAGGCCCCTGATAAATTCTTTTTTATAATGCAAGCAGTACCATATTCTTAGCACAAATCAGGATTTTGCTATTTTACCTCAGTAATATACATTTAGATGGTTTCCAATCAGCATTTCATTATTTTTAACAGCTTCATAATCTTCCACTGTGCATACAAATATACCATAATATTTTTAACCAGTTCCTGAAGCAACATCTGATCTAATCTTCTGGGTTTTTTGTTTTACCTTTGGTGATATGTATGTTTGTGTAAATGTGAGTGCGCATCAGGGCTCAAATATAGAATTTGTAATGTTCATTTCAGTCATATTGTTCTACTGGACTCTTAAGGCTTTTTTATTACTCTGATTTTCCCCCTTCTCTTTATCCTTGATCCCCAAATGCATTTCCTCACTCCACCTCCTCAGTTATTTTTTTCTGGTGGGTGTGGCATTTTCCCTGGGATGTGTACGTGATTTTTAAAAGCTGTAAAACTTAGTGTGTGTGTATTTATAAATTGTAGTAATGGTATTATTGCGCTGGTCCATATTTCATGGTCATTGCTTCTGAATTGCTGCCTGATACTTTTGAACATTTTTTTAAAAGATTTATTTATTTATGCATACAAGAGCTGGGGTGTAGGCCAAAGGTGCGGAGGGTGAGAGGATTCACCAGAGACAGTGGGGAGCAGAAAAAGTGGATTAACTGAAAGACACTGCTGAGGGGAGCAGCAGGTGAGGCAGGAGAGGTCTGCAGTGCCAAGTGGGTAGCTCCCTGGCTGGGGATTGAACTCGTGGTGCAGTGGCTGCAGATTGCTTCATAGGGCTGACTCTTAACCTCTTGTGCCACCAGGGAGATCTACTTTCGAACATTTCTACTATATTTTCCTAATTTGTTTCCCAGAAATGGACACACAGGATACTTCGAGCTTTCCTGATCACACACAATGCTGTAATAAACCCTTTTTATGTACTCTTCCGTGGACCTTGTAAGCAAGGACAGGCTGCCCAGGATATGTCCAAGTTGCATGCTGATTATTCTGAATTGAAGGAAGTTGAGAAACAGTAGATCCAAGAATGACATTTTGCCCGATTATTTATCTCCCTAAAAACAAGAAAAAATTTTCTCTTCCTGCCCCTGGCGGTGACATACAGCCTAATCAACCCAGACTGGGGTCTGGAAGATCTATTTTTCAGAGTTAAATAACCCAAATTAAATTCTTATTTAATTTGCAAAATTTCTTTATCTTTCTCCTAAAATATATTACCTTTTTCTAAAAACTCACTATACTTAACAGAACACCACTTCCATATTGTATGGCTTCCATGTGCATATAATAATTATTATTATCTGCCCCCTGCCAACATAAATAACATTTTTGTTTCCCTTTGCTTATCTTTCTTGTGTCGGTTTAATTATTTTCCAGTCCTAAGGACCAGAAGGGTAGAGAAATATCAACTTTCTCTCCAACAACCTTACATGAGTGTTTCCTCAGCCAAGTGTAGCTAGCATTGCTGGGTTATACTCAAGTTTACTATGTCTTGCAAACATTCCACTCATCAGCTTTGTGTGGTTATTCTTCCATCTGAAACACAAGGGATTTCTGTTTTCTCAGATCCTTTTCAGCATCCAATATCCTATAGTTTTGCAATTAATTTGTTGCAAGGAATTTGTTGTAATTTGTCAGCTACAAAATGATGAATAATTATTTTACATTGCATCTTTGATTACCATGGATAATAGGAATAGCGATAATCTAGAAATGAAGAAAGCAGATTCTAAGTTGGATTCTTTAATATTGTCTCTTAGCTGGTTTGCATTTCCATAGACTGAGAATAATGACTTCTAATCAACCTTTTAGATATTTGAAAAATCCATTTGACTTTTTTCCTTCCAGTCTACATGTATTCACAAGCTTGGGAATGAGATGTCCCGCTGTATTATAAAAAAGACCTTCACTCTGCCTGAGGGCTATTTGTGTCTATGGGTTCATAAAAATGTGTTAAATTAAGTTTTAAAGGAATTCTGAGTATAAGCTAATTTTTCATGATACATAGTCATTTATTCAGCTTGGTGATGGCCTGAGGATCTGAAAATTAAATGGGATTTTAAATTTTCTCTGCCTCACATACTTTTTTGGCTGCCTTGTGTTATGATTTGATTATGCGCATGTTGACATCAGAAGACAAAAGGATTTAGGGCTAACTGGCAACTCCTGCCTAGAGTTCAAGTTACTACACTGATATTTGCATATTGCATGTATGACAGGGTTGTGTTGATCTAAACATCTCCACCACATTTCACATTCTAGGCTTATTCTATGCCAGACCCCCAACATGAAGAGCTGAATAATAATAATGATAATACTGATTGAGTTAGTGTGCTGAGTGTTTGTTGCGTGCTGCTATGTTTCTAGGTTTTTTACATTTATAATTCAAATGATTCTCAGAACAAACCCATGGGTAGATATTGTGGTAGCCATACCAAAGATGTTCACTTCTTAATCCCAGAACTTTTGAATGTGTTATTGAGTTATTATATTGTAAGGCAAGGAGGATGTTTCCAGATGGAATGAAGGATACTAATTAGCTCTTCAAATATGAGAGTTATTCTGGAATATTCATGCGGGCTCAGTGTAATCAAAAGGGTGCTTTAAATATGGAAAAGGGAGGTAGAAGATCAGAGAAATAAGAAAATACAAGCCTTATGCTTTGCATATCAAGGAAGGGGTTAAGTCAAGGAATGCAGACAGCATTTAAAAGCTGGAAATTTTTAGTTTGATATAGTCCCAGTTGTGCATTTTCTCCTCTGTTTATAGTACATATACACAAAGGAATACTACTCAAGATCGAAAAAGATAAACTCATTTGCAGCAACATGGATGGACCTGGAAGGGTTTATTCTAAGCAAAGTGAGTCGGAAGGATAAAGATAATGCCAGATAGTAGAGAAACCAAGGATCAGACAAAGACAAACTGTTTGACTGACCCTTGAAAGCAGACTCTAGATCTGAGACTCTCAGGAAAGGAAGGGAGGTTAAGAGGGGGACAGTAGAGAGCTGGTGGTGGGGGGTGGTTAGGAGAGCATGGTGGAGTGTGGAGGAAGACTCTGGGCACATCAGTTGTGGGAAAGCTATGGTGTATTATTTCCCCCAGGATTGCCCCTGGGGGAAATCCTATGATGTGAAAATAATAAATAAGGTTGTTAATAAATAAATTAATTAAAGCTAGAAAAGGCAAGGAAAACTGATTCTCCTCTAAGGCTCATAAAGGACACTGATACCTTAGCCCAGTGTGATTTCTGAACTCCAGACCTATCTAATAATACATCTGTGCTTTCATAAATCACTACGTTTGTGATAATTTGCTCCAGTAGCAATAGACAATTAATTCAATTATATTATTGACAGTGTTAGAATAAGAAACAGAGATTAAATAATGATTTGTCTCGGTTCTCATAATGTTCACAGGTAGAACTTGGAACCAAACTTGAGTAGTCTGACTCAGCAGATTATATTATTATTATTATTATTATTATTATTTTAAAATTAGGTTTCTTGAGGTATCAGTGCTCTATAGTAAAATCTGTCCCTTTAATGAGAAAGACAAATACCAGATTATTTCACTCATACGCAGAAGGTAACAAAACAATAAAAAGTTACAGATAACACCAAATCAGCATAAACCTAGAAATCTGACTGTAGAAGTGAGGCTATAGATGGAGAAGGTTGTGGGAGGAGCAAAAACTGTTTGGGGGGGCGGGGAGAATATACTATGGACTATGGTGGGGTACTGTGGGTGCCTCTGTGGTGGGTGTGGTGAGGTAACAGACATCTGAAGAAGTGTGAACCCATATCCCTAAATTATATGCAATATTGTAAATCACTCAACAAAATAGAATTCAATTAAGAAAAATAAAAATAAAAACATCATTCTTTTTAGTGTATAATTTTATCAGTCATATCAAACATATGTAGTCATGTAACCATAATAAAACCATAGAATATTTTCATCACTCCAATAAATTCCCTTGTACCTCTTTTGTAGTCAAGATTTCTCTCCAAGTGCCTGGAAACCACTGACCTATTTTTTGTATCTGTGATTTTTTACCTTTTGCAGACTGTCACATCAATGGGATAGTAGCTATGGATGTGCTGGTAATTTATCTGCACAAAAAATATTACACAACTGAAAAATATTTCAAAAACATTATTTGAGGGCACTGGAAATTGATAAAAAAACATGATAATTTGAGAAGTGCTCATTCCTAAAAACCTGCCAGATCTTTGGATAAAGACAGCAGGGGTCTGACCATTTTCTTGGAAAAATCACACACTCCAAACCATGTTTTGAAGGCAAGAACTCTAGTTTCACAAGCTGTGGCTAGGTGCAACCTCCACAGCTTTGCTGTTAAAGGATTCAGCTTCACTCAGTTTTCAGAGCAGGAGATAAGAACCTCTACTTTGTTGACTAAAAGTGGTGATGAACTCAGGGATGGGAAAGAAAACCCTTCCAGTCAGACATCTCCTGGGGAGAGACTGGAAATGAGGGAACCATAGAAAAGCTGAACTAAGGTTTGCACAGACACAGTGGTTGACTGGAAATGGATGCATGTGTAAGAGAGTTCTATTTACAAAAAGGAAAGCAGCAGAAGAGAAACAAGGATCCCAAAAGAGATGTGATTAAAAAAAAAAAAAAAGGCAAAATGTAAATCATACTGCAATAATTACTTTGAATTGACTAGTGGTTTTTTTTTAAATTAATTAATTTATTTATACAATTTATTTATTTATACAAGTCAGAAGCGTGGGAGGGTGAGAGAATTCACCAGAGCCAGAGCGGATTGCGGCACAGGCAGACTGACGAAGTACACTGCTGAGGGGACAAGCAGAAGGTCTGCGCGTCCTGTGGGACCCTCGCCAGCGGCTGCCTGGGATCCAGCCTGCAGCGCAGAGGCTGCGGGCAGCTTCACAAACCAGCGTTCAACTGCTGTGCCACTGCGGAGGCCCTACTTTGAATAGACTAAATCTATGATCAGAAGGCCAAATTGCAAACTGAATTAAAAAACGTAAGTTTCTTTTTTAAAGATTTATTTATTTTTATGCATACAAGAGCTGGGGTACAGGCCAGAGATGTGGGGGTGAGAGGATTCACCAGAGACAGAGTGGGGAACAGAACAGGCAGATTGACTGAAGTACACTGCTGAGGGGAGCAGCGGGCGAGACAGGAGAAGTCTGCTGCGTCATGTGGGTTGCTCCCTGGCTGGCTGGGGATTGAACTCATGCTGCAGAGGCTGCGGATTGCTTCATAGTACGGTGCTTAACCCCTTGCACCACCAGGGAGCCTCCCCCCTCCCCCAAATGTAACTTTTTAGCCTATGCTTTCTATGGAAGAAGTACTTCATTTATATCCAAAGACATAAATAGTTGAAAGTGAAATGTTTGCAAAGCATCTACCATGCACAGTTAACGATAAGTAACTTGAAGTAGCTACATTAACATCTGACCAAGTTGTCTTTAAGAAATATTACTAAAAACAGCTAGGAACTTTTCTTATTGATAAAGTGGCCAATATATCAAGAAGATCTAGCAACTGTAAATGCACTTAAAGCAGAATCCCTAAATACATTAAAATTGTACATAATTTGGAGAGAAATAGACAACTGAAGTTGGTGACTTCAATTCTCCTTAGTATTTAAAAAACACAACTGGAAATTCCAGCTCAACCCAATGGAGAGATTTTCACTCAACCAAAATCCACATTCTTTTGAGAGTACATGACTCATTCCCCAGGCTACACCCTATGTTAGGACATAAAACAACCTTCAATAGCTTAAAGTGGACTTTAAAAATCATACTATCAACCACAGCAGAATTAAATTAGAAAAAAATCAACAGAGAAGTCTGTGATTAGAAGAAAATTTATAACAATAAGAACTTATAGTAAAAGAAGAAATCTAAAATCAATAACCCCAGCTTCCACCTTCAGGAGCTAAGAAAACAAGAGCAGTTAATCTAATGCTGAGTAAGAGGAAGAAAGAAATAATAAAACCAGCTTGGAAATCCATGGAAGAAAAACATTGGAAAAAAGTCATTGAAATCCAACTTAGTTCTCTGTAAACAGACTCAGTACTTGACTAGTAACACAAAGGTGATAGGAACTGGAACAGAAAAAGGAGAGTCAAACATTAGCTGTTGACTTTGATCTCCCCTCAGCCAGCAGCAGATTGCAGATCGTGGTGCTCCCAGGATAAATTTGGTAGTTCAAGTTTGGAGGCCATCAGTGTTTTATGTTTTATTTGGAACATTAGGTGATGTTAGCCAAACAGATATTCCTAATGCTATATGGACATGGAAACAGTGGACTAGAATGGCTTCACAGATAGCCAGTGACAAAGAAATCTTTCACAATCCCTAGTTTCCTGCAAGGGAAAGAGTTTTAGAGTAGCCTCCAAATAGTCTCCAGCCACAAAGAAAGGCTTAGAACCCAGTAAACAAACAATGAGCTATACCCTGCTGACTATACAACAGTTTCATGCATCTAAAAAATAACAAAGTAGGGATTTCTGTTTTATTTTTTTTATGCATACAAGAACTGGGGTGCAGGCCAGAGGTAGGGGTGTGAGAGGATTCACCAGAGACAAAATGGGGAGCAGAACAGGTGCATCTACTGAAATGCACTAAGAGGAGCAGCAGGTGAGACAGGAGAGTTCTGCTATGCCATATGAGGATTAGCTCCCTGGCCAGGGATTGAACTCAGGCCGCAGTTGCTAGCAATAGCTTGGTAGCATTAAAACTTAATCCCTGAGTCTCCAGGAAGGCCCCCAGGATTTCTGTTTATATTCTTTATAAAATGCACATTTATTACCTGACTAGTTTCTGACATTTTCACATCCATTATTTCAAGTTCTTTGCAGACATGTGTCTCAGTAGACAAAATGAAAACACAACATGACAGTATTAGCCACTCTTCTTTGGAAGGAACGCTGCATTCCATCATCATGCTAAGTCACAGGAAATAACTTCAGCAGTGAATATTTTAAAATGAAACAGGCCTTGTCATGTTCCTTTTCTGTAATACCACCAAAATTGTTCCATTGTTAATTTAGGAAGTAGTGAGGAAAGGAGGTGAAGAGAGGGCAGAATTATTCTATTTTCTTATGATAGACCTTCTATTTTGTGCTATATGATGCCAATAGAATGAAATATCTGAAGTTCCTCAGGCAGTTGAGAGGTAGAGCTTTGCAATGTTGGGAGGAAGTGATTCCCCTTCAGGTGTCAGATGGCTGGAATGGGGAAGTAGTTGTTACCTTCATGCTCCCCCCCACTACTGCTCCCCACTGCAGGTATTATGAGAGGGTGAACATTCTTTCAAAGTTTTTTTTTTTTTTTTTAACAAGGTCTCCATGCTCCCATGGGTGCTAGAGTATTTGGGAAAAATTCCTTCTGGGTAGGTTTACCAAATTTATGGTAAATCAGACAAAATGACACATAATATGTCAAAACTCTTAAAATTTCCACTTTCTTCCTCAGATCCCAAATCTCAGAGTTGCACAATTTCCACTTGAATCCCAAGGCCCTTGGCCCCGTTGATTCATCGAGTTCTCACAATGAGGGAGGAACCCTTTGCTAAGAAACGGTGTGGTAACATGATGGAGCTTGGAAAGTTGCGACTCAACTTGTCTGTTCTCACTTTTCTGAGGTTTAAAAAAAAGAGAAGCCAACTTAGGTATTAAGGGAAAGGAAAAAAGAACTCCTTTGCTTATTTTCTCGTGTACTATAAAATTAAAGATCTACTATAAAAAAGAAACTATCTTGTCCAAATGAGAGTGAAAACAAACTATCTTGTCCACTAGAGAGTGAAAACACTACACTTTTTCTCTTGGTTTAATTCCTATGAAGAAGCAGAGGTCCAGGAGGTTAAATGAATTATCCAAATTACATACCCAGCCAATTGCATTCTAATTTCTTGAGAAGGAATTAGAGTTTCAGCAGTTGTCTTTTTAGATTCTGACAACTATATAACAGAGCTTTCCAGCATGGTATCCATTTCTCTCTGTCTTTCTCAGCCTCATACTGAAGTTGAAGGACCTTATCTCCTTTGTAGTAACAAAGAAGTGCTGAGATCTTTCTATCTTCCTTCTCCTGTTGTTTTCACAGAGCCATGATCTTTAGACAGGAAATAGCAAATTCTCTCTTGTATATTTTTGGTCTGGGTTAGATTATTTTTAAATAAAACAATAAGGTTTACATTAACAATCAGAGTGTCTTTGTTACTCCCAAATTGAATTACTTTTTTGTCCACAGATTTATGTGATTTGATATGCTATTATATTTTTAATTGTCAACTCATAGCAACTTGCTCATTAGCAGATTGCCCCATTGATGCCTGGAAGCAGGTCGAATTAGAGCTGGGGAAAGAGTCTTAAAATATTGGAAGAAAAAATAGGATTTATTTAGAGCAAATGAAAGCATTCATTAATATCCTTCAGTTAGTTAATTAATCTAGGCATGATTTATTCAGTACCTAGTTAAAAATTCAAGTAAACACTGAAAAAGTTAATCTTAACTCTAGATCTGTCAACAGAAACTGGTCTTGACTTGCATTAAAATAAATCTTTTAAAAGTTCTAGTAGTATAACTGATAATGAATGTTACATATATTTTCCCCAAGTTTGCATCTCTGATAATAGATATACAATATCTTTAACCAGGACTATTTATTAAAATAATTTCTTTCCCTCTCAATCTTGACTTATCTATAAGTTATTGAGAAAGACCAAATTAAACAAAAACCAAGAAGAATTTATTTGGTCTATCAGTATCTTTAGAAATGTTCGAATATTTATTAAAAGTTATCCTAGGTAGGAATGTTTTGTTCTTTTTGTGTATTATTAATTTTTAATGTTGTTATTTTCATAGACTTCCCAGATATATTCAGAAAATCAATAATTTTATAAAAAACAGTGATCTTGAAAAATATTAATTTAATCAGTGCTTACATGAAACGAGATCTCTCATTAGACTTTTTTAAAAAATAAATTGAAGCAAAAGTAACAAAACTTGCTTTTTTAGTTGATGCTATCAAGATCTTTTTTTTTAATTTTAAAAAAAAGGTAAAGCAAAGGTAGATATGAAAAATGAAGGCCTCTCAAGCACTTCAGATGCAAACTCAGCAGTTAAGCATTTCGAGTCGAGAATCTTTTTTTTTCTGTTGCTAATTACCTACTTTAGGTACATCTTTAATCGTAAACCTTAAATAAATAATACTTTATTCAATAATTTATGTTTCTTCTCATAATAATTCAGATATATAATGGATAATTGTCTATGATCTCTGAAGAACATCTGTCTCTTTCAATGAAAAACACTGGTTTTAAGATCTGAGATATAAAATGAGAAACTAAATTTATCATTAAATTGTTTCCTGGCTTCCAGTTATAGTATGTCATGAATGCAAATTTCTAATATAGACTATCTTTAACTAACGGTCCGTGGATATAAGTGTTAAAAGTTTGAAATGTAGGTATATGACAGGCAGGCATTTGAAATATTTCTTTCCATTAACAAAAGAAATACAAGATAGTAAATCAAATTCACCTGAATTTCTTTCGTGGAACAAGTATCAAGTATCTTGATTAAAAAATAATTAGAGAACAATTTCTTGGAAATTTTAGACCATTCTTTTGGATGACCATATTTGTAGAATATTAAAAAGCCAAGAACTATTCTGTAAACTCTTCAAAACCACTTTTGGGCTTTGTGAAATCCTATTGACTATAAGTAAATTAGCAAAAGTTGATTTTGTTACCAAATTTCACATGTAGTTGAACTATGCTTGATTTTCTTAATCAGGAAAATTTCTCACAGAGAGATTAGCTTTTACTTTACCCATGTTTATATGACTGAAAATCCATTGACAGAACACTCTCACAGGATTAAAAACTTGTTAACTTTAATATTTTGATAGAAAATGGATCAGACTCCAAGTGATGCTGATAGCAGAGAATCAATCTCTGAAATATTACATTCTCGAGACTTTCATGTCACCTGGGTGCAGGGAGTGACACACATCCCAGGAAGAAAACAGCCCAGTGCATATTAATCTCTAGAACTTTAGATCGATAGCAGTTTTCAGTTACTTTCCATGCGTGTATGTCACAAAGGCTGGTTCTGGGTAGGCTGCAAATCAAGCAAATATAGTAGCTCAGTGACTTAAAACATTAAAAGTTAAATGGTCTGCTCCCCCTACACTTCAAGGCTTAGCTTTGGGCTCCATGCCACAAGGTCTTCACTCAGTGATACCAGGTGTCAATATCTACCATTTAGGGACAAGATCATAGTGACCTGGTTTTTCAAGCCTGCCACTGACAAAGGACATGTTACCCTTCCACTCCTAAATCATTGGCTGACACTGGGCACATGATTATATCTATCTTCAAGGGGGGCAGTTAAGCACAATTTTACCACATGACTGAGAAAGGAGAGCAAGAAGTGTAATAAAAATATCAGTGAATAATGCTAATGATTGTTTGCCTGGATTATTGGTCACAAATATTGAATTTATTATTCGTCCTCCTGCATAAAATTATGCTTTCTCCCACTATTGGTTGTAATAAGACTCCCTGGATCTCAGGGGCCTTGAAAAAGGTAGCTTCTGAGACAGGGAAATGATTAGCACATAAAGATAGGAACTGTTTCCTCGTACTTTTCCTAGAGGTATTTTACATATCATGAGTTAGGTCTGTGGCCATTTGGACAAGGTCTTATGTTAAATCACAAGGCGGCAGAAAGACTGGAGAATTCTCTGCCTAGGTATTCACATTCCAAAATCTATACAGCCCAGACCTTGGTAACATCCACCATGAGTGGATTATTGAGCTGTTAATTGAATATATGTTATTAAAGTACAGGAATAAAATCAATGAGATCAGCCATTGAACTCAGGAATTATCTACTCTGAGCAAAGATTCACAATTGGGATGATGTACTCTCGGGATTCTCAAAAATGTTTAATCTTTGCTGTTTGAATCTTTCACACAAACCATAATATGCTGCCTGAAGTTTTTCTATGTGGGTAAAATTTTTAGTAATAACAATAAAAAACAGTAACTCTTATCTCTTACACACACACATAAACACTGCCAATCTGAAAAATGAAGTGCATATCTAATATCCTCTTAAGGTTTCACATGAAAAATGAGGCTGAAGTAAATTCAAGCATGCAGCCAACTTAAACAGAATACAACTCTTAGGAATGAATTTAAGAAACTTAAATCAAATTTTATTCTGATTGAAAACTCCAAGTTAAGCAAGAATGCCTTCTACCTTAATTTTCTTTTGAATGAAGCATAGTGCATATGTATGTATATACTTATTTGTGTTTATATGAATGAATGATATCACAATAATCACATAATATGTACTCATAAAAATGTAATGATTTCAGATTTGATACATTATTACTTAAAGAAACTGTTGACACTCTCATGACATGCTCACTGATAAGACAACAGATGTTATATTTAAAATTTAGCTCAAATAAAAATAGAAGGTTTGAAGACTGAAATGCAATTTTTCCACATTCACTCTTCCTTCCATGTGTTTATATAAGGGACAATTTTTATTCTTATGCATGCATTCTCTTAACAAATATTCATGAATATGTGCTAGACAGCTTTGCAAAGATATTGTACACCTATTAAGAAAATGCTTTTTTTTTAAAATTTGTAGTGTATTTATAAAGTTCAAATTACAATGATGCAGACAGAGACAGCCATTAAGGTATCTAGTCATCATCCCTGTCCATGGCCACCCAGTGTTGACTGATTCCTTCAGGGAGCCATGTTTCTTTATGTTCTTGTGTAATCTTCCAGTGGTTCTCTATGTAGATATAGGCAAATGTAAGTATGTATTATTACTTCCTTGCACAAAAGATATAACAGTACTATGTGTCAGACCTACTTAAAAAATTTATTGTTTAGGTTTTCATTATTCTTATTTATGTTTTTATCATGTAATCTGCTTTTGAATGGCAGTGAATTTTTAAAATTATTGTTATCTCATGCTATTTAACAAAATCTAAATGACTTTGATCAAATGATTTTCATATTTTAGTATCCCTGTCTCCAGTTTCTTAACATAGTGGCAATATCATGCAGATATTAACTGAGGATTTTTATTTGTTTATTTTTAAAATATTTATTTATGCATACAAGAACTGGGGTACAGGCCAGAGGTATGGGGGGTGAGAGGATCCACCAGAGACAGAGTGGGGGACAGAACAGGCAGACTGGCTGAAATACACTGCTGAGGGGAGCAGCGGGCGAGTCAGGAGAGGTCTGCTGTGCCATGTGGGTTGCTCCTTGGCCAGCCTGGGATTGAACTCGTGCTACAGATGCTGCAGACAGCTTCATAGGTTGTGTCTTAACCTCTTGTGCCACCAGGGAGGCCCCAACTGAGGATTTTTAGGTAGTGTTTAACTTAACCACAATTTGTTAAAAGTCAAAGGTCAAAAAACTGTCCTGTCGTCAAAGGGACTCAGACACAATTCCCCACACTGTGTTGTATTTGTAATTGCAATTCCAGTTTGTACTTCATGAACTTCCTCTTTCCAGTGAAAGTTTATGAAAAATTTAGCAATTCTTTTGTTATTCCTTTAAAATGAATGTAATAGTTCAAGTTGGTGAACGTTATTACCATAGAGCACTATTTACATAGAATGTGACTTCTGTCTCTTTAGGGTCAAATTCCTTCCATTCCAAAGACATGTGTAGTACTCTTTTCTCACAAAAGAATGCTTTTCCACAATTCATCATATTTCATTGCTCTTGTATAAATGGACACATCTATTACCCACACTGAAGGCTTAAAAAGATGTATATTTGAGTTAAAGATGCAAATACCAAAAATATGCCTAGAGGTTACATTAATGAAGAAAGAAATGTTCTTTACAATTGCATCAAAAAGAATTAAATACCAGGGGGTAAATTTAACAAAGGAGGTGAAAGACTTATGTAATGAAAACTATAAGACATTGTTAAAAGAAATAGAAGATACTACATATACATGTATATTAATTTTTATATGTATATAAGTTAATTTTCAAGAAGGGAACCAGGAATATACTATGGGGAAAGGATGGTATTTTAAAGAAATGATGTGAAAACTGGGTAGCCACATGCAAAAGTGACCCTTATTTTTTTTTTTACCATATACAATATCAACATGAAATGGAATATAAGATTGACCCAAAACTATAAAATTCTAGGGAGAAATCATAGGCAGTTATTTCCTTGACTTTGGTCTTCGTGATGTCATTTTAGATTTGACAACGGAAGCAAAAACATCAAAAATAAAAATGAACTTATCAAAATAGATCATATCAAACTAAAATGATGTGACATAACTAAGAAAATAACAATGAAATGAAAAGGCAGACTATGAAATGAGTGAAAATATTTGCAAATCATATATCAGAAATGGGTTGATATCCAATATATATATATAATGATTTAAGACAACGGTGAAAAACACAAGATAACCTAATTAAATGGGTTAAAGACTTAAAGAGGACATACAAATGGCTGGAAGGTACATTAGAAGGTGTTCAATATCACTAATCATGAGGGAAATGCAAATCTAAACTTTAGTGTGCTATTACCTCATGTCTGTTAGAATGGGCAATTAATCAAAAAGGCAAGAAATAATAAATGCTGATGAGGATTTGGAGAAAAGGAAATGCTTGTGCACTGTTGGTGGAAATGTAAATTGATGCAGACCCTGTGAAAAAGAAAATGGGTGTTCCTCAAAAACTTAAAAATAGAATTACCATATGATCCAGCAATTCTACTTCTGAGTGTGTACCCAAAGGAAAAGAACTGGAAATTTTTAATGAGTGGCTGCTAAAATCTGTCAAGCCAAATCACTATCCTTGGTAAATATTAGCCTTTGATCGAATGCTATGAAAAGGATGTCTGTTACAAAAGGATGCATATGTAATCATCATACACTTAGCCATAGAATTGAAACAAAGAACTTGTTATTTGAAAGAATAACTTGAAGGAAATGATACTGAAACCAGAGCAAAATGAGCCATAAAGTAGGAAATAATTAAGTGAATTTGTCCAAAGTAAACCATTCCGATAAATATTTTAGAGTTGAAGGGCAACTCTCAATCAATGAGAAGGAAACAGACTAAGGAAGGACTATTTTTTTCCCAGATAAGGAATGTAAGTTTGTTTTCAAAAGGAAGAGAAAGAGTCAATAAGGAAGAGAGACAGACGTTAAATAAGTGGACATTTATAAGGGAAGAAAATTTCAGAGCAGACAGGAAGGGAGGGGATCCCCAGCATAAAGGAAAGGATTATCTTTAGACACAAGTAGGAATAGGACTAAAAAATAAAATGGTTCAAGATAAACTTGATGTAGAGGGAAGGGAATTTGGAGAAATTCATTCCTGACAATATTTTCTTCTTGATTACTTGCTGAGTAAGAAAACTGACATTTAGGTTAAACAAGGTAAAAATAAAATTGTGAAAACTGAATAGGACAGTAAAGTAATAAGAGTAAAATTAGGTGATATCTTGTGCAGCAGCATTAATGGAAAAGCCAAGGGTATGACCTTTGTAGACCTGGTAAGCCCTCCGTGGTGATAACAGATTTTTAGAGCATTTTGGTGGATATAGTGCTGAACTTCCATGCAAAATGCTATTGAGAAGAACGCCTGTACAATAATGAGAATTAAGTAATGAGCTGTTTTTAAGAGAGTGATTATTTAGGTTAGTATTAAAGTAATAGTGCAATGACGTAGTATAGAGAAAAGCGATTGGATTTGATAGACCTATGCTTGGATGTTGACTTTGCTATTTTCAGTGGGATCTCGAACATAGGTTAATAGGAAATAGTCTTCAGTCACCTTTTCTTTACCAATGTGCTCAAAGATACTCCTTCATTCTTGGTTTTACCAGCAATTTATAATGAGATTAATGGCTCTTAATCTGGACAAACGTGGAAGGCAATAAAAAAGTACTGATGCTTGGGTTCCCGCTCTTAGTGGATTTGTCTTAATTATTTAGGGTTTTGCCCTGGGTGTAGGGAAAGTTTATAAAGATTCCCTACATAATCTTAAAGTACAGTCAAACTAAAGAAATACTGGACTAGACATAGCTAGTAAAGGCTTGCTTACCATTAAATCTCTTTTATAAATTGAAATATACTATTTCAGATGTATGACATGATGATTTGATGTTTGTGCATATTGAGAAATGATTAGTACAATAACTCCAGTTAATATCCATCACAAGCCAGAAATTTTCTTTTTAGTAATGATAACTTCTAAGATCTGTTCTCTTAGCAACTTTTAAATATGTGAAACAGTATTATTAACCATAGTTGCCAGGTTGTACACTATATCCCATAACAATCATTTTATAATTTGAAGTTTACATCTCATACCAGTAAATCTTATGACTTTTCATCAAAATATCTTGAAATCAGCAATGATACACCAAAATCATCTGCTAATATTTACAGCTCCATTTATGAAGTCCAGGTGGGTACTATATAATTTTAACATTGGTTAGCCTGGATTAATGCCTTTTTGACCCAAGGTGTGCAGAGTATTAAAAATTTTCTGTGTTTTGAGAAATATAAATATCCTGATTAATAGTTAATTTTACACATGTATATACTTTAGAAGTGGTGATTGCACATTTTCATACTTTCTCTGTAGGGATAACTGCTTTGACTTGATAGCAGGGAACAGAAAGGCTAATCCTCTGAATAGGCATTTGTTTTGCTACAAGAATTCCTGAAACATGATGTCAGCGACAGACAACATGAAAAATGGTCTGTGATTCATTTCCAGCCTCAGGCTTATAGAACCACTTAAATATCTTGCAATGCCTTCCTACATCCTGTAATTGTACTAAATCAGAACTGAAAAGATCTCAACAGTCTGAGTTTGATCCAAGGGTAAAATATGCTCATTATTATCTTTTTCACAGTAAACTTAATGCTATGAAAATAAAGTTTACTAAGAAGTAATACATTAACAAAGTGGAGCATCAAACCTACTATCAGACTCAATTTTAATTTATCTCCACAAGTAAAAAATATAATGTGCCCCTTATCTGCCACCAACAGCAAGTGCAGAGCATAAAACAACATATCCATGAATTCTTGGAAGCATTTGTAATTCTAGACCATTAGGGGCCAGCCATTAAAATCTTTTGGGCTTTGAATGCCTTGTAAAGTTATTCTCAAGCAGGGTTCGGACTATGACTCATAGTCTGGGGACCTAGCCAGTGGAACTTCTCAGTGTGAAATGCTTTCTGGGGGCACAGAGGCTCCTACTGTCCTTCAGGATATGTACTTTGAAAGCCACAGCAAATCAGATGGAAATCACATGTCCATCCCATTCAGAAAACAGGGTTCTTTCCTTAGATTCAACATAAGATTTGTGTCAAGAAAGAATGTGAGGTCATTAAAGGACAACAGAATCTCATTTGACATATATAAAGAACATGTGAGAGTCCATAAAAATTTTCCAACTAAAACACATTTTAGTTGTAAAAGGGGCAGCTGTGAAATTTTCAGATAGCTGACTGTACTCAGATATTAGATATTCTTAGCCATTACCTCACAACTACCATATTCATCATGAATTTTTTCATTCAATAAATATTTATAGAATGTCAAGCATTGTGATAGGAGTTGGGACTGAGGAGTAAACAAAACCAACAAGTTCCTTGCCATTATGGAAGCTATTAGGAACATTAGGGAAACACCAAGATGAAGCAACAAGAGAAAACGAATAATGGTATTTATAGAGTTATAAAGTCAGTATGAGTAAGGTCACCAAGATCTAGAAGAGAACAAACACTAACATAGAACTTAATAAATGGGAGGCATCACTGAATAACTCATTTATAACATTCTGTGAGGTGGATTCTGTTAATAGTGCTCTTTAATATGTGAAGAAAAAGAAACAGAGAGGCTAAGTAATTTTCTTAGAGTCACACAGCAAGCAAGTGCCCTACTTGAGATTCTCTTCTTTCCAAAATGTCGGGCTCCTATTTCATATTTTGAGCTATGGGTTAGTGTAATTATTACATACTCTTTAATTAAGTGAAAACATTAATTCAGGCAATTTAAACATGATATGCCTTTGGTATTCATTATCTGAAGCAGTAGGACAAGTTATGGAGAGAAAAGAAAGAAAACATAAAATAAGTAAATGCCTAATAGAAGAAAAAATTACTTGGTGTACTATGCCTGAATGCTTAAACTATTTTAGTAGCATTAATTTCATTTTTTAAAGTATGAAAATAATTAATACTCATTGTTGAAAATTTGGAAATAAAGAAAGGTATAAAAGAAAGGAAAATATCACCCAAAATCAGTCTTGTTATCCAAAGAGAACTTTTTTAAATTGTTTTTCTATACATATGGAATACATACATAATTATGATAAGGTCATAGCTATTATAAATCAAATTGGTAGCTGACTTAGGCTTGTACTACTATAACATAAAGATATCTCTTGGCATAAAAAGTGACTTGTAAGACATATTTTGAAAAACAGTTCCCCATCCCATCTTTTGGGGAGAGTTCTCTCCCACATTATCTTTTTTTTTTTTTTTAAAGAGGCACGTATTTTATTTATTTGTTTGTTTGTTTATACATGCACTGGGTACAGTCAGAAGTGCGGGAGGGTGAGAGAATTCACGAGAGCCAGAGTGGGGAGCAGAGCAGGCAGAAGGACCGAAGTACACTGTTGAGGGGAGCAGCGGGCGGCAGGAGAGGTCTGCGCGCCGTGTGGGACCCTCCTCCGGTGGCCGGGGAGCAGCCGGGGATTGAACCAGCGCTGTGGCGGTCGCGGGGAGCTTCGCAACCCAGCGCTCAACCGCTGCGCCATCGGGGAGGCCCTCCCACATTATCTTTTGATGATACCAGTACAACACAGAATGTGATGTTACCTGAGTTGCCCTGTGGCTTGGGGCTTAATATGTCTTTTCTATCTTTCACATGTCCATTGCTCAATAATTATATAATGTGTATCGAGAGAGCAGTCCAAATCTCTCCATATAAGTAACAATATAAGTAACTACTTTTAAAGGAAGAAATCTCAATAAAAGAGAATGTACATTTATCTTTTGTAATATTCTCATTCTACTTTCCAATTACTGAACCAAGTATCATATTCTGAACAAGTGAGATAAATGTGTCGAATCTTGGTTACTTTTGATTCCTGGGGCATGCCACCCTAAAACCTCATGTTCTCTTATTTTACTAGGATTTAATATCACAGCACATGATTTATTTGGTATGATTCAAATGTATTGTCAGAGAAAATAAATAATGATGCACTGTATCAAACTATCTGGGACAGCTAGTCTTTGACAAGGAAATTACATATTTAAAGATGAATGGCAAATATTGCAAATCACCAGAGAATGTGTTGAAAGTGTTGACTGGTTCTTAATGATCCTTTAAAGAAAGTTTCTGTAGAATAAATGATTATCGAGGTCTTATCACTTAAATTTCAAGTTTGATAGCAAACAAATTTCTTGAGTATTATTACTTTTGTTTATCAGGTCAAGGAAAGAGAAAAAGATAGTAAAAAGTGAAGAACAGACAATTGCTTGAAAACTATCACCATTACCAACATAGAAAACCAATCTGGGCCTCCCTGGTTGCCCAAGAGGTTAAGCACAGCACCGTGAAGCTGTCTGCAGCCTCTGCAGCACGAGCTCAATCCCAGGCCGGCCAGGGAGCAACCCACATGGCTCAGCAGACTTCTCCTGTCTCCCCACTGCTCCCCTCAGCAGTGTATTTCAGTCATTTTGCTTGTTCTGTTCCCCACTCTGTCTCCAGTGAATCCTCTCACCCCCCTCATCTCTGGCCTGTACTCCAGTTCTTGTATGCATAAATAAATAAGTTAAAAAAAAAAAGTAACCTCCGCTCCTCCCAATCCAACTGCAATAGAAGGGCAGCTGAAGTTGAAGAGAAAGACCAAAGGAGGAATAAAGAAAATGAAATGCAGAAATATGTATGGTGCGGTGTGTAGAAATTCTATACCATGTTATTGATTGCATTAGCTAATCCTGTCTACTGTGTGTTCAAATCACTGAGGACTGAATTAGATATTTTCATCGAAGATTGTGGAACTGTTCTAAATACTTAAAAATTATTTAGAAACAGTAATTAAGTCCATCACTTATTCTATATGAACATGTCTTTCGGTGATACTCTCCAAGTTAATTTCTATACTTTGTATCATTTTATGATTGGTATATTTATCCTGAGTTAAAAAAAATAAAACAGCTTTCTACCATTACTGAATGGTAACATCAAAAATAATGAATAGTTTCTAATGCGTTCAACACTAATTTAAGAGGTTAAAGTGAATTCACTTTAATTCTCATGAAGATTCTGTAAATTAGGTGATGTCGTTTTTTTCATTTTATTGCCAGAGAATCTGAGCGAAAGTGGTAACTTAGTAATAGGACAGTCTGATTTCAGAAATTATGCTCCTTACCACAATAAGTAAAAGGAAAATAAGCTAGGGGGCCTCCCTGGTGGCTCAAGGGGTTAAGACGCAGGACTATGAAGCTATCCGCAGCTAGTACAGCACAAGTTCGATCCCCTGCCAGCGAGCTGACCCACATGGCACAGCAGAACTCTCCTGTTGTGCCTGCTGCTCCCCCATAGCAGTGTATTTCAATCAGCCTGTTCCGCTCCCCACTCTGTCTCTGGTGAATCCTCACCGCCCCCGCACCTCTGGCCTGTACCCCAGCTCTTGTATGCATAAATAAAAATAAATCTTTACAAAGAAAACAAACTTTAAAAAAAAGAAAAGAGGGCCTCCCCGGTGGCACAGGGGTTGAGTGCTGGGTTGCAAAGCTGCCTGCAGCTTCTGCATCGCCAGCTCGATCCCCGGTTGCGGGGCGAGTGTCCGACATGGTTTGCAGACCTCTCCTGCCATCCGCTGCTCCCCTCAGCAGTGCACTTCGTCAGTCTGCCTGTTCTGTTCCCTGCTCTGGCTCTGGTGAATTCTGTCACCCTCCCACGCTTCTGACTGTACCCCAGTGCTTGTATAAATAAATAAATTTAAAAAAAAAGAAAAGAAAAATAACTAGGAATAAATTGGATTTCTCTAAGCACACTGTAGGGTAAGGAAAAATGTCAGGCTTTTCTGCCCTCCCGCCATCAGGATAGATGATGGATCCTTGCGGTCCTGAATGCATGCCTGATGGCGGCACCTGGAGCAGGGTGTGGGCATAGGTAGATGGGATTCACCTGGGCTGAGACTGGGCTTTTAAGGGCGGCGTCACGGGGAAGCCAGCAGAAGCAGAGAAAGAAGCCAAAAGAGAAGCCGAGAAAGAAGCATCAGAAGCCGAGAGAGAAGCAAGAGAAGCAGAGGCTAAGAGAGGGCTGGAGAGCCCAGAGTGAAGACCTGCCTCCCAGCCCCCCAGCACCCCTGCCTGCCATATGCCTGGTGAACCCCAAATAAAGGCCTGCAAAAGCCACTGAGGACTCTGACTCCTCCTTTACCCAGTCTTCTGGATCCTAGAAAACCTGCACTGTGTCTTCCTGACCTTTACACACACTTATTTAATTTTCCCAACATTGGAGCAACTAACAGCCACCTAGGTCCTTCTCAGTGCAAGCTGCTACCCTAATATTATCATGGTGAGTGACACAAAGACCTGCCGCATGGAATTATGGTCTAGACAGACCAATCATCATTCAGTTTTCCATGCTTTACAAACACACGGGCCTGGGTATTCATTTAAATTTACAGCATAGCTATTACTATAGGATTAAATATCTTAAAATATATATTCATTGGATTTGTGAAGCTTTTATTTTGACCTTAGCTTTGCTTCAAAATGTTGACTGTGTTATTAAGCAAGTTGCAACTACTTTTACCTCAAGTATCTCATTTACAAAATGATGATGATGATACCTGCTACAGTTGTGGGAGAAAATGATGACATAATTTTTCAGTCGTTCTTATCTCTGTGGTAGGGCAAGAAAGACAAACACAAACTCCTTTTGTCCATCTGAAATAATTATTACATAGGAGAGTCTAATCCTTGATCTCATGTTAATAAGGGGAATGTATCTGCATGGCTCTTATTTGAAAGGTTACAGGTTTAAGCTGATATATAGAGGATCAGGAAGAGCAGACTGGTTGTGAAATGAATTTCACCCAGGAGGACTTGTTTTCCTAAGAAAGTTGAAATAATGAGCTGAAACCGTAGAGATGAAGTGATACATTAGATAAGCTGATTACATATTGTGCCAGAGGTGAAAAGATGAAGGTGAAGAGTGAGGATCTTGAACTATGAGCAGTTTGCAAATAAACTCAGAAGTGAACTGAGAGATAAATGGGTAACTATGACTCTGGAAGGAGAGTTTCCTAAGCCAGAGATTCCCCTACCATACGAGTAGAAAATCTTGTTTTTATGTTGAAACTGTGAGTGCGTTAAGTTGTTCACATGCTTACAACATTCTGCAGCTCATGATAAGTACTAAGGATGGCTAATTGAGTTTACATCAGAAGGTAATTAACAGCACTTTGCTGGTCAAGAGTGATCTTTGAAGCTCTATAAATATGTTGGTTTTTTTTTTTTTCACTTTACTTGCATCTTTTTTTTTTTTTTCTTCTCTTCTTACTGTTTCTCTTAGGAATAACTTTGAGATGACAGTTATGCTTAAAATTCATAGCTCTTATTCTATGTCTCCTACTTCCATCTCCCCCATATAACTCTCTCCTAGTTGAACAGGATTTTCCTTCTAAATTGTGAAGATGGTGAGGTTAACTAGTTCCTGAAGGACTCCACTCTTATGGATACAGAAGTACCTGCCTTGACACAGAATCTTTGTCAATTAGCCACTTACAACTAGCACTAGTTTTATATGATAATATATGTCACAAGAAAATAAATTTCCAAAGATTCTGGAAGTGGTGGGTTTGTCCCAGCAGCCAAGCCTATTTCCTTTATTTTCATGGCTTGAAATCTAAAATATAGTGATAATTTTATTTTATCTCATGGATACTCACGAAAAAGACTGTAATAGAGGAAAAGTTTCAATGAAGAGGATGTGTTTTTTTTTTTTAACACAATTTTTTAAACTTTTTTTTTTTTAAATCAAGGAAACATTGGTTACCTCACCCCCTTTAATAGCTTCACTTTTGCAGTTTTATCTCTATGGTTTGTTTTGATTTAGTTTTGTTTATTCCTTTATTTTCTTCATATCTCACACATAAGTGAAATTCTCTCTTATTTGTCTTTCTCTTTCTGACTTACTTCATTTAGTCTAACTCCCTTCAGTTCTATCTATGATGTTCCTAATGGCAAGATTTCATCTCTTTTTAAAATTGAGTAGTGCTCTATTTGTACATATACTGTGCCATTTTTTTTAAAAAAGATTTATTCATTTATGCACACAAGAGCTGGGGCACAGGCCAGAGATGTTGGGAGTGAGAGGATTCACCAGAGACAGAGCGGGAAACGGAACAGCAGATCAACTGAAGTACACTGCTGAGGGGAGCAGCGGGAGATTCAGGAGAGGTCCGCTGCACCATGTGGGTAGCTCCCTGGCTGGCTGGGGATCGAACTTGTGCTACAGAGGCTGCAGACAGCTTTACAGACTGTGTCTCAACCCCTTGTGCCACCAGGAAGGCCCTATACTGTGCCATTTTTTAATACACTCATCTGTCATTGGGTATGTAGGCTGTTTCCATAACTTGGCTATTGTAAATAGTGCTGTCTTGCATAGGAGGCACATATCCCTTCAAATTAGTGTTTTTGAATTCTTTGGATGAATACCCAGGAGTGGAATTGCTGGATCATATGTTAGCTCTATTTTTAATATTTTGAGAAACTTCCCTCCTGTTTTCACAGGGACTGGTTGTGCCTACATACCCACCAACAGTGTATGAGGGTTCCTTTTTCTTTATACCCTTGCCAAGCAAAGCACCTGCAATCCTTAGGAGACAGTAGCACGTAGTGCACTGCTAAATGAAGTACTTCTGTTTTTGTTTTGTTGTGATAGGGGCCATTCTCACGGGAGTCAGGTGGCATCTCATTGTGGTTTTGATTTGCATTTATCTAAAGGTAAGTGATGTTGAGCATTTTCCCACGTGGCTGATGGCCTTCTATATGTCTCCTTTGGAGGGCTGTCTACCTGGCTTTTCTGCCTATTTATTGCCTAGGTTACTTGGGTTTTCTTTGTTGTTGGGAATTTTTTTGTCAATCCTAAATATCAGCTTTTTGCTGATGTATGATGTGCAAATGAAGATGTGTACTGAAAGCAGATGTGAATTTCTATTTTACTTCTGTCACTTGATAACTGAGTAACACGGGAAATGTTCCAACATTTTGAAGACATCCAAATTAGAGGCTTGAGCATTTAAGTTGCTTGAGGCTTGATTGTTTTATGCTTTCTAATGCTAATATTTTTTGATTATAATTAAATTCAATAATGAAACAAATATGTATTAGGTTATTTTCTACTTTGCAAAGATAGTTTCCAGGGATTAAAAAATAGGTATAGCGATAGGAGAATTAACCACATAAATAACTGAAAGCAATATATTTGTGATATTATCATCCTTTCATAAATTTTCATATGCTTCAATTTAAAAGAAAAATTTCACCTATAAAAAAGAATTAAAAATTTAGGACAATTCATAGTCGCGTTGTAAAATAGACCATATAGTATTTATTAATTACATGTTTCAAATTTTCTTGTGACTGAGAATACATGGGAATAATAAAGAGTTAATCTAGTTACTGGAGATAAAATAAAAAAGACTGTTTATTACTCAAACAATGTTCTCAAAGCAAAGTTCCTGAAACTATACTTAGCAGAAAGTAGCATACAATACATGCTTGTTAAATGAAATACAATATTAAAAATATTAAGGCTAGTAGCTTAGACATGATTTCAAGAGTATCTCCTTAATCATTCCCTGGAGTGTTGGCATCAACAGTTTTTTATATCTTATAGCTATCAAAAATGTAATCTATAGCAATCATCAGTGTAACTAAAGAAAAATAAAATGATTTTAGAGTGGTTATCTCTGAAAAGTGATATCAGTGAGTCCAGTGGTCATTGATTCTAGAAGTCAATACTTCTAGAGAAGAAATTTCACATTTTTCAGACTGATATTTCTTCTCATATTTTTGGTATATATTAACATCTTAGTGTTCTCAAGCTGAAAAATGCATTTTTATTATAAAATATGTTGTAAAATATATTGCTGTTCTATTAATGCCATGTCGATGATAAAAACCAAGTGCCATGATTTTAAGACATTATTTAAACCAAAGTCGATAGTGACTACAGATGGTAATAACTGCAAGTCACTATCTTAAATTCTATCTAGTGACAGCTATGGTAAATTGTTGTTTTCCAAACTAATTAATTTTCTTGATATGAATGATGCAATTTCCTATTTATAATTTTTATAAAAATTGAATTACTTGCAAAGGAGAGATGCTTGTCGTCTTTATTCTCTAGAAGTTTAGCGATGGTTACAGGCTCCAGCTCCACTTGGTCAGTGGTTAGGGTATCCATGGTAACAGCTTGGCATGCTGCTGAGCCATATTCAGCTAGAGACACTGAGGTGCTGCAGTACAAACAGGCCACATGTCTTGCTTTGGGGTTGTCAAGTTAGTTTATATATTTCAAGCATTTTCTACTATATTATAGAATGTATAGAATGTTTTATTTAGAGATTCCCAAGGCTGCACACTTTAATGCTGCTATAATTGTTCTTTCCCCCACCCCTCAATGGAAATTAACTATCATCTCCTTTAAGAAATCTGAATTGCCATTTTCAGCAAAAGGGAATTATGTGTAGTTAAGCATGTCAGAATGACAAAGACAAGCATTGGACATTTTCATAGTGGATGATACCTTTAGAAACTAGTGGACACTATAAACAAAGGGGAGTTTCTAAGATTATGAGTGAGGTGGGAAGGAAGAAGAGGAAATAGTGTCTAAGAAATGGTCGTAAGAAAAAAATATATACAAATGAGTTACCCTAACTTTCTTATTTGGGGTGACAAAAATTCTTGCTTTATTTTTTGCAAAAGTGGTAGTTAAACAAATAAATTAAAAAAAAAAAGAAAATTGGGCCTTCCTATCAGAGGATATGGCATTTCCTCATTTATATTCTCCTTGTGCTCTGCAAAAATTTCTGTAAAAACACATCTATAGTGATTCATCGAAACTATCTTGCTTATTAATTTACCACACTAATTTTCTCACAGACACTCATGTGTCCCCTGCCCTGAGGCCTTAGGCCTTACTCATTTGTGTGTGTGTGTGTGTGTGTGTGTGTGTGTGTGTGTGTGTGTTCAGCTCCTTGCTCCAAGCCCAGCACACCTACTCATTTATTTAATAGGTACATTTTTAAGTGCCTGCTCAGAGGTGGTAGAAAAGAAGACTAGTGTAATAGTTAAGAATAAATTAGTCCTGTGATTATTTTTTGCTTTTCTTCTCTCATCTGTAAAATGAATGTAAATAACATTTATCATCAAGATTGTTGTGAAGTTAATTATTAAAGCAAGTTATGTTACTTTGCAACATCGAGCAAGCATCCACCACACATAAATGTGGGCTATTATTACTGCTCCTGGGTGGTGCCGCTCTGGACCCCTTAATACTGCATAAACAAGTAGCAAGAGTGAAAGGAGACAGATTGAAACAAGTAGCAGATAATTCCAGTATATTCTGGTTGCAATGAAGGTTACAAATTTAACAAAACAAGCAATGTTTTACAGAATTTCTTGGTAGCAAGGGTTTAATGTAGATAGGGCAATCAAGCAAGGTCATTCTGAAGAAGTAAAATCTGAATTGATACCTGAATTATGGAAAAAATAGCTACAGAAAACATAAATTGTAAACAAGCTTTGTCTATACAAACAAACTGGAAAGAAGCTCATCATGTGTGTAGCTTAATAAATGTTTATTTGAACCAATTATTGCAAGACTGAATGTATTGCCATATTTTAACATGTTCAAAAGCAAACCTAGAAGATTCTTGCATCCAAACATTTGCTTTATATTTTCCACAAATAATGTGCTTTATTAAAACTTAAAAATAGGATTTTTTTAAAATTTCTGAATTTGGACAATGTAAAGTGAACTAGAATGATAGTCATTTCCTGGACGTTTTAAAGGTAATATTGGCTAATACTTATTGAATATATCTAATGTTTTTTAAAAAATGTTCTATGGTCATGTCAATAAAATTAATTACCAAAATAAACTTTTAAGCCTAACTATCCATATGCTATGGATTTGAGACACAAAGGAGTTAAGTGACTTGCACAATATCTTGTTCTTTTTTTTTTAAAGATTTATTTAATTTTATACAAGAATGGGGTACAGGCCAGAGGCATGGGGAGGGTGAAAGGATTCACCAGAGACAGAGCAGGGAACAGAACAGGAAGAAGGACCAAAATACACTGCTGAGGGGAGCAGTGGGTGAGGCAGGAGAGGTCTGCTGTGCCATGTGGGAATCTCCCTGGCCAACTGGGAATTGAACCCACACTGCAGAGGCTGTGGACAGCTTCACAGCGCTGCACTCAACCTGCTGTACCACTGGGGAGGCCCACAATATCTTGTTCTTAACAATAGTATAGATCTGTTCAACTGGGCAATTTAGACAAAACTCATTCTTCAAAACTTTTCAAATTAGAATGGTTGTTTTATTTAAGTGGTTTTATGTGTCCTTACATGCATGGACTCACTGTTTTCTAATTGCCTTACAGACAGGGTCACTGTGATCAAATTAGGATCCTATTGTGAAATTCACTAAGATTGGTGCACGTGGTACCAAGGGTCTTCTGAATCCCCAATATGGATGGAAGGATAAGTTGGAGCACTAACCATAACAGGGAGACAGATAAACTTACCTTCTGGGTTGTCAAGTGGCAGCCAGTAAAGTAAACTGAACAACTATTCTCTTTCTCTGTTGTGTCAAGTTCAAAATTGATGACCCAAACAAGAGTCTCATCAATTTCAAAATAAAAAGGTTCTCTGCTATTGTTGTTGTTATTTGGTGACCTCAAAGGATAAATATTTCTTGTGGTACCTCTGTCATAACTATATGCACATGTAGGTTGACAATATACAAATGAGGTTGATGGATGAAAATGACAAACTGATTAGATGAATCTCACTCGAAACCCACAGCATCATGTCATGAGAGGGCCAGTGAATCTCTCTGTAATCTTTGGTTAATAGTCAGTCTGAAGCTTTTTCTACCAAACAAATAAATATACGTCTAGTATAAGTAATATTGATTCTCACTTGGGACACCTAATAGGCCAAGGTAGCAGAGATATGAAAGGATCAAAGAAGAGATGTAATGAAGACCAAGAAACCTATGTGTCTTCTTAGAGAAAGAGCAACCTACAGAGCCAAATGGAGATACCATAACAGCTGCTCAGGGGCTGCAGAGAGGTTTGGAGGGGAAGAGAAGGAATGTGTGTGGTCCTCTTAAGATTTTTTTTTTCTTTCCAGAATACCGGAGACCTTTCTCCCAATCTAAGAATTTAACTTAGTTGAGTATATTATTTGTAAACTTGAGGCAATAATGGCAAAATAAGAAAATAGCAGCAATAATATCTGAGCAAGAGCACCTAGTAGCCCTTACTTGGTAGTTGCAACAGACAGTGTTTACAGAGATGTTTGGTCCAAAGTAAGTGCTCACAGTTGATAAATACTGCTTGTGTTGATGTTGCTAGTAGAGGATCTATTACAAATACCTACAGTTTGTTGAGTTTCACTAAGTTTTTTTTTGAAAGAAATGTGCTTTCTATTCATTTTCTCTAACATAAGTATAACAAACTCATAAGAAATACCAATTTTCCATTTTCCATGTAAGGAAGTGAGGTTTAAAGAAATTAAAAAATTAAATTAAGTTATGTAAGCAAGAGGTCAGAAATCAGATCCAGATTAGTCTGTGCCCAGTGTCCAAGGTCATTTTTATACATTGCATTAAAAGTATCTAATGAGATTCTAATTGATACAAAGGTAGAAAATGGAGGAACAAATGCATGGGAACTAAAGGATGAATATGCTAAAAACTCCATTTTCTATTAATACACACTTTTCTTTGTCTTGGCATAATTTCTCTCCTCAAGATGAGTAAGCAGTTCTACTTGGATGCTGTATTCACAAATGTTCCAGTTTCACCTTTAAAACTTGACTGATTCAATTCAAGTCATTCCCATAAATTGCAGGAAATTTTCATACTTTAAAAATGATCCCTTATATTATTTTTCACAGTCACAAATGATGATAATATACTTAATAAATGAGAAACCTTTGAAAAAATAGACGTACAAGTTATTAGTATCTAATTCATATGGTTTTGAAAGGCAGTTATAATCCTTCAAGAGAATCATGAGACTTATAGACTCTGTCTCCATAGTAACCACTGTTGAATTAGGATATTCTTGAATTCTGTCATGGAATAAAACACTTCCAGCAATTGTCAAGACATAAAAAGTTTCCTGCTATGGTTTTCATGGTATGGGTCTTCTGAAATTATTGAGGAAGTGTGAACATCTTGGGTTGTTGTTCTGGTACAGCTGAAGGGAAAAGCTATTATACAATGAATGGGCACTTGGCCATAGTTCATTTCCTAATAAAAACAGTTAGCATTGTGTCATAAACATATGAAAAATTGCTTGTTAAACACCAATCTGCAGCTTGTTGAACTGGAGGAAACAGAGAATGAGATATTTTTTTGTAACATCCCAACTTAAAAATAAATGTTCTCTGTTTAACTCACCAGAATAATACCTAAAATAGTCTTAATAATCATAGTCTATAGTTGTGCCACTTTCCCCCATGAGTATTAGATCAGATAACATCCCCCATAAAGTAAGGCATTTCAAAGTTAGGTCTTACCAACAGAATGTTGTCAGCCTTAAAATATTCTTGCTTATGGGACTTTGAAAAAGTATTATTTTCAGGCAATTCACATAATTGCTGAAATGGGAGTAAGTGAAAAGAAAGAATTCTGGAGGGCTGCAATAAAGTACACAAAATTTGGACATAATTAGGGGTCAACTCTCATCAAGTCTATTCTGCAAAAATATTGCAAGTCAGCATGGTGTGATTTAAGTTTTAACTTTCTAATCAGAAAAAAAGTGGTATACTTGTTTTTACAATTGATTAAAAAAGGCTGCGTATTTTGGAAATGACAGTTTAACTGCTATAGTCACTATCTTATTACAAATTATTTTAAATTATATAATTCTCTGTAGAAAACTAAAATAACAAATACGGTGTGAAAAACAAAAACTCATGAACTTGATGAACAAAAATATTTAAAAAAATTTTATGGAGGTAACATTGGCTTACAACACTATGATTCAGATGTAAAGGACCATACCTCTTCCAAAAATTGTTTTGTAACTGAAACAGCCCAGGTAACAGAAATTGCCAACCAGTGGGATGAGTTGCCCCAAGTCCTGTTTGAACAGGTAGACAAAATCAAGGCCTGGTGCGCCCTGTCCAAAAATTTTGGCCCACTCACTGACCATGGGACACCAGGCTAGACAAAAAGCATGAGAAAATGAATAATGATTACCTGAATAATGATTATCTCACAATATCTTGAGGGAGAAGGCGGAGATCCCACATTGCAATTGGAAAGCAATCTGTCTGTGCATGCTTGGGCGTAACCCAATCCAGAACAATCTATAGTGCTGCTTTCCTTTGCCCTTCCTCAAAAACCTAACCCTTAAATATCTCCTCCTAACTTCTTTAAAAGAGCCAGACAAAAGTCTCCTTTCCAGCCCTTGTTCCCTCATGCATGAATCTTTCTAATAAAACTTGCTGTGTTTAACTACACCTAGTGAATTCTGGTGAATTCTTTCCCTAGAGTGTCAAGGACCCACCCATTTGAATTGTGGGGCTAGAATGTAACTACGAGATATATACAACACATAGAAAAGTCCTTTTAGTTATCATTTTGGAAATGGTAATGGCTTTGGAAACACATTTGTAGGATTGGAAACAGCATCTACCAAGGAAGGTAGGTGAATCAATCACAAGGGGTAGTTTTCCAGAAGGAAGAGAGGTGGATCTTCCAGTCTGGTGCCTACCAACAGCTAAATCTTCTAAAGGCAAGATTGTTGCTTATGCTTTGTGTGACTATGGTATAAAATTATGGTGGGAAGAGAAAATAACTGAAAAGTTTAACTGGAATTTATTTTTCTGATAAAGTGAAAGCAGGTTCAATTTTAAGTACCTTTAACAGAAAAGGGAATTAGATTTTGTTACTGACACATTTAGGATTGGATTAATATGTGTCCAGACATTTTCAGTTTTGGGTTTTCACAATTAGCAGCACTCAGTTTCTTTCTCTTCTCTTGGCTCTGCTTCTTCTCTATCAGGCTCATATTTAACTAGACACTGTCCTCATCAAGGGGTGGACTTTCACCCTCTAACCTCTCCAGTTCAATTCTGGAGAAAAAGAATGCAAATCTTTCTTTAATCAACCTGTGCTTGACTGTAATTCATTCTGACTGAATTAAGTTTAGTCAATTGTTTATTATTCTTGATCCAACACTGCAGGGTACTATGTTTTTTAACTGGATTACTTTTCTTTTTTTAAATTGAAGTACCATTGTTTTACATCCTTGTTTGTGTTTTGACAGTGTGGGATGTCCTCCCTCAGGTGAAGTCACCGTGACTCTCCCGCCACCAAAACACCCAAAGTCCTTCACTGTAGGCTGTTGTGCTTCTCCGCCCTCTTTACTCTTCCTCTCCCCTCTGGATGGCTCACATCTGTGGTCAGCTATCAAGGGTTGGTTTTAATATTTGCTTTTTCTGACCTTTTGTTTGGTTTCTCTATATTCCACCTATAAGTGACACCATCCGGTATTTATCTTTCTCTTTCTGATTTATTTTGCTTAGCATAATCTGCTATTTGGCCAGGTGTGTGGAACAGCCCCACCCTGGAGTCAAGGAGAGAGACACACTCATGCCCCACACATAAGGGAGCAGGGGTCATAACAATTTAAATATGACAAAAGTCTACTATAGTCCATCCTTTGGTCAGTTAACATAAAGATAAACTTATTCTTAAATTCTGTATTCCTTGTTTCTATATCCAGCTCCAAGTCTCTGGCTCTGGTTAATATTAACTCCCACCCATCAGGTTTGATTTTGTTCCTGCATCTTACTAACAGAAAGTTTAATTCTATACAACAGTGAATCATATGCAAAACACAATGATAGAGAATAGAAATTATTATAATACAACATCCATTGGATAAAGCAAATGGGAAATAAAACAAGTGGTCAAGAGTCCACATCATTCATATAAGCTTTGAGAAAAAATAGCACAAATTCTTTTTTTTTTTTTTTAGTGCTGTAAGTTCTTTTGTCAACAGATGTGGATAGTTTGGTTCTGCTCTTCTGGGTGCAGCCCTCAGTGGTCCTATAGGAGGTGTGCTTGTAGGGTGTCCCTCACCCCTCTCATTGTGATAAGATCAGGAATTGGAGATAGGCTGCAATTGCTGTTACAGCCCGTTGTTCTCCAGTTTTGATAGGACAGCTCTCTTAAAATGTGAAAGAAGGTGATAGAAAATGCTTTCTCACAAAGGGAGTTTATTGTCTTCTATCTGCACAATCCAGGGCTTGTTGATCCTGGACCCAGTTTTCTTTGTTTTAGATTTATATCTTCTGTGTTGACTCCTTTTTTTCAGATAGTAGGCTGGTTTGTATTTTGTAAGTTTTGTTAAGCGAAACCACAGTTATCTTCCCTCTGTGATTTCGGATTAGGGTTTGCCACAGTGAAATTAAATTAAGACTTGGAAAGTGGAGGAAGCTGCAGACACTAGACAGTGTAGAATGCTACATGATGTTATATTTGCCCCTGTTGATTTGCTGTATTACCCTGTTGATAGGGGATGGAGACATGGCCAGTAACTCTTCTGTCCTCTGCTGTACCTCGTCTTCCACCTTCTCTGGATGAAGCAACATTGAAAAATGCAACAGTTTCTTCTACAGGGCAGCTGGGATGCCAAGGTTAGAGGTTCAAGACTGTGGGTTCCAACATGAATTCATTCATTCAAATTTGCTCTCATTGTCCATACACATTTAATGCCAAGTTTTTCTTCTTAATTGCCAATTTTAGGTCTGTTGTGAGACACACAAGCAATATCTTTCCATGGATTTCTTCAGCAGCCTTCACAATTATGAAAAGCCTTATCTTAGTAATAAATTCCTTGTCCCACATGGCTTACAGAAGTTCTGTCTCACGAACCAAAACCTGACTACTGCAGATAGAGTTTCTTTTTTTGTATTCACAATATAAGAAGAATAACTTCAACTGATACCCCTCTAAGTTTAAGTCTTTTGGAAAAACTTTTGTGTTTCTTTGAATACCACGGTTCTTTTGCATTCCTTTTGGAAAGGAAAATTTCTGGAAACTGTAATCATGTGATACAAACTTTTCACAAAAGGAAAGAATTGCAAGAATCCATGAACAGGATCTTAAAATCCTAAGACAATACTGTGTTCCCCTCAATGCTGATACATGTGAAATTTATATAAAGTAAATAAATTATAGATAGTGAATTTTAAAAGTATACAATGAAACAAATAAAATGAAAGAAGACATATTAAAAATTATTTCAACATAAAATTCTAAATAAAAACAAATGACTTATTACAAATGTATATGGAGCAGATTTAACATTTCCAAAGGATGGAAAATTATACAATTTGGCTTTTGAAGATAATTTTGTTCTTAAATTATTAGAAAAATCATTTTAATGACTGTTAAAGTGAAAATTCAAAATAAAAGCCTAGTCATTTGCATAAAGCAGAGTATTATGGAAATAGTCACTGTTTTCAAATAGTTTTTTTCCACAAGAGGATGGACATAAAATATTGTCATATGATACAATACACATTTGTCCATTTAGGAAAAAAAAAACTAATTTCAAAAGATGCTAGAAGTCTATTTGGTGACATTCAATACCTACTACTTGTCAAAGCTCTTTGAAATTAAGGAATAGAAAATCCATCTCTGCTTCCAAACTTCTCCCCTAAGTTCCTCTCACTGTCCTCTACTTGACAATCAAATCTCTATTGTAAACACCCCACTCTAGCCCTGTATTTTATCCTCTGGTTCAATTTCTCTACTAATCCCCAGGATGACTATTGTCTGAGTGAATATAGGTCATTGATACAATTATCCCTCAACTACATCATGTTTCACCTCCCACCACATTCACTTATCTTTTAGATAGTTTAGATAACGGCACTCACTCCTTGGTAATCAAATTCATTTCCTTTATTGCTCTCTTCTTCCCTTGTAATAATTGTCAATTGTCAAGAATTGTCCCTAACCTCAATTAACCCAACTACCTACTTGTATTATACTTGCAACCTAATCACTGAACAGACAGTCTAACTAATTTTGCTCTAAGTTAAACACAAGCCTCAAAACACACTCAACCCTGTTACTCCTACTCAGTGTTCCATTTTCTGAGATGACTGTGTTACCCTTGAATTCATGTTCAAAATCACCATGTCCAGCAAGCCTCCTCTCAGGAGATGGTTTAATTTAATTTAATTTATTTATATTTATTTATTTATTTATTAAAGATTTTATTCATTTATTCATACAAGCACCGGGTACAGTTCAGAAGCTCAGGAGGGTGAGAGAATTCACCAGAACCAGAGCGGGGAACAGAACAGGCAGACTGATGAAGTACACCGCTGAGGGGAGCAGCGGGCAGCAGGAGAGGTCTGCGCGCCATGTGGGACCCTTGCCGGTGGCCGGGGATCGAACCGGTGCTGCAGAGGCCGCGGGCAGCTTCGCAGACCAGCGTTCAACCACTGCGCCACCGGGGGAGACTTGATGGTTTCATTTTAAATTAAATTCAGGATATCCTTTTCTTTTATTCACCTAAAAATGTAAAGATGTAGCTGTATTTGTATCTGTCATGCTGCATTTTGCTTGTTCAAATGCAACAGCTGTCCCTGCTCCTTCAATGCAAAGTCCCCCACCAGAGTTTTGTCACTGTCACACACAAATCTAACAACATTCTTCACAGTACTTGCTAAAATGGTCACACTGTGTGTTGACACTAGGGGGCCACTTTTATTTTCAAGAACTTGATTTTATTTTCAGAAACTTCTCTACTTGCTTCTTGAAATTTGTGATGCTCTGGTCTCCCCTCCTCCACAGAGGTTCATGCCGATAGGTGTGTAATTAGACCCCTGATGGTGTCCCAGTAGTTTTTAAAAGAGGACCCACAATCATAACAAAAACAAAAACTTGGATCCCATGTTAATCTAGTTTCTCTGTTTCCTTCTCAGCAATAATATGGATAATTGTCCTCATTCCTTAGCATCATCTGCCTAGCTCTCATTCCATTTTCTGGTCCTACTCTAAGGATTTTGTAATATCATTCTTTTGGAAAAAGCAATGCATGGCTGTGGTGCACAATTCAAAGAGAACAAAATGCTTCTCAGTTAAAACCAAGTGCCTTTTTATTATTGATTTCCAATACTCAGGTGGTTCTTTCTAGAAGTTACTTTTGTCATTGTTGGGTTTGCAGATTTGCAGATTATAACATACCTTGCTATTCCACTTAACAACTTATTGAAGACGTCTTCATGGAAATGCAGCCAGGTGTGCCTCATCCTTTCAACAACTTGCTGGCCCGTTGTCACATAAATATAGCTCTGAAAAGCTGAAATTTTATTTTTTGTCATGTGTTTATTGGATCAACTCTTAAAAGTGGAATTACCAAATATAACAATATGTTTATTTATTGTTTTGATAGATGTTGTGAAATTGGCTTTGGTGGGTTGGACCAGCTTACTGTGTTCTTACCAACAGTGAGAGCAACATTTTCTGCACTTCATTGCTCACAGTGTATTGAGGGAATTTTGCTTTTGGCCAAATGCATTAATTGAAAACTTGATACTCTAAAGTTATCTTTTAAAGTGACTTTACGGGCCTCCCCAGTGGCACAGACGGTTGAGCACAGTGCTGTGAAGCTGTCCGCAGCCTCTGCATCGCCCGTTCGATTCCCGGCTGCCAGGGAGAAGCCCACATGGCACGGAAGGCCTCTCCTGTCTCACCCGCTGCTCCCCTCAGCAGTGATTTTGGTCCGCCTGCCTGTTCTGCTCCCTACTCTGTGTCTGGTGAATTTTCTCACCCTCCCGCACATCTGGCCTATACCCCAGTTCTTATACAAATAATCTTTAAAAAAAAATAAAGTGACTTTACTGAGGTATAACTGTCATATGTAAAGAGCTGCACACAACTTGTGCTTAACTTGGCAAATTTGAACATATACAAACACCCATGATGTCATTACCACAATCAAGGTAATATTCAGATCAAACACCTCCCTAGGCTTCTTTGAATCTCCCCCTTTTTCTTTGTGGTAATAGCACTTAATATCAGATTTACTCTGTTAAATTTTGAAGTGCAAAATACTGTGCTTTAAACTACAGTCACCAAGCTGTATAAAGCTTCAGCTATGCATTAAGAAAGTAAATCCTAATTTACATTCACATTGATAACATTGAGAGATAATATCTTCAAAATTTAAAAGGCATTGCCTTTCTCTTTCTTGTGTGTAAATTAATATCTTTGCACATTAAAAAAGGTCAGGTTGTTGATAATTTCTCCATTGATTTGTGTGGCCAATGCTCTTGTAAGAGATTAATTTATTAACATATATTTCTAAGATATCTGAGTCACCGAGTTTGTAATTACTTGCTTTTTATTTTTTTTGTCATGAAAAATCTTTTAATTTGGATGAATTCAAATTCATCAGTATTTTCTTTCCTAGATCCTGTGCCATGTTTAGAAAGACATTTTTAAATAAAGCATAAAAATGAATTTTCCAATGTTTTCCTTTCATATTTATGGTTTAATGAATTTTTTTACTTTTAAAACATTGATATTTATGAAATGTATTTATTATAAAAATTGAGAGAGAATCTCCCTCATTTACTCCTCCCCCAGATGCTACCCAATTATCCCAGCACCTTTTAGCCACAACCCATTCTGCTCCCGCTCTTCCCAACTCCAGTGAGTTAGAATGCCACTCCATTGACTGACAATCCGTATAAATTTAGGACTAAGTCTAGTTTCTGTGTTATACTTACTGTCTGTGGTCACTGTTACTATTTCCTCTTGTTTTACACCATTAAATTTAGTACCTCATGACTGCTCTGTACGCTACTCCTTTGCTTCAGATTTTCCTAGCTTTTTTGGCAATTGTATTATGATTTTTTCTATATAGACTTCAGAATCAATTTGCAAGTTCTATGAACAATTCTGGCATAAATTTACTATGATCAAAATGAATGAATAAATGCTATTAGGGGAAATTGGTATATTTATGACGAGTCATTCCAGCAAAGAATAAACACCATAGAAACTTCATCTTGCACTGATTTTCTTTTATCACTTGGGTGGTTTTATATATAGTATTTTATTATTACAGATTTTTCTGGAATTCTCATTAGAACACTTACAATTTGTTGCTACCTCCAAAAATATTAAAAGTTGCACTTTCCAGCTGTTATGCTTAATAACTGTTTCACTCAGGAGTGGCTTTTGTCCCACCAGCCACTGAAATGTTTCTTGACAAGATAACCAATCGCCTTTCTCTAGCAGAATTCCAGTGGGCATTTCACTCTATCTCTATTTTGACTTTAGCAGCATTTGACCATATACCCAGTCCATTCTTCTTGAAAATCTTTCCTCTAGTGTCTTCTTTGATATCACATTCCCTAGATTTTTTTAATCTAACTTATCAGGAACATTTTCATCTGTCTACGTTACTCTCCCTTTCTCAAATGACAAGACCTTTAATCCTTCTGTTTAGCTACACTTGCTCCAGAGGTGACTTCATCCTGCTTGCCACACTCTGTTGCATTTTGTATTTGGGATCATTGTTAGAGACTTTTATATACTTAAAGCTACCATTCTTCTATCCTATCTTATGTCCCTGAGAAAACATTGCCCATAAGCCTCCAAAACAAGGTGTATCCATGCTGCTTTAAGAAACCTCAGAAGAGACAGGCACTCCTTCAGGCATATTATGAGAGCTGCAATTTTCACATTTGTGAAAATTTAACTGGCAAATGGTGAAAATTTGACTGACTCTAGCAAAGGCCATAAATAACTTTTACTCTGGATGTTCAACAAACTAGCATAAATATTCGTCAGCTAGAGTTATGGACAATTTTGCATCATCTTCACTTTCCTTTTCATTAACCAAAATATATGCTAAAGAAAAGCTTCTTGCTGTACCTATTAAGACCTTTTTTTTTTTTTAAAAAAAAAAAAGAAACACAGGCGAATTTATTGCCTGGTTTTATAATCAAGGAGGTGGCCTTCAGGATTGGTGTCAAGGATTAATGGTCAATTTGTATCTAATAACTGCTTGGATGTAACTGGCAGATATGTTCTGATACAAGTTTCACATGCTACCATGTAGCAATTGTCACCTTAGAGAGTTCATCCTGCAATAAAAAAAGAGCAGTACTAGTCCTAGTCCCATTACAGGCTTAGTTGTCTAGGAAAAATCTCTTGATCAGAGAAATCTCACTTGGGGGGGAAAACAGAGAAAGAAGATCTAGCTCCTGCTCATGGGGTGGACCTGGTACCTGGTCCAGACCCTCTGCAAGTATGAGCCTCGCCCATACTTGCAGTTAGGACTGTGTTTTTTGTTTTGTGTTGTTTTTAAATTGTAAGCCATTAAACAGAACATCAACATCACACAAGACTGCTGGGTGACCTAAAGCTAAACCTAAACACTACCCAAGCCACAAAATGCCAAACTGTCCTCCTATTCCGGGTAAGATAAGTGCCTGCTGTTTCTTCTCCACTTACTAACAGTTTCTTGTTCTAGTCTTCCCGCCTAGATAAGATTTAGTAGGATAAACAGTTGTGATAATTTATATTTCAAAAAGGGATTTATTAGAACTGAATATTTTCTTATTTCTGTCAGTATCCAATATATAGCAAAACCCCATTAAGCTCTCCCCCCAATCAGGCAATGGGAACCCAAATTCTTGTGAGTTTAGAGATTAAAATTCATAAACAAATCATAAGGAGCTAAAAATTCAAAATGTTTATCTAGTTAAAAATGAGATACGTAGTTAGAAAAGTGAGTGCATTTAGTGCCTGCTCAGTAAAAGAAAGGAAAAGTGATGTCATTTTCAATGGAGATAAACACAACTGCTGTTTATCATTTTATTGATTTAATAAATTAAATGTTGGAGAAAAACAAAATCGGTGCATGACATGAGCTGAACTTAAACTTTCAGAAGTGATTTTCAATTTAAATAGTATTTCTATCACATGATATTCTCTTGTTTTCTATATTATTATTCTATATTATTTAATTTTTCCTGTTAATTCTTAATGAAGGTAATGAAGTGCAGCAATTTATCATACATTTTCTTTATCCTGATTCACACCTAGTGTAGGGATATTTCACATTGATTCATTTTAACAAAGTTTACAGACTTGTTTTCATATCTTTTAGAATTATATTTGTTCAAAATCAATGAATTTTTGGATGCATTATGAATCAAATAGACACATATGACATCAAATGATTAGATCGAGACAACTAAGGTTATTCAGCTAAATATTTAAAATGTATAAAATAACAGAAAGGAAAAATTCTTTAATTGAACCATCTAAAAGCCATTGGATCACTAAGAATACACTTACATGCACAGAAAATCAAGCAAGGCAGGACAAAAATGTATCCAGAAGTCCAGGATCCACTAGAGACAAGTCCCCTATGGTTTTTAAGATTTCACGAAAGGTTAACTAATTTGGCTTTGTCTCTTTCCTGGCTAAGAAGCAACTTCCTCTTGCACACTCATGTTGTTTTAATTAATCTCTACCAGTTGGAAATGCTTGATTTTTCTAGAGAAAGACATGAGCTGTTTTGCTCTGTATTTGCTTTCTGTGGGTGCGTGCACACATGGAGAGATGAATGAACAAATGCAAGATCTTTCCTAATATGGGTAGTTTACCATGTGCAAACAAAAGATGAAAGTCTCTTTGTTTCGGCTTCCATCTTTTCTACAGAGGAAATGCCCAGCCATGAAGGCTCATTGTTTATGAAAGTCTCAAGGAATTAGTTTTTTTCAGAGTTGATGATTGGATTTTGAAAGAGAAATGTGAGGAAAGAGGAATTTATTAAGGAGGAAAAATATTGCACTTGAGTTAGACTGCTGAGTTTAAATCTAGGTATCTCTGCTCTAGTTCCTTTGTGCTTTGTGTTGCTCTGAAAAAAAAAATGTGGGCAACATAGGCCTCCCCAGTGCACAGTGGCTGAGCGCTGCGCTGTGAAGCTGTCTGCAGCCTCTGCAGCACCGGTTTGATACCCGCCGGCCGGGGAGTGTCCCACTTGGTGCGCAGACCTCTCCTGCCACGCCCGCTACTACCCTCAGCAGTGTATTTCAGTCAGTCTGCCTGTTCTGCTCCCTGCTCTGTCTCTGGTGAGTCCTCTCACCCTTCCGTGAGTCTGGCCTGTACCCAGGTTCTTGAATAAATAAATAAATAAATGTTTAAAAACAAAAAATGTGGGCAACATTTGCCACACCAACTTTTAATCCTGACCACTGCCTACTTTGTTTTTCAGTTGGCTTACCTCCAATGCCAAGAAGTATATTAAACAGACATTTTATGTATTTTTAAAATTTTTCTGTCTTCAATCGCTTGGATGTGACTTCCAGTGATAATCCTGATTTTGTCAACGTGGCCTAAATGTGAAAATACTGAGCACTGAAGTCCTTTTGGCTCCACAAGTCTTCATCAAGGATATGCTTTAAATGCCAATAACACTCTTGTGTTTCGTGTTAGGATATTTGTACTGGGTACTGTATTAATGGAGACTTAATACAGGTGCTTAAGTAGTGGAGTAAAATAATGGTGTCTGTATTAGCATTGTGAGGACAAGGTAGATGATAAAGGACTGGGCTGGAGTTTAGTTAGGAAATCTCTACAGATGATATAATCAGATCTCTTAAAAGTTAGAAATTATTCAAGAAATATTTCTAAAAGAGGAGTACTGGGATTTGGTGATTAGATAACTGGGGACATGAAGAGGAGGAAAGAGTCAAGTGATTTTCATTAATTAAACTTGGATGAGGAGGTGGGGTATGATACCATAACATGAAGAAGAGGAGGAACAGGTTGAGATGAGATAGTTATGAGTTCAGTGTTGAATATTTGACCTTATTATTTCACAGTATTTCAACACTGGTGGAATTAGAGTGTAGCCATTTTTGGTTATGTGAGAAATATAGTCTGGAAAATAGAAATGGAAGTCATTGGCCCATAGGAGAAAATTTAAAATTTTGGAGTTTTATTCACCTTGTCCACTTTTTCTTGTATTTTATTGTGTTTTGCTGACAATGATATTTTTCAGTTATGCAGATAAGTGGAAAACTCATAATGGTGATATCCAGGCATCTTTGTTATTTTTAAAGTATAGTTGTTTATCAATTTCCAAATGTATCTGTGTCTTATAAACCTCAAACACCTCTACTTGTTTGAAAAGTAACTAGCATATTTCCTTCACTTTCTAAGATCCAAGGAAAAAGCCCACAATATGGCCAACATCAACATCACACAGTATATGACAATAGTGGAAGGGTGACATTATAAAATGACTCAATTTTATTTTGTTAATGGACAACTCTAACATTCTGTTAAATTGTGGGTTTAATTTCCCAAAACTCCCCCAACTAGAACAGATCTTTCTTTGTATCTTAAGAACCACTAGAATGTATACTGATCCAATGATAAAGTCAGCTTTGCCAATGTATTTTTATGGTAATTTGAAATAAAGAATAAAGTAGGGTATGTCACTCATATATCAATGTTGTTATAGGTTTAGAATCCCCTGCTAATGTTAAAATAATTGATGTTCATTTTTTGAACTTATGAATATGTGTGTACAAGTTGACAATTCAAAATGAAAAAGATAATTATTGACCTTTTCCATTAATTTATTTTAAATATAAGAAATAGTTAAAAAATACCATTAGTAATAATGGACACTTGTAAGTGTAAAATATATAGTATTTATTCCTTTTCTAACATTTATATATTTCTCACAGACCGACTCCATATTTAAGAGATATAAATCTTTTTCTCTTTTACTGCTCTTGATAGGAAAACAAAATTGTTAGGAAACATCTGGTCTTTCCGAAGAAGTAGAAATCCCACAGAAAATCTCAATTGACCTATTTCATAACTATTGCTTTAAAAAAATTGGAACAACCATAATTTTTGGGAAACTACCAAGAAATGTGTGGTTTTTCATTTCTTGAGATGCCTGAGAATGTTCATTGTTCACTGATAACCACATTAAAGTGACAGTCAACTTTCCAAAGGATGGCAGTTTAGTACAGCTTTTTATTTCTAAATGATGTAAGAGCCATGGCTTTACGACTCATAGAAACATTTGGAGAAAGCACTGGTGCTTTGGTATCTCTAGAACGTTCAGTTTCTTACTACTTTTTTATTGCTTTTATTTAATGTGCTGGGTTAGTCACCTGTCTGTTATGAAGAATTCATGGATTAAGAATCAGCATTTGAATTCATGTCTTTCCTCTGATCTTTGCTGCCCTCTAGTGATTCATATTGCATTTCATTTTCTGTTTAATTCTACATAGCCTGTGTATCTAATCCATGCTGGAATTATAGTACTGAACTACTTATTTATGGGAAGCCAATGTTTAAAGATTTCCAGTTGTGGGTAAAATACCAGTGTTGCTTAAGGTTAATCTGCTGATCTCAAGGGAGCCATTTGCCAATTTACCCACCGTAATTTTTAATAAACAGAAGCAATATGCCAAGTTATGAAAGATAGCAGTGTTGAAAGTGTAATTTGACATACTATTTCAGGGAAGAGAGGCATTATAATAATACTTGCCTAGTAATGATACATTAGATACAATTATTTCCTATGAAAATAACCAAAGGTATTGGAACTTTAATATAAGTAATAGCACAAATGTAAGAATTAAGGATGTATAATATGGCCATAATGGAGAAATCATTACTATAGTGTAAGTATGTATGTATGTATCTTTGTGACTATCTTATTATTTGTGGAGAGTATAACATGTACAATAAAAGTATATGTCATCCTGTGGCCATTCAAATAGAAAATATAAACAACGTATGCTCAGATGATACTCTCAACTCCATGGAATATAAAATTTAAGTGTAGAATAAATAGTCTATAAAAATGAAGAATAGTAAAATTCAGAAAGGGGTTTTACCCCTTGCAAATTAAAAGTGAATTTGTATTTTTTGTGCTTATTGATTTGTTTTTACTGTATGGATGAGCAAGTACTCTGAAAAAATAAATTAAAAGAAGTGGCATGTGCAAGCATGATAGGACTTGGTGAAATATTGTCAAGTATTATTTCCACTTAACCTTGCTTGGATCACAGCTGAGGCTGATAGATTTGGAGTGCTTGGTTGGATAGTCACTGGTTATTATGAAAATTTCATGGTCTCAGGCACGATTTCAATCACTGCCACATTTTTAAAGGTGAAAAATAAAGAGCCCACTTCTATTCACACAGATGCCCCAATGGTAACATGTACAATGTGTTGTTTACAATGATTCAATGTGAAATTACATGATTTGGTGAATTCTAAAGCATAATTTAATTTGGTCTACTAGCAAAAATTCCCCAAAAATTAGAATTCATTTTGAATTTGTAACACCAAACCCTGAATGCTATTCTAAAGACAGATGAAGAGCTGAGTTATATTTCTGTTCTATTTAATTAGTGGTACATTGAATATCAAAAATCATGCTGTCTAACTCCAATCAGTTCGATATCTTATCACACTAAATGCTTCATTTTTAGATTTCAGATTTCTTCTCCCATACGGTTCTCTCCAAAATTCATTTCAGTCATCCAGGAATGAAATCATGGGGTTGTTTAAAAAATTCTTGTTTGCTCCAAAATCTAGCCCTTGTGCTTATTCAATTGATGTTTTCATTCTTCTTCATAATAATTTCTGTACCTGCCCCTTCCTTTCTTTTAAAAAAATTAATTAAATTCATATCAAGTAGTTCTACAAGGTTTAATAACAAAAAATAGACCTAGCTGCAGTTCTTTCCCTCCTTGAATTCTGTTCCAAGAGGTAGATAGTTTTGATTCTTTCATGTTTCTTCAGAGATTCACCTCCCTGGCTCTAAATTTTTTTTTTTATAATTTCCTATATTTTTAGGTAATAACTTTTTACTTCCTCCCTTGGATGAAAAGGACTTGTATCTATACAAGTTTTGGTGTTAAGTAAACATTCAGTATTTATTATTATATTTACATAAATGTTACACTTGAGTCACATAAGTGATAATATCTCATTTTTTTGGTAACTTTGGTTTTCTGAGGAATTAATGATTATCTTATTTTCACTTGTCAAACTTGCTATGTATGTATTACTGATACAGCTATGAAGGACAAGTCTTTCGTCCTGTTCACCAGATAAGCTTTCCTATCTTCTTTATTTACCCTCTGGGTTTAATAACCAGATTAAATGTAAGATTGTTTTCTTACATTCCAAGGAAAAAGAACATCCCTAAGAAGATAGCTTTGAAATTGCTGACCACCAGGTGACAGCAAAGCAAGCTGGCACCAACCTAAATCTCCCCAAATCTCTTAATGACTTCGTTTCAAGGCACGTTTCCCCTTCTACTCCCTTATAAAGCTGCATAAACACCCCTGCTCTCTGCCAAAGAGCAGGATGGGGTCTTTCAGACGTGAGTCTACTGCCCTCCTTAATTTGTTGACAAATTAAATTACTTTCCTTTTATCCAACCTCTGTTTCCTTTTATTGGCTGAGAGAAACTGAGACCAGCATTCGGTATCATTACCACACTTCATCTGCAAACTGTTGGAGAGAAGAGTCACTCCTTTCTCAACCCATTAGATATATGAGATAATTTATCAATTTAGTCTTACTTATCCTTAGAGACTTTTGTGTAACTGCTCCAGACAGATCATTCTCTACAACTGCAGCACAGCTGTTCTCTTGGGTTTTCCCTTCACTTTTATTATAAGAGTTTTATATTCTCTCCATTTTAAACCTCCTATTGGGATTCAGGTTCACTTTGCCTTGGTTATTCTTTCATTTTTAATGAAGCTCATCTTCCTGTAGTTTCTTGAAGAGAGGTGTATGGGAAATAATTTTTTTTTTCTTAGAACTTGCCTATGTGAAAAACTTTTATTCTACCTTTTTAATTTGACTGATAGTTTGTCTGGATTCAAAAATCTAGACTGAAAGTCACTTTTACAGAATATTGAAGACGCAATTTCATTTTCTTTCATAATAGGTATATAATAGGTACAGAGCAAACTTCAAAATTGCTCTTGAAAAGCCTGACACCATCCTGATTGCCTGTTTTTCTATGTATCTTTCTTCCCTGAAATTTTACAGAATGCTTTGAAGTGAATAAAAGTGAAACATTTTTACTTATACTCCTAGATACCAATCAGCCCTTTCAATTTGTAAATCCAGACATTTCAGTTCTGGGTGATTTCTTATTTTTTTTTGTGATTTCCTTTCTTTTAGTTTCTTCCTTTTTTCATTCTGAACTCTACTATTTGACTGCTAGAACCTTAAGATTAAACCTCTAAAATTTAGCTATTCTTACATATTTCTATTTTGCCTTTTGGTTATGTCTTCTGGAAGATTCTGTCATTTTTATATCCCAACTTCTTATTTAATTTTATTTCTGCTACTGTATTTTTAATTTCTAAAGATTTCAATTGTTTGAATTCCTTTCTTCCTTTTTAACATGATATTCTCATTTTATGGATATCATAGTTTTATGCTTTTACCTCTTTACAGCTGTTGATTGTAAGATTTCTTTGAATGATTTCTCCTATTTCCTACATTACCTTGTTCTCCCACACTGTATTGCCCATTCTCTTTGTACATTATATTTTAATTGGTGGCATGGCTTTCCAAATTCTTGGAACTAATTTGATATTTAAGATTCATACCCTCAAAATAGAGAAGAAACTTTGCTTGCAATTTCAAGATTTTTTGACCAGTGGACTTTCCTGTGTATTAGTAACATATGAATCCAGTTATTATTTTGAGGATAATCTCTCTACCCAACTGTCAAGTATTTTTCTTTTAAGCCCCTGAGGTTCCAAAGAGAGGGACCCTCTTGCTTTCTACCTGTAAGGGAGCCAACTGTCACTAAAGAAATAGTCCTAAGCTATCATTCTGATTACATCACTAGCCTCCTCAAAAACCTTTCAGATATTTTCAAATGTCTCAAAAGGTAAATTTCCAACATATCCACAATCTATGCAAATTACCACAGTACGGTAGAATTATCTTCTCCATGTTTCAGTAGGAATATTTTCTTCATAGAAGACTACTCATTGTCTTGAACCATGTGCATCTATCTTCCTAACATTCTAGGCATATCTTACCCTTTCCTTCTTTAATTTTATTCATTATTCACATATCCTACAAGAATGTTTTCTTATCTAGTTAAAAAGAAGGTCTTATGTCTTTATAAATGGTTTATACTCATTAATTTTTATTTCAGTATTAACACCAATATTTTGTATTTTTATCTTTCTCTACTAGGCTCTAAATTATATTGAAGACAAGATCTTGATCTATTTATTGTCCTATATATTATAATAAATATTGAATACCTACTGTGCGCCACATCCTCTTGTAAACTTCTTTAAGATTTCCTTAGGCAAGTACAAAGGTGTGTAGACAGTTGTTTCCAGAAATAGTAAAAATTGAACATGGGATCCTAGTGGTCAGTTCGAGTGGACTCTAGTTTCTGAAAAGTAGATGAAAGCAAGACTCATTTCAAGCCTTACAGGAAATGAAAATAAGGCAAGGACAAATTCTATTATTGGTATCCACAAATGGATCAAGAATAAGTGCATCATCATCTTGTTAGTCAGGGGATAAGGTTCAAAGCAGGACTAAAAGTAAGAATGGCTTGATATAGAAATCACTTGAGTTTCTTAATGTAGTTTTCCTATCCTTTTATCTAAGACAGGATTGATTCCCAAGCTTAAAGAGTTGTTGAGCCTGCATGTCAAGTGGCCTAGTATTTGCCAAAGGGAACTATTGTGAGTTAATAACCCCTTTGGAGCTGTGAAAGCCTTGATTTCTCTAAACTTCACAGGAATCTTTTTGACTTCAGGATGTGAATGTCATTCTCATTCCAGGGAGAGCTGGACATTCTCCTCAGTGATTTTCAGTGTAGATTCATGTACTTAAGAAGGCTACTATGCTGTTAGCGTTTAAATTAAGCTGCTGTGATAATGAAATTCTCCCATATCTCTAATCACAATAGTTTTGCTTCATTTATCCTAATTATGAAGATCTTTAGCTTTTTATATTTTCAACCTCATATTGCCTATGATTTTAAAGAGTTCTACTCTTATGAATTTAAAAACTCTACGAATCCATTAGTTGCTGGAGTATAAAGACTGGAGTTATTCATCTTTGATACGCCACCACATTTAGCTGAATTTCAGTGGGAGAAACAATGCTTTCAGCATCAGAATATATGTCTGTGTAAAAATGACTCTATCTATGAATCCTGTGGCTTAGCTAACACCCATAAACAGAGTCTGAGTCTTTTCATTTATTAATGCAAGATACTTTTCCTTGCAAATCAAATGTTTATGAGGATTAATTACAAATTTATGAAAATAGTTTGTGATCTCTAAGAATTTTTAACAACAGTTTTAAAGATATTTATTGAAATAAACAAAGGCAGGAATGTTTGATTGATTCCCATATATCATTTTCCCCACACCTTTAATAGAACACACTTTGTTGCTTAATTAATGATGTCATATAAGGTAATGACAAAATTTTTAATCATCATCTTGACACTATGCCTAAAATACTCTTTATTTTTATTATTATTGTTTTGGATTAAGTATTTCACTCTACAGAAGGTTCTGGTTATTATTTTTAAAAATCTCAACATGGGGGAGGAGACTTCAATATATAAGAAGTCATTTACAATTTAATAAATCCATATATTTATGTAGTCAAAGCTAGGTGCTTGGTTTCTCTGTCACCATGTAACATTGGGCTCCTCAATCTTTCTGGCCATTCCAGGTAAAGGCACCATCAATGACCAGCTTCCTAAGCCCAAACTTGTGGACTGTTCTTTGTTCCTTTCCCCTGGACCCACCCATTATATTTCACTAACTATAAAGACTCAAATCCCCCTTCCTTTCTTCTTACCACTCTGTTACACCACAATCATTTTCCACCTGTAGTATTTATAACAGAACTTCTGCTTTTGCTCTCAACCTCACCCCTCCCAATTCATAACCTTTCAGCATCCAACTGCTCTTTATTTTTTAAAAAAGATTTATTTATTTATGCCTCCAAGAGCTGGGGTACAGGCCAGAGATGTGGGGGGGTGAGAGGATTCACCAGAGACAGAGTGGGGAACAGAACAGGCAGATCAACTGAAGTACACTGCTGAGGGGAGTAGCGGGAGATTCAGGAGAGGTCTGCTGTGCCATGTGGGTTGCTCCCTGGCCGGCGGGGTGTCGAACTCATGCTGCAGAGGCTGCGGATTGCTTCACATTGCGGTGCTTAACCCCTTGCACCACCAGGGAGGCCCCTCCAAATGCTCTTCATGAAAATATAAAATTAGATTGTTTTATTCATCAAAAAATCCTTTAAAGCTTCCAGTCACACTTAGAATTAAACTCAAACTCCTGGCCCTCAGCACAAACCCTTGGCCTATCTTACTCTAAAATACCTATAACCAGCCACAATAGCCTACTTTTGTCTTTTTAATTTGCCCAGAATATTTCTGCCATCAGGCTTTTGTGTGCCCATTCTCTTTATCCTTGCTCCTCTCTTTCTAGTTTTAACATGAATGTATCCATCTTGACATTTAAGTTTCAACTTACAAGTCATGCTTTAGAGATTCCTTCAGTCATACCCAATCTGAAGTCACTATCCACTCATTATTGTACACATAACCAGTTAAATCTCTGACACTGTACTGATATTCTCTGTGGGTCTTTTTTCTTTGCCCATTATTTTCTTTGCTCATTATTTTCTTCCTTCTAGTGATTTATTGATTTTTGGTTGTTTATTGATAGAAAGTGAGTAACCTGAGGTAGAGCCCTTATTTGCCTTTTTCATTTTACTATAGCCCTTGAATTCAGCAGAGATGGGGGCATGCTAAATTCAGCTATGTTGTAGTAATGCATCTCAGCTTTCTAGTGACTTCTTTTTAAATCATGCATTTCACATATGACCATATTGTAAAAATTTTTGGGACCCCCCACATATCTAGGCCACCTTGATCTAGCAAGCAAGAGCGCAAAGCCAACTGCTTGTCTGAAATAGCTACACAAAGTCTGATGCCTGCTGATGAAGCCAAGATTTTCATCTCCACTGATGACCAAGGAACCAGATAAAACATAATTTAAGAATGGGAATCCAGTCTTTGCACCTCTGCAGTGCATTCGTTAGAAAGGAAGAGATTATTCCTGAATTGCCTTCCTTTAAAATGAGCATATCTCTAGGTCAGGACAGAAGACCTTCCTATCAAGAATAATTATAGTCTTTTTTTTAATAAGATTTATTTATTTATTTATACAAGCACTGTGTACAGTCAGAGGCGCGGGAGGGTGAGAGAATTCACCAGAGACAGAGCGGGGAGTAGAACAGGCAGAGTGACGAAGTACACTGCTGAGGGGAGCAGCAGGCGGCAGGAGAGGTCTGCGTACCATGTGGGACCTTTGCCTGGAGACCAGGGTTCGAACCGGCGCTGCAGAGGCTGTGGGCAGCTTCGCAGCCCAGTGGTCAACTGCTGTGCCACCTGGGAGGCCCAAGAATAATTATATTCTTAATGTTAATGATTCACTGTTCCTATCTATATAACCTAAACTCAAATTTGTGTTTATTGGAACAGCTCTCACAGACTGCTTCCTAGGTTCAAATTCTCATTTTGGTTATCTAATAAACTCTTTCTTTTCCTATAATTGAAACTTTATTTCCAGACAACACATGAGTGCCAACTCAGTGACCTGAGAAAATTTTCTAAATTTTCACTTTGCATCTTTACTTTCAGTAGATTTCTTGTAACCGAGATAAGCTGGGATGTCCCTGTTCCTTGCATCTAAGTTTTCCAAACATGTCGTACTTTCTCTGAAGAGAAAGAAGTCTTTGTATGAACAGATTTCTCTACCTCACTCAGTCTCCTCAATCCCTTATCATGTCATTGACTCCCACACATGTGTCTTTGCTCAATTTACACATTATTTTCTGCATAAGTCTTTACTGAACCTCAGGACTGAGTTAGATGCTACAGTGAAGAGCTCCCAGATGACCCACTACATGCCTGTATATTGTAGCACTTATCACTCCACAGTGGAACCACCTGTCTTGTTCTGTATTTTGCCCAATAGACTGGAATGTAAGCTATTTTATATACTTTATATTGCAATTTCAATTTTGTAATACAACATCCCACTGAAGAAAACACTTTCAATATCTCTAGTACTTTCCTCTGTTAGGCTGCTGTTAACATTAGCAACAGTAGGCCCTTGGTAAGAAAAATTGCAGTCTTACTGTGAAAAAGGTAAGAGGTTCCTCTGGGAGGACTGAGGCAGCATTAGAGCTATTCACAATTGTATCCACATCTCCTACAATTCTCACATGCGAGGGATCCATTTAAAATGATTTAGAGAATAAATAGATCCATATCCATCCATGCCAGATGGATAACATTTACGTATATTATGGAAGGTGAGTAACAAGCAAATCTATAAAGCAACAACATTGTGGGAAAAAGTGGTGATTTGAAATTGCTTGAAGGATGGGTTACAGTATTATATGTCAGTTTCAAGTCTTCCACCCACCCAACAAATACTACCAACCAAACAGAACTGCAAAAGGATGACTTTTCTCTGATATGGTGGATTATTTGATCATCGCTAAAAGACTAGTAGATAATCTAAACCAAAGTATTGCCTATACTATCATTCTGTTACAGGGCAGGGAGAGGGGCACCTCAGACCCTGCAAACCTGCCTCCTCTAAATAGGTTCTGCCGTCTGCCACATCAACATAAAACATATGAGACTTTAATGGGAAGGAACTTTAATACAATTAGTAAACAATACAGGAAAGGCAAAGAAAATAGTTTTTATTTTTTTTTTAATATATTTCCACAGTATCTTTTTTTTTCACAGTTACCAAAAATAAAAATTGCATTCAACTCATACATCTATAAATACTCTGATCCCTCACTGGATGGATTTGAAGGAAGTGGGAGTTTAAAGTTTTCCAACAATCTGGACTTCAAACTTCAGTGTCTGCCCTCCACATGTGCCCTTCAGAATCTTCCTGCAGTGTGGTCATGCTCTGAGATGATGGCAGAAAGAAAGCTTGATGGAGGGATGAGGCATTCTGGGCTGACGCTTCATCTTCCAGCCAGTGTTTGAAAGGCTGGTTGAACCCAGTATTTTTCATGTTTTATTTTAAGGCAGTCTGAGTTTCACTCAAATGTCCATACCTCGAGGTCCTGAACTATGAAGTCTTCCTTTTTGGAAAGAATATCATTATTGAAAGTGCTGCAGGAGTTGCTTCGTCCATGGTATAAATCAGCATCTAGCCACAAACCAAACCGTCCCCCTCCACCACCAAGTTCTAAAGAACTTATGTCTCCATTGATAAAATATGAGTTTTCTCCACTCCACTTAAAGACCTTGAAATTAGGGCTAAACGTGTAGAGAAAAGTTTCGCCTGTTCCATAATAGTGGTCACTGAACTTGAAAGGATGTGTTGCATATAGATAAAGAAAATAGTTTTTAAATCAAGCACCCAAATTTACCTATCCCATCGTGGGTAGAAGTCCACCCAAACGGGATTGGCCCAGAGCAAGGCATGAAAGCCTACCGCAAGTCTAAAGCAGCTTTCAGTGGGGACCCCCAGAAAAGGATCAGAAACAACCAGACAAGTCTGAGAGGAAAAGAGCAAAATCAAAATCAAGATAAAGGGCCTCCCTGGTGGTGCAAGGGGTTAAGCACCACACGATGAAGCAATCTGCAGCCTCTGCAGCACAAGTTGCATCCCCAGCTGGCCAGGGATGGCACAGCAGACCTTTCCTGTGTTGCCTGCCGCTCCCCTCAGTAGTGTATTTCGCTTAATCTGCTTGTTCTGTTCCCCACTCTGTCTCTGGTGAATCCTCTCATCCCCCGCATCTCTGGCCTGTACCCCAGCTCTTGTATGCATAAATAAATAAATATTTTTAAAAAATCAAGATAAAAACTGCCATTGTCACATCCCCACGGGTCTCTCACCCACATCTGTGTCAACCAGGCCACAACCAAAAGGCAAGCGCAGTTTCTTCACGTGTCTCTCATTTATAGGTTAGACAGATGTTGTTTTCATTTAGTTTCTAAGTCTTGATTTTTCAACCCAGCAGAAAATTTGTCTTCAAAATTCCTTTTAGGGGTAAAAGCATAATTAGTCTAAGAACAATTTGTATGACAAACTGGTGGCAGTCATGATGAAAAACTTGAGAGGCATCTTAAATAAATTTATATCTCTTTTGGTTGAAAAATAAATCCTGACACATATTCAATATTGGCACATCCACCATTTCCCCCATTAATTTATTTATTGGATTTATGAATAATTTTATCCTCCACGAACTCAATTTAATTTCATTTAGTTCTGTGACTGTCATAACATGCTTTTCTATCTGAAACTATCACACCTGATCATGGTGGATTTGGATTTCCTTTTTCCCCCTACTCATGTAAATATCAATGATTGGAAAATAATTAAGTGTTAATATACTTTCAAACAATTATTAGCTTATATTCAAACACATTTGTGTTCTAATGTTTAATTTGTGTTTAATTGTTCCAAGTAGCAATGTCTCTAAATGTATTTGGACTGTAAACTTATAATAGTTAGGTTTCCAATTCGCACTTTCTTCTTTTTGTTTTCTATTCTGCTTCTACTAGCAAATGTCATTGCTCCACATAGATGTTAACAAAAATCTGAAAGGCCAAGTGCCAGATTTGCCAATTGGTAATTTACTTCCTTTCTCTACTTTAAAAACATATACTTAATATTCTGTAGAAGTAGAAATGATATTTGATTTGGTGGACTAAATAGATAAGCATGAGACAACCCATTCCTAGGTCTTTATGGCTCAAGTGAACAGTGCAAGGACTCGAGAAGTTTTTTTGTTAACTGTGGAAGGATAAGATGTGCTGAAAGAGTCAATGAAAAGGCTGAGGACCCAGTGAGACTGAAGAGATAACAATCAATGGGTACACAACAATTGGAGCCAGAAAGGTTCCAAACCTGCAGAAGTCATAATGTAAGATCACTTATGTCACTCAGCAGCAGAAACCAGAGAGGATCTTGTTTATTACTGTAGGTTTCTAGTTCCCAGGAAGGCAGTTTCTCAGTAAACATTTTGGAGTTTATAACAGTGTAGTCTTCTCATTAAAAGAGAGATGGCAGTACTTTTGAGGTGATTCCACAACGAGAATGTGTATTAGAGGAAAATATTTAGATGCTATTCTTCAAATGTTGCCTCAAATTCTCAATTAGTTGGAAGCACTCAATTCTGGGAACAGGGACCATGGTATTGACCGAGAAATGATCTTGCTCTTTTGTAAATGCAAAGTCAACTGAACTTACTCATTTAAGCACTGTTTATAATAGCCTGGCTATGTAAAGAAAGCAGTTGCCCCAAGGCAGATGAATGGATCAAGGAGATGGGGTATATAAATACAGTAGTATAAAAACACACAAATATGAGCTCCTTAATGAGGATGACTTATGATCTTCAGAATTTACCCAGAGCACTGCATTCTTAGATTTTGTATGGATAAAATCCTAATGTATGGATTTTATATATCAAGGTGAAATATTTGGGGGAGAATATTTGAAATTATTACAAGCAATTTTATAATTATAGATTTTAGGTGTCTAAAGTCTACAACTCCTCCTTCACTAAATAAAATGTTGACTATTTAAATGAAGGAAAGAAAAGAGGAAGGAAAAAAAAGAGGGGTGGAAGAAGGGAGAGGAGAGAGGAAAGAATGAAAAAAAGGAAAAGTAGCAAGGAATCAGGAGTATAACAAAAGAACCCAAGTACTTTCAAATGTTTCCAGCAGAAAGCATGAAACATTCGGCTACATATAGACACCATGATTTCTCATGGTGCGACAAAATCACTGTGATAATTCACCATGAATAATAAAAAAAAAAACAAACAAGCAACAGCAACTGTTGTTGAGGATGTGGCAAAAAAGGAACTCTTCTGCATTGCTGGCGGGAGTGCAAACTGGTCCAACCACTATGGAAAGCTGTGTGGAGGTTCCTCAGTCTATTAAAAATAGAGCTACCATACCATCCAGCAATTCCACTCCTAGGGATCCACCCAAAGGGCACAAAAACATTAATTCAAAAGAACACCTGTACCCCTATGTTTATTGCAGCACTATTTACAGTAGGTAAAACCTGGAAACAACACAAATGCCCCAAAATAGATGGCTGGATCAAGAAGATGTGGCATATACACACAATGGAATATTATTCAGCAATCAAAAAAGATAAACTCATGCCATTCACACCAACATGGATGGAACTAGAAAGAATTATGCTCAGTGAAATAAGCCAGAAGGAAAAAGAAAAATATCGGATGGTTTCACTTACAGCAGGAATATAGGGGAACCCAATAAGACATCAGTGTAAAAAATTAATAGCAGTTCAAAACACAACAAAGCAAAAACAGACATTGCATTGGGGAATGAAGCTCTATGGGGACTATACCTGAGGGGGTGGGGAGAAGCAAATGTTGTTAAAAATGTTTATTTTTAAACATTTTTTAAAAAATAAAAAAATATAAAAAAAAATTCACTATGTATAGTCCTAGTCTCTCAGTGAAGTGTAAAATGGTGTCTTTTGCTCTCCAGATGGTGGAAGCCTTCAAGTATTTATTTGTGAACCACGAGGGGGCAATAGAGTACTGAGAAGAAAGGAATCTCACACTGTTCGCAATCGCTCACACACAAATAAGTCACACACTGTTAAAAGGAAAAGGAAAGATAGAATGCATAGGGAGAGGCAGGGTAGAAGAAAAGACTTAAAGTACAAAGACACTTTTCATCTGAGTATTGACTGAGAAGAAAAAAGGAGGATTATTTCAATGTCTCCTGAAAGAGATTGAAGTGGAAATCCTCAAATTTTATAGAATGAATTATAGGGACTGTAATAATTTAAGTTGAAAATTTGAGGATTTTCCCCCATTTTTGGGCAGATGTCCAGCTACACAAAATGGATTTTTGACAGTCTAAGAAAACATAAATAAAAAAAAAATGTGTTGCAATCATAGATTTGCAACCAAATAGCTCCTACATTTTAATATCCTCCCTCCAGTACCTTTTGTTAACAGTAAGATTCTAGGTGTATGTCATAGATAATTAAAACATTTTCCCCCTCTTGCCTTTTCTCCTTGAAAATAGTTCAAAGACCTAATTATTTTCCTCTCCGTTTAGCAGGTCATTGATAGAAACTGAGTTTCTACTGTTCTGAGAGATTTTATTTTTAATGCACCACAAAAAACCACAGTTAAGTTTATCTATCTTAACAAAAATGCCTTATTTTTTTTTTTTGCTTTCTCCCCCCCAAGGTACTAATTATTTTTGTGCCTGATATGTTTTACTATATCGTCCTTAAAATTCAGAAATTTCTCAGTTCCTAGGTGTATTATTTAGTATCCAGGCATCTGTTTTTTAATACAGCATATGTTTGAAAGAATAAGAAAAATGGAATTTTATTAAGGTTCAGAAAGAATCTCGTGAAAAGATTTTCAATGCTATAGAGAAATAACGGTTCTTATGGTAATTAAGTTTATACATTTGCACTTTTTGTTCAACCATTAATAAAAAAATTAATTGTAATAAATGTTAATAAATTTTCCAGAGCAACTTTTCAAATTTAAGAAGAAACTCAAAAAGGAAGTTGACTATAAAGCTTGCCATGCTTTAAGTAATAGCTATAGTCCTCAAAAGATATCTTTCAATTGATTTGTTGTAAATCTAACCATATTTTTTATTGACTCATAGGAAAACTTCAGAGATGCTTAATCTTTATTATTTGTCAGTGATTTCTAACATTTAGCTTTGAGGTTTTTCTGTCTGGGAAATAAACAGTCTAAAAACCACTCCTATGCAGTTACTATTTAATAAAAGAACTCTGGAAAATTACTTTCAAAGTAAGGAATCATTTCGCAATATGAAAAAATAATCCCAATTTATTTCTTTTGCAAGTGTAGTTTTCCATTCCTGGTTTCTGGAAACAGTTCTACCTCTTTATAATTTCAGTCAAGTATCATATTGACTGAACAAAACTGATATATTATGATCTCTAAGTGCAAATCCTAATTTTATAGCATATGCAATAGCTTCATTCCCCCCTTAAAGAATTTTTCCATATTTACTTATATTTTCCAGAGTTCATTTTTATTTTTCTGAGCAATCTCTCTTCAAGTGGGGAAGTTTTCTGAGAGGATTAGTTTCTTGAGCTGTCCATTCAATGACTATCAGCTAGATTCTGTTATCCTTGCAACTAAGTAGAAAGCTTCTTGTTGAAATAATTTACCAGGAAATCAAAAGCTGTTGCTCAATACTACCTTTTCTGGGACTGAGGCACTTTCGGGTTGAAAGATCATTCTTCAAATTAATGTATTTGTTCTAAATCTTTAAAATAACAGTCTATTTCCTGAAAAAAGGAAGGCAAAATTTCCAGACTATTGAGCAAGATATAAATATTTGATGTCTAGTTATTTGCTGAAGTTGTTTCCCCACAGAATTTAAAAGTGGAAACACTTAATGTGGCAAATTAATTAAACTATGCAAAAGAAATGTAATAGTCAAGTCACATTCACATGTAATAGGCAAGTCATATTTACCTTTAGATAAAAATGTCTTATATATGCAGCTCCTGTAGTTGTCAAATGTCAATCTAATATTTTTTAAATGAAACTAAAATCTTTTAAATTAAAATTTCTGGCATAGTAATACACAGATTCTGTGTTAAAGTCAACACTGTCACATATTGAATAAAGTCTTCTTAGTATTAAAGCAGAATCAATTATTATCCTGAAGTTCTTTCTCCTTATAATAGGCAGTGTCAAAGGTGATGTTAATGAATGTGTATGATAGATCATTAGTTAAATATAATTTTCGCCACTATGCCATTTTTTTGTTACAATATGTAAAACATCACATGGTTACATGAGATACAATATTGTATTCATATAGTTCAAGTGTTTCAGTTATGCTTCTTTATGCTGAGAGGTCACAAACACTTTAATATATATTATATAAGAGTTTCAGTGTAGTTGCAAATTTGCAATACATGTAAGCCAAGAGGAAAGACAAGACAATAGAAATAATAATGGTATCAATTAAGCTAAGCATTGTTCTAAGTGCTTTGTAAGTGCTGAGTTCTTTAATGGCTTTATGTTACTGATATTATCCTCATCTTTCAGATGAGGAAAGTGAAGAACAGAGAGGTTAAGTTATTAAGATAACAATTAGTGGAGGAGCAGGAGGCCACACCTAGCCACTGTGGCCCCAGAACTTACCCTCTTTGTCACGGTCCTCGCCCCACCCACCTCTCTTGCATGACTTAGGTGTCAGAAGTGGTAGACACTCAAGTCCATGGGCTTGCATCTAAGTAGAAACAGCAGCAGTCATTATCAGAGTAGTTAACCTATTGATTCAGTATTTGTGAATAATTCATATTGTCTTCCTTTCATGCTAACTCCCACCCATACTTGATTTAGCATCAAATTAATTGCTTAGTGTTGATGTTTGTTTTTAATTGAATCTAATTAAAAAAATCACATTAGTAAATTAGTTTTTTCATGTCAACCCATTTTGAAATGGGCCTTATATTATTTGGTATGATATATAATCAAGGTAAAAATGGTAAGTGTAACCCTGAGCCCTACTCACTTATTTTTTTGTGGTCTAACTTTAAACTCAAGAGTCAGGTCTCATTGGGGCTTAAAGAAGGGGGAAGACAAAAATTGAGGTGATGCAGACATGTAATTTGTAAATTCTCTTTATCCTTCAGAGTCTCTTGATTTCATAGGCTGTGGTTGAATTGCAGTTATAAAATCTTTCTGCTTCTTATATTTTAATCAAGTTTTTCAATGGAGAGAGAAGTACATGTGTTCTAAAGTCTATAATTTTTCTTCACTGACACCTATCTGTTTTTAAGAACATCTCATCAACCCCAGAATTCCATCCATTATTTCTGTTGGGGAAAAAAAAGAAAATTCCTTCCATGTTGTTCCTCACCTTCCAAAGCAATGGAGACTTAAGATAATTTCTGAAAATTTTCAGTTGAATTCATCAATTTCCAATGAATCTCAGTGCTAGGCAACGCCTGGCACCGATACCTCAGTGGTGCTATTGGCTGTGAACTTACAATGACATCACCAGAAGCCTCCACACACACAGTGTCCTGTTCAATTGACTTTCAAGGTGCTAAGACCAAGTCTTTGAAAAAGCTTAATTCAGTAGAACCCCACCACTAGAATCAACCACCATGGGTCATGACACTGAAATTGATGTAAGTGAAGTCTCTTCTAATATATTCATTGAATTTCTATTATTATTACCTGCTAGCTACTCTGCCATTTTTCCTGATTTGTTCTGTTCCATTATATTCTTTCTCTTTCCTGCACACACACACACACACACCCTTATGGAGCTTGTGTTAAGGGCAAGAGATAAAAAACTAAGCAAATAAGTCACTAAGGTAATTATCAGTTCTAAATAGTGCTAGGAAACAAACTTACAGATGCTGTAATAGACAATAATTGCGAGACTGGGACTGAATAGGTAACTAGAAATGTCTCTATGAAAGTTGATGAATATATCCAACCACAAGATATGTCCATTGTCCGTATTTCCATTTGATCATTATTTGGTTGCATAATAGCTCTCAAGTAATTTCAAAATTTTAATGAAAGCAACAGGATATAAATATTAAGTAGCAGAAATTTCTCGCTAGCGAGCTAGTGTATAGATATAAATGAATATGAGGTTTGGGATTATAAAAACATAATTTGTGAAGTAGTTTCTACCTCAGTATAGATAATCTCAATTACATGACCAGCAGGTGCCAGGTATTAAAATCCTTAAAAACCTATGTGTAGAGTGTTTACTCATAGTACATCTTCCCAGCTTTCACTGATCTATATGAAGTAAACTATGAAATGGTACAAAGGGGATTTGTGCAAGCTCATTATAAATACTGGTAAGTATGCCTTGAACAATGCTAAAATTTCAGATGAAGAACGTATATTGGATGTGCTTTAGGATCCTTAGGTAGAGAAAACATTGGATCACTATTGCTATAGTACAGTGATTTACCAGCCTTCTTCATGCTCAATTAGAAGTTTCTAGAGCACAGAAGTTATCAAATCTCCCACAGAGGCTGAAAACGAGAACAAAGAACATCGAGTCAAACTCCTACCATGTTTGGCTAAGTCATTAATTTTAACTGCATTGCAATCTGAGTTCTGTTAGAAAAGACTGAAGAAGTCAGAGAGATGCAGTAAAATAGTATGAACTAGTTAGAAAGTTGGATTCCTATGACACATAGGGGGCTTATGGAATAAAGATAGTTGAAGAGTTCTTTGCTACTTCTGGAAAAAATATTGTAGGCTCAAGAAATATAACCAGTATTTTTAGCAGTAGATTATGACCTGTCATCATCATATGTAACTAACCTCCTAAGGGTCTAGCAATACGTGTGCTTCAATTATACTGCACTGTAAAATAGAAATAATATTCAATGACAGAGTTAAGAATCAAATACTTTTTTAATCATCAAGAAACTATCATTATTTGTACAGGGCAGTATTTTAATTCAAAAGGAACTGAAAAAATTTCTAACTTGCTTTATGGGAAGCCTGAGAACATGGAGGGAAATAAAGCATGCTGTTAAATCGTTTTAGTTTCCTTAACATTCTGTCCTCAGGTCTGTGACAACCAGGTAGTAGCTTTTATTTTCTTTTTCCTCAGACATTTAAAGGTATTATTATTGCTGACTTGAAAATAACTTATTTACAAACATTGTTTAAATGTTATAATACAGTGTTAGTTAAATAGTTTAATAAAAGCATTAAAAATATAAAAACTAAAAAAAGAAAGTAAAATGGCAATCCACTGTGAGACCTAGCCTTACAAATGATTAAAAGGAAAGAATAACCTTACTATTATTGACATAAATAATTGGTAAAATAGCATTTATAATACTGGTGTGATAGAAAAGATAATGAAAAAGGTAGCCACCAAGATGAATCTAAGAATTTAGGTGTTCTCTCTGCCGCTTGCAGGACTTCCATATTTAATTCATTTTGTAAGTTTGGGGAGTTCTTATTTACTATTTTTTGAATAGGTTTTCTAGTCCTATTTACTGGGAGTCCAATCATTATAGGTTTCCTTTTCTAATTGAATCTGATATTTATCCTCACTTTTCCTGTCTTAATGCTCCCTCTTCTCCTAAATGTGAAATTTGTTTGAGGCTTCTCCAGCTGAAATTCTTTCTTCTGCTATTTTGGTTCTACTTCAAGGACTAAGTTTGTCACATTCATTCAGAATCTGAATCTCCCTGTTGTTCCTTTTTTCTCAGGGTTGAGGTCCATGAAGCTTGGGTCTCCTAGTGGGAACAGCAATATCCTGTAACCAGTGTGTGGGGTAAGGTTTTTAAAAAAAGTGTCAGGCTTTTCTGCTCTCCCGCCATTAGGATTGATGGTGGATCCCCACCGTCCTGAATGCATGCCTGATGGTGGGCACCTGGAGTAGGGTTGGGCATGCATAAATGGATACACCTGTGCTGAGAGACTGGGCTTATAAGGGTGGCGTCTCGGGGACACCAGCAGAGAGAAGAACCACGAGGAGCAGAGAGCACCAGAGAACACTGGCGAGCTCAGAAAGAGTGAAGACTTTTAGGGGCTGGGAGGCCTGCCAGCCTCCTGGCCCCCTGGCACCCCTGCCTGCTCTGTTACCTGGTAAATCCCAATAAAAGCCTGCAAAAGCCACCAAGTGCTCCAGGACCCTCTCCTTTACCCCATCAGCCTGGGTCATGGAGAACCTGCTCCGTGTCGATCCTGCCACTACACAGTGACTAAGCCAAAGACTGTTACAGGTGGTGCCCCGTGGAGGCAGTGCTGGTGAGGATAGGTAGCCCCAGGGAAAATGCAAAGAAAGTATTGGTGGGAGTGGAGACTGATAAACAGAAACAGCCCCCAGGATTCAGTGTTTGGCATTTCAACGTTTTTTGGATCTTCAGCAATTCCAGGGTCAGCCATTTCTGCCCCCTCCATGCCGATCTTCCAGAAGGCAGTTGCAGGCCTCTGAAGGACATGGAGAGGCTTCCAGCAGCCAACCTCAGTGAAGAAAAGTTTGGAGGCTTTGCAGCTAGCGGAAAGACTGAAACCGTTCCCAGCTTTGCTACTGTTATAGCCTCGAACAAAAAGGCAGAGGCCCAGAGCCAGGCACCTCGCTGAGCTGCGTGAGTGTGACTGTCCTATCGTTTTGCTGCTGAAGCTGCTATCTAGAGAGTTGCATATCTGGTGTTGCACAGGGGCTTTTCAGCAACTCCGGTGAGCACCCCCTGTTGCGTCTTCTGCTATCTTTGTGTGTTGGAACCCGGCCTATAGCCTGGCTGCCACTTGCTCCAGGCCCTCAGTGGTGGGAAGAGGGGATCCTTTGTGTTTACAACTTTAAAACATTGGACACTGCTTCAGATGAGGTAAAGGCCATTTGTGGCCTTAGTGACTCTTTGTTTTCCCTTGTTTGTTAAATAAATCCCATTATTATTGTTCTCGAAAAATGAGCAGTCTTGCAATTGTGTGCGCAGGTGAACAGTCTTAGTGCCCCTTGCTATTCTGTATCAATCAGGTCTCCAGGTTCATATTCTGGGAATGGTTTGCACCTGGCTTGGAGAAGCATGTATCTCTGGTGCTTAAGACCACTGCGTTCACATAGGCCTCTGCTGCTCTGCCCTTGGGGCAGCTACCGCTTGTGCTGGGAAGTATGCACTCAGTTTGCCTTCTAGATATGTGAGTTCCATCTGGGCTTTCTGTTGTTTGTTTTGGGAGTCAGATTTGGCTCTACCTGGCTTGCTTTCTTTGCTCTCTTCTGAGAGGTGGGGAGAGAGTCTTCAGTGGCCACATTGCCCCACATTGGCCATGCCACCCCAGTTGTGGGTTTCCTGACCTCCCAGGTTGGAGTCTGCCGAGTTCCCACTGCCCTGGGTTGGGCCCAGGCCCACCCTTGTGTCAGGAAAATTCCTCCGAGGAATTTTGGTTCTGGGTTTCGCTTGGTGTTTTGGCTTAAGAATTAGGCCTCCAGTTCAGATTTGCCCCCCTCATCTCCTGCTTTTTTCCCTCACTGGTCACCAACTTTAGTCCTTGAACTTCCTGGGGTGTCCTTTGGCTGTAAAGCTGGTTTGAAGCATCTGAATTTTTCTAGGAGCCCATTTCAATCCCCCCGCCCCCTGCAGTTGTTTTCAAGGAAGAGGGTGATGATTCCAGCCTTTTTAGTCTGCCATGTTCTTATTCTCTGAAAAGTTATCTGGCACAATATATATTATACATATTGAAAATACCATTAAAATATATGGAAAATAGCAATAGAATGGGGTAGACTCAGAATCCATTTGTCATGTGTCCCTACCTATTTGCTATAGCCTGAAGTTATGATATATTATGGAGTCTGAGTTTTCCTTACAGGGGTGGTGTAACAATATGAGGTTTAAAAACTGGCTTTCCATTAACTTATTATAAGTTACTGAAGTGGGGAATAATTAATATTAAAGGAGTTCACCTTTTTGTAATGGGAATCACATTACTGTTCTAGAAGCAACGTTGTCTTTTGCTCTCATTCAAGACTGCACAAATACAGTGCAGTATTGCATCAGTGTTAAATAAAGAGACAATCATTTACAGTTATTTTTTGCTACCCTGCTTGGATTTTGGTGTAAAGATATATGATGAAAGAAATCTGTTGTGTAGCATCTCTTATTGACAGAATGTGAATTGATTTCGTGCCTACTGTGCGGTCAAATGATACTGAGATCAATGTTTCTTGATTTTTGAGAAGCTTTTACTGTATATGGCCTGGAAACCCAAATATAAACAGAGGAAATCCTACAAACACACATTCAAATGGGAATATTTCTAGCAAGTTATGAGGTACCTCACAAGGGTATGGTTGATTTTTCCAAAAGCAAGAAATGAAGACTTTCAGAAAGCATCCATATTGAGTCCTTTGCCACCAACTCATTTATAGATACATGACTAATTACTATATTCAGTGTGCTGGAGAAATTTGCCTCATAATCTTAGCATTAATATTTACAAAATACTTTTATTTTCATAAATATAATGCAAACTTGTTTCTCAAAGGATCCTTCAAGGTAGGTATACATTTTTTGATACTTATAATTTAAAAATGATATCAACAAGTAAGGAAATTTGAATGAGTTATTGGTAACTGTCTTTCTTTTCAAAATGTATGTTTTCTGCTCTACGTTTTTTATTTCTAGAAGGAAATCTGCTTACATATGTTATTTCAAGGTGGCTTTTCTGGATAGGTATTATTGTTTGATTAATTGTTCCCCAAGGTATGTTTTTCTTCACCCAACTTTTGGCTCCTCAGGTCATGTTAAGTTGATTCTTCTTGATGGAAAGGTGTTGATGAGCAAACCTTCATCACCTCATTAGTTTCTAGTCAAATGTGGTTAGCTTGGGGGTAAGTAGCCACTGTCAGAAAAAGATAGAATAAAAAGTTACACCTGTTTACCTAAGATCATTCTGAACTCAACAGGGAGGATAAAAATAACTGTCCTTATTCTAAATTGCCTCAGGAAAAAGCCCAGAGCATTATTAACCTGGTATTATATTTTCATGCAGTCACTACTATTAAAATCCCCTACAAAACATGATTCAGAAACTCATATTGGTTTCTCACAGAATAGTGTTAAATTATATAACTTCAAAACTGGCTCAATATGCTTTTATAATTGAACACTGGTGTCATGAAGAGACGTATTGATTTATGACAATACAGCAAAATAATTTAACATGTAATATCTGGTTAAGCATCAATAAAAGGAAAATTAATTTTTATTCACTTTTATATGCCTTTTAAATAAAAATAAATTATATGTATATTTGGTGTTATTGTAAAAAGATATATGTGATGACAATAGGAAGAAAATAAACATGTCAGGGTTCACATGCTGTGCTATTTTGAATGTCCATTAAATGATTCGATGAATTATTGAGATTATGGATAGCATTTATAGATTTAAAGGAAAATAAATATTTGAGGTATAGCAAGTAAGTAAGCATTAAGTTTTATCTAATAAATCCTATCTTTTTTTAAGGTTTGTTACTTACTCATTTATGCATACAAGAGCTGGAGTGCTGGCCAGAGGTGTGTGGAGGGGGTAGGGGGGTGAGAAGATTCACCAGAGACAGGGTGGGGAGTAGAACAGGCATATTGACTGAAATACACTGCTGAGGGGAGCAGTGGGTGAGACAGGAGAAGTCTACTGTGCCGTGTGGGTAGCTCCCTGGCTGGGGATCAAACACATGCTCTAGTGGCTGCTGATAGCTTGATAGTGCTGAGATTTAACAACTTGCACCACCAGGGAGGCCCCAAATTCTATCCTTTTTGATTGCAACTTTTTAATTGGTGCAGTTGAAACTATGTACTTGATTTCAGGAATTTTGAGTACTATTCTATTGTATGTTTCCTGTTTTATGGTATTTTCCCCCTACGTTTTAACTTATGTTTTATCTTTGAGTAGATAAAACTCTTCTACTTTGTGAATTAATCTTTAAGATTTTCATAGATATGGCTCTCAATGATGGAAATACTTTGCTTTTATTACATATAATCCATTCTATTTTCTAGATACTTGTCTAAATTCAGATACCATATTGCAAGACTGGTTCCACACAACTTCTTTTTCTTATCAAGCTTCCTTTGGATACACAAAGAATTAAAGCCCAATATTTTAAATTCAAATTGTACATTCTAATGCTTAGCTCATATTTACATTGAAAAAGTATTGAGGGAAAATAGCCATTCTGCTGCCACAGCACAAGGCAAAAGGGACCAGAAAGTCCTCACACAGTTCTGCCTCCTTTTTTCTAGGTGTCATTACATATTACTGTTCTTTGTTGCTGAATATAGGCACAACACAGAAATCATTACTGAGGTTTAGTTAGCTGTAAACTCTAATTAATTGTAAACTGATCAAAGGTATTCATTCACTTAGGGCTGAATGGTTGGAAATGACACACCATATCTCAGAGTGAGAGTGAACATCAATGGCAAAGATTTGGTACACATTAGGAATATAGAGAAGATGGTGAATTTTTTTTTTTTTTAATAATTATCCAGAAGGTGATGTACTTTGGTCCCTAGCCTGTGGACAATACCTTAACTTAAAATTAGCTGATTTAAATGCTCAGCTGAAGTTGTCTGCTTACTAGGCTAGGCCTTAACTTTAGCATCTGTGACTGTCTTCCAAGGTTCTAGTCTGGGAACTTCACACCTGGAAATTCTCTTGGCACATTTACCTCTCTTTCTCTCTAGAAGGATAGTGTTTGCCAGTGAGGGAGATATGGCAGACAGAATAATGGAATGTGGATTCAAAACTTGTTCTAACTGCCAGGTTTCTACCCTAAGTGAGCGCCAAGTTTCCCATAGATGAAAGGTAACTCCATACTGGCTCTCATCCTACCTCCCTCAGGCAAAAACTGCCAATTGAGCTGTTTTGCTTTAAATCAGATGTCCAGCTAATTTTATCTTTTATTTTCTCTTGTGTTACTTTGTCCAGTTCAGCAATGTGCTGTTCCTATTCTATATAAGATTGCATTTCAGGGTGAGGATATGATTGTCTTATCAAAAGGACAAAACATTTGTTAGGAAATATGGGGAAAGGCATTCCAATCTAGTTGTCCTTCAATATCTTTTGTCTTCTTCCATGAAGATAAAAAAATTTAGAAGGGTTTATGGCCTTTAAGAATAAAGATGACAGGGCCTCCCTGGTGGTGCAAGGGGTTAAGATGCAACCTATGAAGATGTCCGCAGCCACTGCAGCACAAGTTCAATCTCCAGCAAGGAAGCTGGCATGGCAGACCTCTCCTGACTTGCCCGCTGCTCCCTCAGCAGATTATTTCAGTCATTCTGCCTGTTCTGCTCCCCACTCCATCTCTGGTGAATCCTCTCACCCCCACACCTCTGGCTTGTACCCCAATTCTTGTATGCATAAATAAATAAATCTTTAGAAACAAAACAAAACAAAAAAGAATAAAGATGACAATTTCCATCTCCTCTTTGCCACGTCTATGTATCTGATTACTAGACTATAGACAATGGGGTTTCTGTGCCCTTAGAAACACCTGGTGTATTCTTTTTGTCCTCTTGCCCCCCTTTTCCCATCCTGTGGTTTGGAGTGTGAATCTTAAGCCTGAAGTTTCATCTCGGCCTATGATCATACTTGGAACACCTAGAGATAAGGAAGAGGAGGTTGTAAGGAGTCTGTTTCACTGAGGTCTTTGTAGAGGTCCTTGCATAAGATTTTGTAGGCTGCCTTGACTACCCTGGAATTGTGAAAAACCTGATTTACACATGAAGGGGAACTAAAGCTTTGGTGTTAAAACTTGTATTTTTAATTTTTAGTTATTCTCAGCTGAAACTGATCACAGTACAATTTCAAGAAAGCTGCTTTTCCCCCTCATGTACTCCAAGTGGTCAGGCATTATTAATTAAGCATGCCATAGATCCACATAGACTTCTTAACACTACAGTTTGGAAAACCTGCTAGAAAGGCATAGGGTTTTAAGAATATTCTTGGAATAAATATATTTTTAAAGGCAGATTTGTTTAAATATGACACAAATCTTGCTTCTGTGTAGTAGTTTAATGCAATTAAACCTTATTTAATGCTTAATGACACCTCAGTCCTCAGTGAATTTAAAGAATATACTTGAATTTAAAGAAACATTTTTGTTTATGGTAGAGGTTTTCATTTGTACCCCTGAAATTCTCTAAACGTTGGTTAAACAACATTTACACTAACAGTGGCAAAATAAAACTTTTAAGAGCTCAGATGAAATACAAACTGGAAAGAACTTTTGATATATTTTTTTCTGTTGGTTTCACTCATTTAGTTTTAGTCAGTAACCAGCAATTTCTGTAAACAGTGGTAGGTGTATGGGGTGAATATCTGTGTCCCCCTAACATAGTCTGAAGTCACCTAACCTTCAGTATGATAGTATATGGAGATGGGGCTTTGGGGCAGTAATCAGAGTTAGATTGCATCATGGGGGGTGGTCTTTGTGATGGGATTAGTGGTCTTATAAGGAAAGCAGGAGTCCTCTCTTTCTCTCGCTCCCTCCCTCTCTCTTTTTCCCTCTCTCTTCACCACACACCTGCACCCAGGAGGAAAGATCATTCAAGACTAAAGTAAGAAGGTATCTTTCTACAAGCCCAGAAGAAGATTCCCATCAGAAACTGACATGCTCTTCCCCGAATCTTGGCTATCCAGACCCTTGAACTGAAGATAAATGTATGATGTTGTAGTCATCCAGCTTATGGCATTTTGTTTTGGCACCCTGAGACAGCTAAGATCATAGGTTATTCAATAATAACATCTGTAAGATGATAGACACTTCAGATGGAGGTTTGCTTTGCCTTTTTCTTGCTGCCAAATTGTTGTCTACACTGCTTGTTGAATTTTTCTCTTTCTGTTGTCAGGTGCTGCACAGGCAAAAGTTGGGTTGTAAACTGTATCATTACTGTCAACTCCCTTGTTATAGAAGACCTTCTTAGATCTTGGCTATTCTGTGCTATCTGGATTATCATTCTTCTTTCCCTAATCAATTTATAAGACAATTTAAAAAAATTTTTGTTGAGTTAATATTGGTTTACATTGTTGTTTCCATTATAGAAGTACAGGATTTCTCCCCTCCAGGCATTTTTGCCATAGTGCACCCATCACCAAAGAATCCACAGTCCACCATCATAGACCCTTGTGCTTCCTCACTTCTTGTTCTCACCCCTTCTCTTCACCTCCCCTTCCTACTCTGGCTGCCCCCATTCCACAGTCAGGATTAGTTTTTCAGTGTGGCTTTATATGACCCTTTGTTTTGCTTTTTCATATTCCACATATATGTGACACCATTCCGTTTTTATAATTTGGAGATAGCGCCATTTGGCAGAGTTGTTTTCCAAATGATGACAACCCCCCAGAACCTTGTATGAGTGGCTGGTGACAAGGAAAGTTCAGCTGGTATCACAAGAGTTTTCTTATTTTGGGCCACAATATCAAGATGTTGCTAATGAGATGCACTATTCAAACTCACACATGCTTCACTGACTGTGATGCTGTAGGCATGATTTCAATTTTTAAAAGATCTTATAATATGGGAGTCATGTTACCCAGCTGTGACTTTTAACAACTCTTAAGTCAGCTAAACAAACCTACCAAAAATGATTATGTTGCATTTTATATGAATTTCAGGGCATAGAGGAGGCAAGTTAAAATGTCAGTTTCCTTCTCTATTTTCTTTTCATAAAAAGTTTAATGACAAATTATCACCTAGGTGCCTAAGTAGAACCTTTACAATTTTCTTAAGCCCTTGATCCTGGATCTCTTAATGTGATAGCTTGATATGAAAAGTGTGCTTATGAGTCTTACAAGCTCTATTATTAGTTCTATTTAGAACTATGTCAACATATTCTGAGCACTTTACACAGGAAACTTCACATTCTTTGAGCATTCAAGTAATCATCTTTTATAATAGAATATTTTCATGCTAAAATGTTTTACATAATATTTTTGAACTTAGGATTATCAGTCAACATGTGACAATTGAACTTGCAATAGCATGAAACAATGTTATTCTGAATCAATTTCCGAATTAAAAATCAGCTCTTAAAAAACAAATACCTTGGTCAAGAAACATTAAAATAAAAGATCAAATAAAAGATCAACCTTAAAAATGAAAAATTCAGTTGAACACAACTGCAGCACTTGAATAAATGTATCTGATCCTTGTACTTCTCTGAATCTTCAGAGGTGTGCAAACCCATGTTTATGGAATAAAGTAATGCTTGACTGCTTGTAACTATGAGTTGCCTAATCTTCTGAACTTTATGCCTTTATTATAATAAAAAGGAACCAAAGGAACACATGTAATACAACAATCTAGTTGTTTTTTTTTTTTAAACTAGCTCCCAACAACCTGCTTTTAATTAGTCAACACAAAGTCTGAGTGCCACAAATCATAACTAAAACACACTGATTTCTAAGTCATATACTGCCTCATAATTATGTTACTCATAAAATTTCAAGGCTACTTCTTATTAATAGTTGTATATCAATCACAGTAAACCTTCACTTGGAGTCAGTATTTAATTGTTAGGATTCGCATGTTACCAAGGAAGAGATTTTAATATTAAAAAAGATAATGAAACATGTTACAGTTTTTACTGACTCACAATTGTTTTAATATTTTCAGCAATGCACTCTTCTACTTTTTCATGTAGTTAACATGAAAAGTTGCCCATAAAAGGTTTAGGACAGTTCCGTTTTGGTTTTTTTTTTTTAATCTCTCCGTAATTTTCCTGTTAATTATGGCAATCCCTTCCCCTCTGAATCTACAAATGAGACCAGGTTTTCACAGCTCATAATACAGCTTGATGGTAGTACAGAGATGAAAATGTTTTTAATCCTTAAAAATGCTATTAACATGTCCTTTTAACAGTTCAATTCTGTTAATAAATAATACAGAATCTTCATTTTCCCAGCCAAATATTAATTCAGCTGCTCTGATGTCTTCAAATACAATAAAGAGACAATAACAAAAACAAAGAGAAACCCCACCAACTGGGAGAACATTTTTGCACCCAACACTAATGATAAAGGACTGATCACAAAAATCTGCAAAGAGCTGATGAGACTCAGCAACAACAAAGAAAATAATCCAGTCAAAAAATGGGCAGAAGAGCTAAAAAGAAACTTCTCTGAAGAGGAAATGCAAACGGCCAACAGACATATGAAAAAATGTTCAACATCACTTGTAATCAGGGAAATGCAAATCAAAACTACCATGAGATACCATCTCACACCAGTGAGAATGGCACATATTAAAAAAACTAGCAACAACAAATGTTGGCGAGGGTGTGGAGAAAAAGGAACTCTTCTGCACTGTTGGTGGGAGTGCAAACTGGTCCAACCACTATGGAGAGCTGTGTGGAGATTTCTGGACCTACTAAACATAGAGCTTCCATATGATCCAGCAATTCCACTCCTAGGTATTTACCCAAAGGACACAGAAACATCAATTCCAAAGAGCACCTGCACCCCTATGTTTATAGCAGCACTGTTTACAATAGCTAAGCTTTGGAAACAACCCAAATGCCCAAAAATAGATGACTGGATCAAGAAGATGTGGTACATATATACCATGGAATATTACTCAGCATTCAAAAATGATAAACACATGCAATTTGCAGCAACATGGATGGCGCTGGAAGGGATCATGCTCAGCGAAATAAGCCAAAAAGAAAAAGAAAAATACCGGATGGTCTCACTCATAGCAGGCATCTAGAAAACTTAAATAAGGGACCAGGAAAATGAATATAAGAAAGTGAAAATCAAAATCAACAAAAAACTATGAACCAGAGACACTTTTTGGGGGGTGGGGGGCGGGAGGGGAAGGATTGGGGTCAGAATGGGGCGTTTGCAATTGTATGGGGGAATATAAAAATAAAATTTAATATTAAAAAAAATACTTTCAAATACTAAAAAAAAAAAAAATCTATTATAAATTAAACAAGCTAGATTCAGAAAAAGGTAGACGGGGACATTTTTCAGTGATTATATTTTGAAAAAAATGGCCAAACTATAAGACTATATTTACATTTCTCTTCAACAAATGTATGTATAAATAACTTTAAAGAAGCATTGGTTTAATTATGGTTGGTTGCTGGTTCTTTTAATGGTCAATTTGAGTAAGTAAGTGGTTCATTCAATATGCTGTGACATCATTCACAATACAAAAATCTAAGTACTTTTGCCACAGTTAATTTTGTTGGACCCAATGACAGTAAAGTTAATTGAAAAGATGGCATATTTCCAGGAAAATTGTCATGGCTTGCTAGACTAAAAAAGAAACATGTAAATGAAATATTACAAAACATGATTCTTAAGTTCAAATTGAAACAAATATATTTTTCTAAATGTAGTGACAAATATATTTTTAAACAAAAGACTGTTTTACTCTACATAATAAAATAATATTATTGAATCATCCTGCTGTACAATAGTCTCTAAATCAGGGATCAACAAAACTTTTTCATTAAGGGTCAGGCGGTCAATGTTTTGGCCTTTATGGATTATCCAATCTCTGTCGCAATTACTCATCTGTCATTGTAGCTCAAAATTAGCCATAGATTCTCTCTATATAAATGAATTGATGTGGCTGTGAGCCAATACAACTTTACTTATGGATACTGAAACTTGAAATTCGTATAATTTTGTGTATCAGTAAATTCTATTACTTTGATTTGTGTTTTCAATTATTTAAAAATATAAAATCCATTGTTGGCTCCCGAGCCATTCAAAATAGTTAATAGTAAGATTTGACCCATGAGCTAAAGTTTGCTGACTCCTAATGTAAATTATATGCTAACTTTTAGCACTTTTTTTCTTATATGACATGCTCTGGTAATTAATTTTTCTTCAATTTTTTTTCCCCAAAGAGACATGATTAATTTCATATCATATCCAAAAGCAGGTTTATGTCATACACTACAAAAAATGTATGAAATCTTTGCAAAGGAGCTTATATTTCTCAATATGAATGGGTTATTCATATTCCTTATAATAGTCTTTTATCTTAGCTTTATTTTTAAAGTTAGGTGAGACCACAACGATTTGGCACCCTTATAATGTATAGAAGTTGTAATGAGACATGCAATTCAGTAAACATACATTAGAAGGTCAGCATGATATAATTCAAGGAAAAGGAAGTTGGTTTGCTCTGGTAAGGAAATTAACAAATTAAAATTGATCAGAAATTATCTTTCTATATTTTACAATGTTTTCATATAAAAATGATACCAAGAACTAATGACAAAAAATATTTTTCAACATAAGATTAAAATCAAGGAAAAAGTAAATCCATCTATTGGAAAATAAATATTAAAATGTTCAAATGCATACTGACCCCAATAGTTCACCAGTAGTGTTGGGAAATTTCACATCCCAAATGGTTTCTGTGCGTAGGATACTGGGATTTATTTAGCTTATTTCCTTCGTTTTCATCCATATAACTCAGTGTGGGAGTTGAGCACTACAAGCAAGATGAATATAATTCAGATCAAATCTAATCTTGGAAAGGTTACATACCTGGGGCCTCCGGCGGTTTCTACAGATTTTCACCTGGTGAAAAAAATCTATTCAGGCATTTATTCCTGCACAAGGTTGTAAGTTGTAAACACTTTACTGTAAGCATTACTTTAGAATAACTAGAAATTAGAATGTAATTGTTCTTAGTGCTAAATGATTCAAACATAAAATATTTGTGTGGATAGCTGGAAGTAGGAAGCAAAATATAATTTAGTGAACCAAATGTTCACTAGATCAGCCCATTATTAAAAGCTCTTTGGACACAGAAATATACTCACATGCAAAAGAACCCATGTTTACGGAACATAAATAAATCGACCTCTGATTCAGTTATGTCATTTACTAAGTTATTGCTTGGGGTCCCTTGAAATGTACATGTTGAAGCTCTAGTCCCAATATGATGGAAATGTCTTTTTAGCTACATTGTCCAGTGAAAGTGAAAAAATCATTTTTCCTCACTTCAATCAATTGAAATTAAAATATAAAACCTGCAGTAGCATATTTTTCATTATACAAAACTACTGTTTGTGTGAGACCACATTACACTTTTACCTTTGCATTTGATAAGCTATTTTATTATAGTTTGCATGGGTTAGGTGTATGCTCTGTTTCTATTATGCATAAACACATCTTCAATCTAGTTATATTTTCAGTTCAAATGATTTTTTTCTATTATTCATATAATATTGTCATGTATTTATTTGCATATTTTATGTAACAGCATGAAATTTGTCTTTAGAATATAAAAACTTCATCAATATGGAATAGCGATTCTTTCAATATTTAGAACACTTTAAGTATTTTTCTTTTCTCTTAGATGAGTTCTGTGATATGAGACATTGCCCAGTTAATATTCTTGACACATTTATTTTCAAAGGATTTCCAAATTTATGCAGAATATCATTAATTTATGGCCTAAAATAGTAAACTCTGGCATAGGTAATTTAAATTCTTACATATCTATCTTGGAAGAAATAGCAGCTGGTATAAAAAAATTTTTGGTGTTTTTGGACCCTTTATTCAGTTTCCCTGTATTCCTCTTATAAGTCACATCATCCAATATTTTCGGTATGAAAACATTTGTTTTCGATCATAGCAGACAATACTTTAGCAAATATCAGTAAAAAAATCAAATTTTAAAGTAAAAGATGTATTTTTCCTACACTGTTTTGTTCATTTACATGATTCAGACTGAAAATATTTGTGAAAGATTTTTTCATTTTCTGAAGCAGATTCTGTACAAAGTGTCATGAATAAAGTTGTTAGTATCATTCTTTGTATGCAAAATTTGAAATAGAAGACAATGGGCATATGACATTGTATTTTTGCTGTTGTTTATTCACTTGGTCATGGAAGATTTTGATGGTATATGTTACTCCTTTTTAGGATTTTCTTAAACAACAGGAATGTTTGACAAATATTTAACAATTAAAGATAAAATAAGTGTGTCATTTTCATTTTTTCACCATACACACTGCGTAGTAATGAGATCAGTTTGAAACCCAAAAGGGAAAATTTACTTGTAACTTTACTTGACAGGTATGATTTAAGTTGAAATGAAAATTTCCTATAGTACAGATATTAATTTTTACATTGCACCTTTTTCTAACAAGAATGTAGATTTTAATTGTAATTAATAGTGTTATGTAATTTTGCAAATGCTGCACAAAATATTTTAAGAAAACTTTAATGATACTTGTAAATTTAGAGTTGTTTTCCAATTTGTGCAGTTCTCTTTTGGGTTTTATGTTATTGATACTGAGTTCAAATAAGAATTATTAATTCACTTGACAGACTTTTTGAAACTGAAGTGCTTTTGCGTCAGTCAAATGAATTATTAAAAAAACAAACCAGTTTTGTCACTGTGGAGGAGAGTTATTAAGTGAAATGATTTTTTTGTACTCAGTTCAGTTGTTGAAAAAACTAAGAGTAGTTTAAAAAACAATTAAAAAAACTATCATGTTATTTTTAAATATATTTGGAATGTGTTGAGGAAAGAATGAATCTAATTTTTAACTGTGGTTTTAGAAAATCTAAATACAGGGCCTCCCCGGTGGCGCAGCGGTTGAGCGCTGGGTTGCAAAGCTGCCCGCAGCCTCTGTGGCGCTGGTTCAATCCCCGGCTGCTCCCCGGCCCCCGGAGGAGGGTCCCACATGGCGCGCAGACCCTTCCTGCCGCCCGCTGCTCCCCTCAGCAGTGTACTTGGTCCTTCTGCCTGCTCTGCTCCCCGCTCTGGCTCTGGTGAATTCTCTCAACCTCTCGCGCTTCTGACTGTACCCAGTGCATGTATAAACAAAACAAACAAACAAACAAATAAATAAAAACATGCCTCTAAAAAAAAAAAATTCTAAATACAGATCAAGAAGTTTCAGAAAAAATTTTATATGTGAATTGAAATGTGCAATAAGTGAAAATGTGTTTTAGACTTTGAACTTCGTATGAATCATAGAATGTAAAATTTCTAGTAATTTAATATTAAATACTAATATAGTTGTCTAGATATACTGGGTTAAATAAAATGTATTATTAAAAAATTATTTTGTCCTATTTTATTTCCCTATTTAATATGACCACAGGAAATGAAACATGAAATTAGTTGTATAGTTTGCATAAGTTACTATTAGAACTGTTTGGACTTTTACCATCATATGTAAAATGTGTTGTGAGAAAATATACCTAGGACTCCAGACTGACTGTGGGGACATCCCTTTCTCAGTTCCATACAACAGCTTTGGTGAGGTCCTGATGGGGCAGAATTCCCTGTCTAAATATGGCATGTCTGTGGGGCACTTCCCTGTGCCCTGGCTCTCTCTCTCTTTCTCTCACTCTCTTTTTTTTTGTAGAAACAGTAGAAAACTTTTAAAGGGTAAAAATCTATGCAATCATTTTTTTCATTTTAGTTTCTAGCAAAGTAAATATGACAGATGATCAAGAAATATTTTATAAAACAGATAAATTATTAAATCAATGAAAGAATGCATGAATGAACTCTCAGGAACAATGTGTTTTGTAGTTGCAGTTTAAATGAATAATTTTTGTTTTCTCTCTGGTGCTACAGATGGGGAACTTCAACTTCTTTGGTGCTAAAGATTGGGAACTTCAACTTCATTCCTTTTCATCTATCAATGTAAGTTCCGAAGGACAAATGTCCTTACTCGGTCGACCATATGTCCCAATTTGCTTAGGAGATTCCTACTCTATATTTGTCTGTTGTCATTATAAATAGCTCCTATGATGAGAGAAAGATTCTTGCACTGGGTTATGGGGACTGCTACACATGTGGCATCTGACTGGATATATGATGCTGAGGACAATTTATTAGCCACCTGTGAAAGGGAAGGACATAATGTGCACTGTAGAGCCATACCTGGTAGTACATAGGAACAGAGTGAGCAACTCGGGGCTGTGGGAGACAGGTTTTCTAGTACCTAGTGTGTGGTGTCTCTTGGATCTGGTGGTTGAAGGATGTGATTGGATTGATTGTTTGAATAAGTCTGCTTCTGGCAAGAAACTGAAAGCTGCTCTTAGGACATAGGCAGGAAAAGTGTCTGGTCTCCAGAGGAGAGTGACCTGATCCACGGAGGAAGAGTAGGGAGAGAAAATTTTATTTAAGCTCCTTTGTGTCCTCTGACTTTGCTGATGTTAAGGCAGCACATAATATGCAACTGTAATTCTAGACCTCATACCACAGTGCCCCTCCATCAAAAATGTTTTATTTTGGATTATAGTTTGTGATGATTGTTATGAACTGGTGTTCTTGAATTGACTTCTTGGTGTAAAAAAAATGAAAAGATCCCACCCGCCTCTCTTGTCTAACCTCTGGTTTCTAAAGCAAGTGAATGAGAATATACATGTTTTGAAATTTTTACCCTTTTACAATGAAAATTAGAATTGGAGATTAAATGTTTCCTTCCTAATGGTGTCTTTTCATGGGTAGTTTTTCCTTTCTGCACATATAATACTTCCTTTCCTTTTAGACATTAAGCAAAATAGTCAAAGATGCATTAAATGTTGATAAAATGTTCTTCATAGACTTAAGTACCTGTTAAGATATGCATTTGTATTTCAATAGTATATTGTGATTTAAATAACCAGTTAGATATTTTGTCCTTAATTTTTCAAATGGAGCTATGGCTGTCTCTTGGAGAGAGTTGAAGAAGGTGGGAAGCTGATGAGTGGGTGGGGCCGGGGGTGGCAATGCAAACTTACACTCATCCTATTTAGCCTTTTTTCAGTAGGGATCACAGTGCAGAGTATCAATTAAGAAAACTTAACAACTCAAAGCACACTGAGGTAAATGTGACATAAATGGAAAAATAGGAAAATATATGACTCATGTGTGTCTTTCGCAGTTTTTGTCAAGATGTGGGGCTGAGAGTTGAACAAGAAAGAGAAGGGAATTTCCTTATAGGGTTGCTAAGAGAGTGAGCAACTAATTGTACATAAACGAGCAAGTTGCCAACCTGAAAGCTGTCCTTAGTTCTGTGACTACAAAATTGTCCACATAATGGAATTTTTTTCCACATTAGTAACAAAGAACTAGTACATTTAGACTTAGAATATTTGGATGTTAAGTTATTATACAGAACTTGATATTCAAATTGCTTTTTACTAGTATTTTATGTTATCCATTTTGTGTAAATTTGTATCTGCATTTGAGTGTATTTGGAAAAGAAAATACCAAGATACAGTAATTTTCTAAGTAATTTTAGTAGCATTTATCCCCAGAAAAGAAGTAAGACTTCTTCCATCACCAACAAACTCACTTGACAAACCCTCAAGCATGAATCAGTCCAATTCTCCCATAAAATTATGTCTGCCTGTGCCAGCCACATACAGTAGACAGATATTCTATGGGAAATCTGCAAAGATGTACAGCTTATCATGGGTACAAACAAGTTGGGAGAGCTAAGGTATCTTTTCAAATTAGGAATAACTTGTATGTTTTGAGCTTACCTAGTTTGGGAGACAAAGGATTTTTTTGAAAAGGCAAATGAAAGGAGCTGTAGAAGGAAAAGTGTATATATTTACTAAGTTAATCCTCACAAATACCTGTTAGTGCATGACTGAAGGAATCCCAAAGACCCCCAAATTTACATACTCTAAAACACAGTCCTCCTGTCCGCTGCATAAACATCCCAGCCATGCCAGGGTGTAAATGAGGCACAGAAGTAAGAGTGCTTCAGTCCAGCCCACCTGATTTTCATGTTATATAGACCCAAGGCCACTCAGTTCACCCTTAAAAATTAGGAGATTAAATATTTGGAGATTAAATGTTTCCTTCCTAAACATTTAGGAAGTAGCACACTGGGCCCTGTGGTCTAAGGTGGATGCTTGTCAGTGGGGAACCGGAATATGGTACCTCCCCTAACAAACTCAACATAATTTTATGGTTGAAGAATTACTGTTACGGTTAAATAATGTTTCATCAGGATGGTGTTTATGTGATTAGAAAAGATGGATGACTCAATCTATGCTACAAAAGATTAGTTTCATTTTGAAGTTTTCATCTATGAGCATATTTAAAAGTAACTTTTATTTCAGAAAAAACATTGTTCCCTGTTACTGAGGATTCTTTGGAAACTTGTGGATCAATTTTTATTACAAAATGTTAACTAATGTATAGGAAATTTTAACAATGTTACAGAGATATTGATGCAAAGTGCTTTTTTCCACCAGCCCCAGGACATCCACTGAAGTTTCTTCATCCATATTATGAATATTGCCACAAGCACTTTAAAAACATTAAACCAATGTTAATTACGTAGAGCAATCTGGGAAGAGAGTCAGTAAATAACATTTATAAATTTGTGTGATTAGAGAATATTTTCTAGACTTCAGTGAATACGTGTTAAGAGTGTTTGACTTTAATAGTATTTAATACTATTATTTTGTTCTTATTTCTCCTTACCTCATAATGAACATAATGTATTAAATTATCTCATTTTTCTTACATTTTAAATTCAATCCAGTACTTATTTTAGAAAACGCATCATATTTTACATTTCTCAATTTAGAAAGGATAGGGCTATTAATATGGCATATATGATTTGGGCTACATATTTTCATTAGTATTGGTGCAAATACATAGAAATATTTGGTACTGAAAATTATATATTATGCTAACTATGTACTCTAGTGCTTGTTTAAATCACCATTTATATCAATTTTATTTAAAGGAATTCAATTGATTAGTTTATCCCATAACTTAGAATTACTTACTATGAGACAGTTTTACTGGCAAAGCTGAGGATATGTAGCACCAAAGGCAAGCAAATTAGGGGAAGAAAAAGAAAGGGAAACTGCTTAGGCGTGAGAGAAGATGAGCAAACAGCTAGAAGAGAATCCACACTCAGTGCTACTTGAGAAGGATGTATGCTTCACTAAGGTGTGTTGGGGAGGCACTAGCAGTAATTCAATCTGACCCCAAACATTCTTTAGGAAGAATGTAGAGGAACATAAGGTGATATAAGAAAAGGGTTGAGTTAGGATTTCTTTTTTCCCCAAAGCACTTAATATCTGTGGAAATTCCTTCTAAGTCCAATTGCATGTCATCAAAACCAGAATTTAAAGAAGAGTTGATATATTATCTAATCTCCAAATACGCAGCATCTTCCAGATGGAAAGATGAATTAATTAATCAGGTTCAAGAGGCTAAGTCCACTTTTTTGGTAATAGAAATTAGTGTGAAAATTTTTGTGTTATCAGATCTGTGTAATTATATAGTTTCAAGACACTATGTAAAATATTCATATATGAACTAAGTCAAAAACCCTTCAGATAATTTTCAAAATTCTTTATACTCCACAAGTGTCAATCATTTGGTGTTTTGGAGGCAAGAACAATAAATCAATTTGATCCAGGAAACATAAATAAAATTAAATTTAGTTGTTATACTTTATCTTGGAATGATTTATTATTCTTTTCTATTTTTAATATAGGAATATGTATAGAACATGGAAGAGAGCTTAGATATTAAAGAATCTCATTCAAATATCTCTATATAACAACAATAATGTGTAAGGCAAATTTTGGATGTATTATATATAATATGTATTAAATACATATAGTAAATGCATATCCTGCAATTTATTATAAATCTTTTTTTCTTATTGCTTGGTTACTAATCTAATCCCCTCACACATTCCTTCCTGGGATAGAAGACATTTTATTTTATTTTTTTTTTTTTTGAGCGTATTAACCATTTTATTTTATTTTTTTTTTATAAATTTTATTGTTATATTCCCCATACAATTGCAGCCCCCCATTCTGACCCCAATCCCTCCCCCCCCGCCCCCCAAAAAGTGTCTCTGGTTCATAGTTTTTTGTTGATTTTGATTTTCACTTTCTTATATTCATTTTCCTGGTCCCTTATTTAAGTTTTCTAGATGCCTGCTATGAGTGAGACCATCCGGTATTTTTCTTTTTCTTTTTGGCTTATTTCGCTGAGCATGATCCCTTCCAGCGCCATCCATGTTGCTGCAAATTGCATGTGTTTATCATTTTTGAATGCTGAGTAATATTCCATGGTATATATGTACCACATCTTCTTGATCCAGTCATCTATTTTTGGGCATTTGGGTTGTTTCCAAAGCTTAGCTATTGTAAACAGTGCTGCTATAAACATAGGGGTGCAGGTGCTCTTTGGAATTGATGTTTCTGTGTCCTTTGGGTAAATACCTAGGAGTGGAATTGCTGGATCATATGGAAGCTCTATGTTTAGTAGGTCCAGAAATCTCCACACAGCTCTCCATAGTGGTTGGACCAGTTTGCACTCCCACCAACAGTGCAGAAGAGTTCCTTTTTCTCCACACCCTCGCCAACATTTGTTGTTGCTAGTTTTTTTAATATGTGCCATTCTCACTGGTGTGAGATGGTATCTCATGGTAGTTTTGATTTGCATTTCCCTGATTACAAGTGATGTTGAACATTTTTTCATATGTCTGTTGGCCGTTTGCATTTCCTCTTCAGAGAAGTTTCTTTTTAGCTCTTCTGCCCATTTTTTGACTGGATTATTTTCTTTGTTGTTGCTGAGTCTCATCAGCTCTTTGCAGATTTTTGTGATCAGTCCTTTATCATTAGTGTTGGGTGCAAAAATGTTCTCCCAGTTGGTGGGGTTTCTCTTTGTTTTGGTTATTGTCTCTTTTGCTGTGCAAAAGCTCTTTAATTTGATGTAGTCCCAGCTGTTTATCTTTGCCTTCACTATCACTGCTTTGGGTGATGTGTCTGTAAAGATGTCTTTGATGTGCAAATCACGTAGTGTTTCACCTATATTTCCTTCTATATATTTTATGGTTTCAGGTCTTATGTCTAGTTCTTTAATCCATTTTGAGTTGATTTTTGTGTATGGTGTGAGGTGGTGGTCAAGCTTCATTCTTTTGCATGTAGCGACCCAGTTTTCCCAGCACCATTTATTGAACAAACTTTCTTTGCTCCAATGCATATTCTTTGCTCCTTTGTCAAAGATTAGTTGACCATAAATCTGTGGGTTTATTTCTGGATTTTCTATTCGATTCCATTGGTCTGTATGTCTGTTCTTGTTCCAATACCATGCAGTTTTGATGATTATGGCTTTGTAGTATAGTTTGAAGTCTGGGAGTCTGATGCCTCCATTCCCTTCTTTTTTTTTCAGGAGAGCTTTGGCTATTCGGGGTTTTTTGTGATTCCATATGAATTTCATCAATAATTGTTCTATTTCTTTGAAGAATGACATTGAAATTTTGATTGGAATAGCATTGAATCTGTATATTGCTTTTGGAAGGATGGCCATTTTAATAATGTTTATTCTTCCAATCCATGAGCAGGGGATGTCTCTCCATTTCTTTGTGTCTTCTTCTATTTCTTTTAACAGTGTTTTATAGTTTTCTTTGTATAGGTCCTTTACCTCTTTTGTTAGATTTATTCCCAAATATTTGATTTTTTTTGTTTCAATAACAAAAGGGATGGTCTTTTTGATTTCTTCTTCTTCAGATTTATTGTTTGTGTATAGGAAGGCTACTGACTTTTGCCTGTTGATTTTGTATCCTGCCACTTTACTGAACTGATTGATGAGTTGAATTAGCTTTTCTGTGGAGTTTTTGGGGTTCTCTATGTATAATATCATATCATCTGCAAATAGTGATAGTTTGACTTCTTCTTTTCCTATTTGGATTCCTTGGATGTCTTTCTCTTGTCTTATTGCCCTGGCTAGGACTTCCAGTATTATATTGAAAAGCAGTGGTGAGAGTGGACATCCTTGTCTTGTTCCAGATCTTAATGGAATTGCTTTCAGCTTTTCACCATTGAGAATGATACTGGCTGTTGGCTTGTCATAGATGGCCTTTATGATGTTGAGGTATGTTCCTTGTATCCCAAGAATTTCAAGGGCTTTTATCATGAATGGGTGTTGCACTTTGTCGAAAGCTTTCTCAGCATCTATTGATATTATCATATGGTTTTTATATTTCTTTTTGTTGATGTGTTGGATAACGTTGATTGATTTTCGGATGTTAAACCATCCTTGTGCCCCTGGAATGAATCCAACTTGGTCGTGGTGAATTATCTTATGGATACATTGTTGGATTCTGATAGCTAAAATTTTATTGAGGATTTTTGCATCAGTGTTCATTAGGGAGATTGGCCTGTAGTTTTCCTTTTTTGTGTTGTCCTTGTTTGGTTTTGGTATTAGTGTAATGTTGGCTTCATAAAACGTGTTTGGTATTGTCCCTTCCTTCTCAATTTTTGGAAGAGTTTGTGAAGGATAGGCACTAATTCGTCTCTGAATGTTTGGTAGAATTCCTTTGTAAATCCATCAGGTCCTGGGCTTTTGTTTTTGGGGAGGTTTTTGATTACCATTTCAATTTCGCTAATTGTAATTGGTCTGTTTAGGTGTTCTATTTCTTCTTTATCTAGCTTTGGGTGATTGTAGAGTTGTAGGAATTTGTCCATCTCCTCTAGATTGTTAAACTTGTTTCCATATAACTGTTCATAGTAGTTACTGATTATTCTTTTGATTTCTGCTGTGTCCGTTGTGATTTCTCCTCTTTCATTGATGATCCTGTTTATTTGTGCTTTCTCCCTTTTTTCCTTTGTGAGCCTGGCTAGGGGTTTGTCTATTTTATTGATTTTTTCAAAGAACCAGCTCTTGGTTTCATTGATCTTTTGGATTGTTTTTTTAGTTTCAATTTCATTTATTTCTGCTTTGGTTTTTATTATTTCTTTTCTTCTACTGGTTTTGGGGTTTTTTTGTTGTTCTTTTTCTAGATCTTTGAGCTTCGAGATTAGGTTGTTTCTTTGCGTTCTTTCTTGTTTCTTCATGTGAGCTTCTATTGCTATATATTTTCCTCTTATTACTGCTTTTGCTGCATCCCATACATTTAGGATATTGGTGTCCTCCTTGTCGTTCAATTCAAAAAATTTTTTAATTTCTTCTTTGATCTCCTCATTAGTCCAATGGTCTTCCAGTAGTGTGGTTTTTAATCTCCATGAGGTAGGAAAGTTCCTTGCCTTCTTTTTATGGTTTATTTCTAGTTTGATGCCTTCATGGTCAGAAAAGATGGTTGATATGATTTCAATCTTGGTGTATCTGTTGATGTTTGTCTTGTGCCCCAGTATGTGATCGATCCTGGAGAATGATCCGTGTGCGCTTGAGAAAAATGTGTACTCCGTTTTTTTGGGGTTTAGTGTTCTATAGATGTCTGTTAAGCCCAATTGCTCTAGGTCTTTATTTAGAGCTTTGGTTTCTTTACTTATTTTTTGTCTTGTTGATCTATCCATTGTTGATAGTGGTGTGTTGAAGTCTCCCACTACGTATGTGTTTTCTCTGATGTCTGTTTTCAGAGAGGACAACAGTTGTCTGATATATTTTGGTGCTCCTTCGTTTGGTGAGTATATGTTAATGAGTGTTATTTCTTCTTGAAGTATTGTCCCCTTGATCATAATGTAGTGACCATTAGGGTCTCTTTTTATCTTTTTGAGTTTGAAATCTGTTTTATCTGATATAAGTATAGCTGTTCCTGCTTTCTTTTTTGGTCCATTTGCTTGTAGGATTGTTTTCCATCCTTTAACTTTGAGCCTATTTTTATCTTTTGTAGCTAAATGTGTTTCCTGGAGACAGCAAAAGGTTGGGTTTTGTTTCTTAATCCAGGCTGCAACTCTGTGTCTTTTTATTGAAGAGTTTAGTCCATTTACATTTAGAGTTAATATTGATATGTTAACATCTGTATTTGCCATTGTGTTTGTCTTTCCTTTGATTTTATTTATTTATTCTTTTAATAACATTTTTTTTGGCCTTCTTTCATTGTTATTCGTCGCTCTGAGGTTCTGGCTTTAGGACTCCTTGTAGTATTTTTTGGAGTGGGGGTTTAGTTGCAATGAAATTCCGGAGTTTCTGTTTGTCTGGGAAGGTCCATATTCTTTCTTCAAAGAGGAAGGAGAGCTTTGCGGGATAGAGTATTCTTGGTTGGCATCTGTTTTCTTGGAGTCTGTTGACTATGTCCCTCCACTCTCTCCTTGCCCGTAGTGTTTCTTCGGAGAAGTCTGATGTCAGCCTGATTGGTTTCCCTTTGAATGTTATCTGTTTCTTCCCTCTTGCCAGCTTCATTATTTTTTCCTTGTCCTGGATTCTTGGGAGCTTTACTATTATGTGTCTTGCTGTATTTTTTCTTTCGTCGTGGAAGTTTGGTGTTCTTCTTGCTTCTTGTATATCAATTTTCAGCTCCTTCTTCACATTTGGGAAGTTCTCTTCAATTATCTCTTTGAATATTTTCTCTGTTCCTACATCTCTCTCCTCTCCTTCTGGTATTCCTATAACTCTTATATTTCCTTTCCTCATGGAGTCAGATAGTTCCCGAAGTCTTTCTTCGTTCTTTTTCCTTCGTACTTCTCTTTCCTTTTCTGTTTTGGTTCTTTTTATTTCTGTGTCTTCAAGATTACTTATTCGTTCTTCCATTTCATCTATTCTGCTTTCATTGCTTTTCCCAGAATTCTTTAGTTCTTCCATTAATTCTTTGATCTCCTGCATTTCTTTTACTTCCCTCTTTAGGGACTCAATTTCTTTCTTCTGACCATTGTTTTCCCTCTCTAGGGACTCAATTGCATTCTTCTGATCGTTGATTATTTTTCCCTTATCATTGTTTTCCTTTATGACTTCTGTCAGTTTTTTAATCACGGCAATTTTAAATTCTCTTTCTGGAAGGCTCAGAAATTCTTCCAAGTTATTGTCGTTGCAATCTGGGGGCTGGCTTTCTTTTTGTGGTGTGCTTTTTCTCTGGAGAGTTGCTAGGTTGCGTGTGGTTCTTCTCCTCCCTACTGTCTGTTTTCTAATTTGCCGTATGCGTTGGGACACTGTGTTGTTGGGACTGGCCGGCATCTTGGGTGGGCTTCTCTGTTCCCCTCTGGTTCTTCCAGGAGTCATCTGTCAGTTTCAAGCAGCCTTTACTGGAGAAAGGTCCCTGTTCTAAAATGCCGATGTGGGGACACACTCCCCTGTGCGCCTGGTCTGCCCCGGCGGTGGGTTCCTGCTCCCCTCTGGGCTTGGACTGCAGGCCAGAGGGGGTCTGGCGTGGGCGAACTTCCCCCGCTCACCTCTGGCTCCTGAGGAAGCCTTCTGCAGGTAGTCTTTACTGAAGAAATGTCCCTGTTCTAAAATGGTGATGTGGGACACACTCCCTGCGCGTCCGGTCTCAGGCACACTCTTCTGTGCGCCTGGTCTGCCCCGGCTGTGGGTGCTCGCTCTCCCTGTGGGCTCAGACTACTTGTTCGGAAGGGGCCCTGTGTGGGCTAACTCCCCAGCTGGCCACTAGCTCCTTCAGTAGCCTGTGCTGGGGTCAAGTCGCTAGGTGGCGCCAGAGATCTCTCCTAGAGCCCTTGGGGAGCTGATTTTCCACCCCGTGGGACAGGGAGCAGATGGGGGATGGTAGGGTACACCTCAACGGCTTTGGGGTGCTGTGTCTGCCTTGTGCCCCACCATCGTGGGGAACCCACGCCCCTAATTTCGTGCCCCGGGTCTCAGTTCCAAAGCCCTCAGTTCCAGGACGCGGGGTGTAGCCCAGATCAGTGGCGCGGGAATGGCGCCTTTTGAATCCCGCTTCCCTGCCTGGGTGCCTTGTTCCTGCTCACTCAGGGAGGGCCTCCGCCATCTCCCCGCAAGCCTAGGTCACAGGCGCGGGGACCTGGGCAGCTGCAATCCGAGCGCCGCTTTCGCGCAAGCTTACCGGGCGGCCGGGGCTGTGTGCTGGTGCTGGTCTCCTCCTGGGGGGCGGGGCTCTCTTTAATGGCGCCTGGAGCTCACCTCCGCGGCGGATCCTGCAGGGTTCGCCTCAGCTCCCGTTCACGGGGTGTGGTGGCTGAAATAGTTCCTTTCCACTCACAGTCCCACTTGCTGCGTCCGTTTTTCTTGTTGGCCGTTTTGGTTTGTTGTTTTCCTCCTCTCTGCCGGTCGGAGAGTGCCGCCTCTGTGGGCGGGGGAGGGGAGCTGGGTTCTGCGCTTCCCTCCCTTCTCGTCCTCTTTTATGGCAACTTTCTTCTTTGGGCAGTTTGCTGGAATCGTCCGTTTATCTTCCGTGTCCCAGTTCTCACTGGGACCTGCCACTTTTCCTCCCTATTAACTTTTTTTAATGGGAGATCTTACTCGCAGCGTCTCCTCGCCGCCATGTTGCTCCGCCCCCCCTGGGATAGAAGACATTTTAGATAACACCTTTATGAACTCACTTGCATTTAAAAAAAACAAAAAACCTGACAATTTCATTTTAGCTCATTTCATCATCAAATTGAACCATCTTTTCTTGAATAGATATAGTGTACACATTTTTCTCTTTTGGTCTTAGTCAATGCCTCTCTGAATTAGTGCAGGAATTTTCTTGATCAAGCTCCGCACCTCTATCACACTTCACTAGGGCAAATCCTGACTGCTGTCATGACCTAAGAGTTGGGTGCTGAAAAAAGTAAGACTCATTCTCTTATAGGTTTACTTCAATAATTGCCATTTTTCAATCCATTCATTTCAATTTTTTATCATTTTCTCAGAACCAGCATATGATTTTCATGTATTTTAAACAGAAATTTGGAGAAAACTTTAAAAGCCAAAGAATAAATGGATCCTATCTATCAAGTATTATTTAGTTAACTAGGATTTTTCCCCCATGCAGTAATAAATTAGCTGATATTAGAAAATGTAGTATAAGCAAAAAACATCTGTACTTGGTGATACAGCAGACTGAAAGTCTCTGGACCTTGGGTGGAGATATCAATAACTGGCACAATTTCCTCCCTTTCAAGCCCTCTTTAACTAAAGACATTCTCATATTCTTTCTCCCCTGAGCTTCTCAGACTGAGCTCAATGATCAGGAGTTATGACTTACCTCCTGTGTTGCCTCCACCACCTTGACCTGCTGTCTCTCTTCTTTCATATTTACTTAGCCTGGTATATAAGCTTATGTCTTGAACCCACAGCCCCACAGCTGTTTGTGCTGTAATCATTCAATAAAATCAGATTTTCTCTGCACACTCTGCACATATCGAATTATAGAAACCAAATGGTCTTTCTGTCTTCATGCAGATATAATCTACGGACATAAAAAAATTAAAAATGTACCTCTGACATGTGGCCGTCTGGCTGTCCAGGTATTTATTTAGCTCTCATTTCACACCAGAATCCCTTGTTAGAATTAGTGAAAATGCACTTCCAAATTATAAATTTCAAATGCAGCTACAGTGGTGACAAGGGTGAAAATATCATTACCTTAGAAATAGTGAATACAAAGTACAATAGATCAGCATAAACCCAAGCAGAATAAAGACACATTTGGAAGGATACACAGGACACTGAGAACAGTGAAGTGGGGGGGAGGGAGCAGGATAGAGGGGAGAGAATGGCAGAGGAATATTTTATTTTATCCTATACCTGATTGTCTTTTCTGGATTTGGAACCATATGAATGCACTAGCTATTCAAAACATTAAAAATAGATAAGGCAAAGCAACAAATGCCTGAATAGTCATGACAACCTCTTTCCTTATCCTCTGCTTGTTCTCTTTGCAACTGTGCTAGTTTGAAAGTACTGGGTGGCAATTTTTGCATCTTCATCAGTGCTGACAATAATTCTGCTGTAAGTTAGAACCTTTGTCACACCAGAGAAAAATGTCGATTTTCCCCACAACCAGGAAGAAATGTGAGTTGGACAGCCACAGTTGCCTCGACTCAGGCAGCAACACAGGCAATGAAGAGAATGGAGAGGTAGTTTAATGGTTATGAGGTCTAGGGAGAGAGAAGAGTAAGTCTGTATTTTCCTGTAGGCTGCTTTTCTCTCCACAAAGTGGAGCAGATGAAATGGTAAACACTACCCATTTGATGGAATTCTCTTTACTGCTGTCTTTCTGAGTCATCCTGGAAGAAGAAGACTATGATGAAACCACATTTTGGATTTGATTTATATGCCAAGTCAAACCATTCTTCACTCCAGCTAAGCTCATTTTTTAGATCCTCCATCATTTGGTTATTAGGACACACACATGACCGTAAGTAAGAGCTGATGGAGGCACACAGGTAGAATGAATAGAGACAGATGAGAGAGATTTGGGCTATTTGCTCCTGCTGCGTTGCTGTGCTTTACGGCTTTGCTGTGCTTTACGGCATGTGTGAGGTCTCATATGTACAACTCCCACTTTGTGATGAATTGCTGCTGGGTTTGCCTGACCTTGAGATTTTCCAGGTTTTATAGAACACAGCCCCTGGGGTGCAGTTCTGGCTGCCACAATAATGTCTCATTGTCAAATGATCCATTTCTACCAAGACCAGAAACAGGCCAAGAGGTAATTTTCAGAATGCTACCTAATTCTCTGCCCTAGCTTACCTGACCTTGCTAGAGAATCCTGTATATCTCTATGTTTCCGCTTTGCTTTTGCTGTATGTTTTTCCAACCCCTTTTTTGAGATATCTGAACTATATTTTCTCCCAGGTCCTGTGGCCAAACAGGAGGACAGCTGTCCCACAATCTGGTCCTGCCAAATAGTCCTTTCTTGTTTTGACCTCACTGAAAGGTAGCAGTCATATAACTCAGTGTATTGCCCAAACCTGAATGCCACCAGGCATTGTGCTTTTATTTCAAGTAGAAATGGAATATGAAATAATTTGTCATTTAAGTGGATGTTGGGTTATGTTCCACACCACAGGATCCCTAAAACTTTGCTCATGTGGGGGGGTGCTTGCACCATCATTCATTTTACCTCCCATCCTCCAAAGGGCATATGTCTTCTCAAGGTGTTTCACTTTAGCTACTTCTTGGTCATCCAATCTGATTGGCATGATGTCAGTGATAGAGTGGACCAATGTAATGTTTCTAAGAAGGTCCAGACATGTGGCACAAAGGGTTTCCATTATATCCTTTCATTTAAATAATGTTTCTATTTTTAATTTCAAATTAAATTTGAAATTATAAAAATGGCTTTGTTCTTACAGTTACTTTTTGTAGTTTAGTTGAATTTCATTAAACAATTTTTAAGGAGCCTTTTGAATCTAGTAGAACAGTAGGTAACACCATCCTTAGACTCTGCAAGAAGGGTCCCTTCTCTGAATCTCACATTGTGGAGGCTCACTGGCTACGAAGTGGGGAGTCTACATGCTCAAGGGGGTATGCTCACACTGTATCACCATCCCAGTCCCCTAGAACACATTCCAGCTTCTGGGATCTTGGAATTTCTTGCCTAAACAGTCCAGAGCACATCTTCCATCCCCAGATCTGTCTTCTTGGGCCTTGTTCTTCTTCCTTGTGCCTTGGGAGGAGTTACAATTAGGTATTATCTTTCAAGCAGAACTGTTCAAAACAGAAAAAAAAAATACTTAAGAAGCTGTTTTATTTGATCTCTGGCTGGGGTGGGGAGGAGAGAAAAATCTATTCATAAGAACCCCTTGAGGAGAAGTCTACCAATTTTTTAGTCTCAACACATTTTTCTTCTTCTTGCTAAAGATAATGATAATCAGTGCTTAGCTGCATATCTGGTTTTAGATACCCCTGCACACTCCTCAGTGTTTCATAGAGGAAGTAAATACCTGTCTGTCCCAGCCCCTATGAAATGCACAGAAAAATATGAAAGTAAATGTGTGTTGATTGATATAGATAATTTATATATTAGATATGTAAGATTATGTATTAGAAAGATAATATGCAGCATATGCATAGGTGTAATTTATATAAACTGTGGTCATTCTTATAGTTTAGATAAGTTTTAATAACATTGGAAAAACATACTTAAAGTATAAAGTTTTATAATTACGTGGTAATTTTTAAACACTGACAGCTCCTATTTGTGTTGTTCTGAATCATTTCTCTCACAGAAGTGTACACAAAAACATTAATATACTTCAGTGTTGATGATAATGCTGATGGAGGGAGATATGCTTCAGTATTTTTTTCCAACAGTCTTCTAGAAGGTGTAATTATAGCAGACAAAGAGCTCTATTGGATAGAATGTGATGTATCCCCTGTAAGTTGCAACAAAACTATGTAATTATTCTCCTAGTTATTTAAATTTAAGGATTTGTTCCCTTGATGCCTGAAAACCCATCTGTGCCTGAGTCTCATTTCCCTGATGTGAAATGCCACAACACTCAATATTGGCATCTTTTAAACTGCAGACTCTATTTCCAAATTATGGCAGTTTGCATTAGCTATAAACTTAAAATTGTTTAAGTTCCTTGCTTTTTTTTAAACTCATTTCCCAAATCTCACATATACATCCATGAAGTTCACCTTGTCTGTTTCGTGAGATGGTTTTATTCTCTGATTGGTCTCACTTCCTGAGATCTAATTCTTAAAATTACCTGGAGACCAATTTATGTGAAATGTAACAGAAGGTAAGCAACATCAGGACATGATATGACAGCCATAAGTTATTAATTTTCTTCATGTCAGGACAATTTTTAATATCTGGACCCAAACCAAAATAAGCCAAACAAAACATGTCCCAAGCAAAAAACCCTAACCTCACTATAAGGTACTCTGGGATAGGTGTTTTTCAAAAGAGAAACCAAGTTCCAAATTCCTCCTTTAGCCTATCCGTGAAGATTATTTATCAGTGAGTTAAAGCTAAGTCTTCCAGTAGGAATACCTGACTACATAGTATTCCAAGGGTGGCAACGAATGACCATCAATTTAGACTGTATTTGGTTTCTCTCTTTTTTTACAGTCAGTATTCAAATTATATTTTTCCATAATGCTTGTATTTTTTCAAGCAAGATATACCATTCTCTCTTTATTTGCTGCCAACTGTATATAATGAGATATTTAGAATATATTCATTTCTGACATCTCCTGCCCTCCCTGCCTTTTTCTTGAGAAGAACTTTGGAGAGTTAATAGAAGCACCCTAAATGCATCAGTCCTTGATTTTCTTAAAAGATTCTAGACTGTCAGTTCTGTAATATTAGAATTCCAATGAACTATATTTTGTCTGTTCCAAGGATTTTGTGTCACCTATTCCAAGAAAGTCTGTTTTTCATCTTTTTAAGATTTAATGATTCATTTTTATTCATTGTAAAACTTGCTCAAGACTTTGCAATATGGGGGGTACCTGAGAAGCTCTTCCAGTGGGTCTGTCTATCTTTGAGTAGGCTGTTTTATAACTCTACAGCGATAGATTTTAATTTGTAGAAAACTGGGAGCAATGCAAATAATTTCTATCCACAGATATGCAAATTGTGTTTGAATAAATTCAATTAGTTATTGCCCTGAGAATATCAACTAGTTTTGCCAGTTTCTTATCCTGTTGTAAATTCATTACAGCATTCCTTATCTGACTTTAAATGTATGCTACTTTGAATTCTCTGTTTTATCATGTGACATGTTTCTATCCTCTTTACTAATTAAGTAGAAATGATTATTAACTAAATAAATCTTTTGACACATGTCATTAAAATTTACATGACTGTACCTGTTATAATTTTGCCTGTTATGGAAAATTATTTTTATAATCCTTTCCTAAGACTTCAGTCTGGTTCTGTAGAAACTCACCCAGCCTCTCAGGGAACAAAGTCCATGAGTACCCTCCAGTGGAATCCCCCAGAAGCCACACATTTTCCTGTGTTCAGGGCTCATAGGTTCCAAGAGGTTCCGGGTCCCTTATATTTGAGCTTCAAAGGCAGATAATTAACAAGCTGCAAGGAAATTGTATCTGATTATTATCTTAGTAATTGTTGACAAATCCTTATTTACTTATTTATTTTTGTGTAGAAGAACTGGAGTGTAGGTCAGCCATGTGAGGGATGAGAGGATTCACCAGAGACAGAGTAAGGAGCAGAACAGGTGGATTTTTACTGAAATACACTAAGGGGAACAGCAGGTGAGACAGGAGAGGTATGTTTTGCCATGTGGGTTAGCTCCCTGTCTAAGGATCAAACTCAGACCTTAGTGGTGGTTGCACTGAGACTTAACCCCTAGGCCACTAGGGAGGTCCAACCAATCCTTATTTAAAAAAAAAAAAAAAGGAATCATTTGTGGGGTGGGGAGCACATACTTAGAACATGGAGCTCAAAGGTATCTTGTGAGTACATGAAGTGAGATCCCGTGCCCAGGTGTATTAACATGTCTTGTATAAATGTTAAGCTGTCACTGAATTTTCCCCTTTGGTCTCAAATTCTAACCTGGTTTTCTAGGACTCTGTTTCTCTCATTTGGTTTTGCTTTTTTTTTTTTTTTTTTTAAAGATTTGTTTATGCATACAAGAGCTGGGGTACAAGATGCAGGGGGGTGAGAGTGTTCACCAGAGACAGAGTGGGGAATCGAACAGGCAGACTGACTGAAATACACTGCTGAGGGGTGCAGCCAGCAGGCCAGACAGGAGAGGTCTGCTGTGCCATGTGGGTAGCTCCCTGGCCAGCCAGGGATCGAACTCATGCTGCAGAGGCTGCCTATTGCTTCATAGTGTGGTGCTTAACCCCTTGCACCACCAAGGAGGCCCTAGTTTGGATTTTGAGAGCTGTATTTTTCCTTATACTTTTTAAAAAGTTTTTATTGCAGATTTAATCAATGAGGGAAATCAGCTCATGAAGTTATCTATTTTTAGATGCTTTTAAATTTCATATTTACGTGCTTTCAGAGACATTTTCAGAAATCATATGTATCACATAATGTGCATTATCTAAAAAAGACCCCATATTATTAAATGTGTATTTACCTTGTTTGTTATTTATGTTTTAAAATTTCTCAAAGGTTTTTTAATATTTCCAGCATAAAACTCTACATAAGAGTCTTTTCATAGTTTTGACATAGAAAGGAACCAAGGACACAAGATTTCAGGAACTAAATTTATAAGTGCTTTCAAAGCAAAGTTTCTATGGGCTTAGCTCTTCTGTCATGTGCCATTTCCTTTGCCTTACTCTGTCTTTATTGCCTCTTCCAGGCTGCAGGTTTAGAGAAGGCAGAGCCCACCATTGTTTTTAATGCCTTGGAATCATACAGGGACCAGGGTCTGGGTGCTGCTTTCACATACACAGGGTGACCTCTGCCCTATGAATTAGGGTGTGGCAACCTAATCTTTCTAAATATATATGAATATATATATATATTTTCATAAATGAATATGAAAAAGTAGCTTACACAATTGTGAAAAACAATGCACAATGATAGACATTGGTATTGGCTATTATTACTAGACTGAATTACATATTAGATGCTTAGGAAAAGATGCAATGAATGAACGCTGAACTGACATCTAAAATGCTATGAATTAAAATTTGGAGCCATATTAATTCTTGTCTTTCATCCTCATTAGTGTGCCTTGAAGGCATGTCAACATGAAATCAGTTAAAGTACAGAACCCTTAAAGCTTGGGACTAGCCATCTGAACCAGCATAAATGAAACATACCACTGCATACATAGTTTAAACTTTTTTGTTGAAACACTAATTGGTTCCACAACTTTAAAGCCCTCCTAGTTACATATTCAATATTCCTTTCCCCCAACTTAGTAATAAAAACCTTATTTTGTTTATTGTAATATGTGGAGGTAAAAATTTTTCCATTCAACATCAGTAATCAGTTGCTAGAACAAAATGTCTAGTGAGCAAAAGCTTTTAAATAGGTCAGAATTAAATGTATTACATTTTAAAACCCAACCAATATCTTACATGTAATTTCAATATTGCAAAATACTTACACATACATATGTATTTTGTGATGTGAATCTCAGTGATTTTTATGGCATGGCAAGACTTTCTACTATAAATTCATAATAAGTTATTTATCAAAGAATTATTTTCATTTGTCATGCATGACTATTTTCCTCAACTTTTATGCATTAGGACCACTAAGATTCACATCAAACTGGTAAATAAATGGTGAAGAGAAAATTAACATATTCCCTAATTAATTTGGTATATAAAAAACTTTGGTTTTATTCTGAGGGTGGCTGAGTATATGACTAAAGACAAAATAAAACTCCAGATTCATTTCATAAAAGGAGACTTTTAAAATAGATGTCATGGAAAACCTAATGGTGGAAATATTCAGTGTTTGTTAATTTCTGGTGATGATGGTTTTTAGGGAGTAATAATGTACTATAATTATTATGATTTTAGCATATTTTGAAGTACCACATGTGGAACATCATGGGTTAATTTTTGACAAATTTTATATGAATGCCAATTGATGTTGTTAATCTCCATATTTTTATTTTAAGGAAGGAATATGTCCTACAATGGGCATGTCTTTTTATCATGTCAATTCTTCACATGTCAATGATGGAATTTTAAAATCCTGGGGTAATTGAAAATTGCATTTGGAGAATGTATACATATTTTAAATCATTAAGATGTAAAAAAGGATAATGCACTTCCTCTTTTTTTCCCTTAATGCTTCCTACTATCCTTCTGCATTGAATGCTTTAAATTTATTTAATTCTACCTTATATTCTCACAAAGTATATGGTAATATACTCTAGATGTTCACCTCTTCATCTTACTCTTTGTTAATTAATTGATTACAGGAACTCAATAGGGAAATGAGTTGTTTGTATATGAGAAATAAAAAACAATTGCGATGTTTTAACAGAGTTCTAAATCTCCCTTATTTATGTGCTAGCTTTTGTAGCCCTCTCTAATGATAGAGGAATTTTTGGGTCAAAAGAGATATCTTGTTGTCCTAATAAAGGACATGCTTTTGTTGTGATTATTAACAGATAATGTCAAACAGTGAGATGAAAAATGCATGCAATTGTGATTTGGATGCAGTTGGGAACTTTTTGCATCTTATTTTTGAGCAATGCTGAATGGATCTAAGGGCATAGGGTTTAATCACAGAGGAATGAAACTGGATAATCCTCAAAATATTTCATTCTTTGTGAAATATGTATGTAGGGGAAATAAAAACATGAAGGTTATATGAATGCTTTTTAATGCCTTGACATTTTGCTGAATACAAGAGGATTAGAATATTAGAACAAGTATTGTTTTAGGAGTTTTAATAATATGATTGAAGCAGTGACTAAAGACAATTTTTATTTCAAATTAGCTGTTCATTAACAGTTTACCGGATTGGTCAAATAAAAGTAATATGTTGACAAGATATATGAAAAATCTGTGCCCTTTGTGTTCTACTAAGAAACAGCAGGCTTTTCCAAAATTCCAGACTATCAACCCAAGTTCTTTGCTCTAGTGAAGACACTTGACCTTCTAGAATCCTGCATGGTTGACTCTTAGAAAGGTGTTGATAGTAAGGGGCCAATTACAGGTTTCTCCTCTTAATGAGGAAGACTTTATTAGCCTCTGCTTTTCAGATAAGAGAAGTAAGGCTTAACAAGTTTGGTAAATTGTGAAAGGACACTAAGATAATAGGTATCAAATCCTTATATATGACTCTATCCAAAGCCCAGGTCTTTATCATTCTTTACCTGCCTCTCTGAGGTGAAACTACGATTTAGTAATACAAAGATTAATATAGGGAGCAAAAGAACTGATCAATGCTCTCCTTTCCACCCATGGTGCTAGGTAAAAGAATTTATTTTAATTGAGTCCTTGTAAAAATGCAGATCAACTACTCTCCATATATTTATATTTTGGATATTAGTGTTCCAAGTGTGAATGACTTGACTCTTGATTCATAGACTATAAGAGATTAGTTCATGTCTGGTAACTTCTACCCAATGTGGTAATACTCTGTGTGACTTCCCTGCCTGTTTGATCCATTTGAACACTCCCAGAAATGTTGGTCATACTAAGTGTCTCTTTGTGTTTCAATTTAAAAAAATAATTTACCTTTTCTTGAGCCAGTTCTTTTCTAATAATTCCCCACATTGTTTTTAGGTAAATATCGATGAAATGAGTAATTTAGAGAACAAACATTTCAATAGGATGAGCATGGATTTCCCCCTACCTTGCAAAAACTTAAAATTAATTGTGAGAAAAGCTGCCCAAGTGACTGACTCTCCCCCACAAAAAGGAGGCTAAGGATGATCAGGTATCTTTCCCCCAGGGCCAAAGCCACTTGAGGCTCTTTGTCTTTCTAGTCAGCCAGAAATTGAGAAGTTTAGAATACCATGTTCCTAAAAGAGCATGTGTGTGACATTTTTACTGATCTCAAAAGTGGAGTGTGGTATTTAAAAAAAAAAGTTCATTGGCTAGAACTTAGTTATATGATTTTATCGAGTAACTGAAGAGACTGGGAAATAGAATTTAGATGTGAACAGAAAAATAGATAAGGGCATGGGGTTTGGTAATCAACTAGCATATCCACCATGTCTATCTGCCATAGAGAAATATTGTTGCTTTCTCTTTTTAAAAAGCATATTAGTTATAAATATACCATAAACATATGGTCTCACTAAATCAAAACTTTACAGATAAAAGTTCTCTTGAATTTCTACTATAATTTCTTCCAGTCCTCCCCCAGGCATAACTGCAATAGGAAGTTTATTGTCAATTCTTGCAGATTCAATTTTGTCATATGAAAGAAGCAACATTCTAGGAAACTAGGTCAAAGGATGTGAGGAGCAGCCTGTTGTAATAATAGCAATTACATGGTGCTGACTCCAAGCACCCACTCTTCTGAGTTTGTTACATATTAATTCATTTAATCATAATAACAAATATATAAGATAGACACTATCAATGCCATCCTTATTTTACGGATAAACAAACTGTGGAACAAAAGCTTTAGTTGTTAGAGATTATGGAAAAATACCTTGTAGATTTTTAAAAAAGATTTATTTATTTGCGCTTACAAGAGCTGGGGTATAGGCCAGAGGTGCATGAGTGGGGGCATGACAGGATTCGCCAGAGACAGAGTGGGGAGCAGAACAGGCAGATTGACAGAAAAACATTGTTGAGGGGAGTGGTGTAAGACAGGAGAGGTCTGCTGCACCATGTGGATTAGCTCCCTGGGCAGGGATTGAACTTGTGCTTCAGTGGCTGCTGATGGCATCATAGTGCTGAGAGTTAACCCCTTGTGCCACCAGGGAGGCCCATGTAGATTTCATGTCGAGCTGTATGCCATTTTCTTACAGTGTCTGAGTGTTTTACTAGTACACCCCACTGCCTATGACAGAGATTACACAGGCTGATCTCCAGTCATAAGGAAGCTGTAAAGTCTGGAATTAAACTTTTGTTGTCAAGAAACAAGGAACTAGACAAAATGTGGATAAATTATTTTCCCTTATGGGACAATTGACAGTGTAGACCTGTGATTCCTATATTACGTCTGATAACTGCCCTTAGCTTACTAGCTGGAGGCAATTTTTGTACTGTGACACAGAGAAAGGAGCCCACACACACTAGCAACAGAAAAAGTTCCAGAGACCTGCACAGAAAGGTTCGTTTAGGCTGTGGCTGAACACCAGTCTACATACGTGTAGAGTAGAACTTCAAAAAATGTTCCCAGGGAAAGGAGACTAACCAGGGCTACTGAATTGGTCATGAGCTCTCACAGCAATAAAACTCCTACCTGCTTTCAGAAGTCACAGAGGAGAGAAATTGTTGGACAAAGTCTGCTTTCAGTACAGATCCCAAAGGACCTGCCTCTTTTGGGGCTAAACAAGGCAACTACCATATAATCCAGCAACTCCCACTCCTAAATGTCTGCCCAAAGAATGCAAAACACTAATTCAAAAGGATAAATTCACTCCTATGTGCATTGCTTCTGTTTTCAATAGGCAAGCTGTGGAGACAACCCAAGTGCCCAAAGACAAATGAGTGAATTAGGAAGATGTGGTATATATGCATAGTGAAATACTACTCAGCTATCAAAAAGATAAACTCTTACCATTGGTGACAACATGGATGGAGCTAGAAGGGATAATGCTAAGTAAGATAAGACAGAAAAGAAAGAAAAATATTGAGTATATTATACTAAAAAACAGTTCACTTGTGGCCTGGGTTCTGAAATGGAGAGTATTGTCTAGAAAAGACCATAAGAAAAAATGTATTTTGATGATTGTGATGGTTAAGCCATTTTTCAAAATAGTCCAAACTGCGTGCTAAAAGTAGGCATATTCCATTTGTTTAAATTATACATACTGGGCCTCCCCTGGTGGCGCAGGCAATTGAGTGCTACTCTGTGAAGCTGTCTGCAGCCTCTGCAGCGCTGGTTTGATCACGGCCAGCCGGCGAGAATCCCACATGGTAAACCGCAGACCAATCCTGTCTCGCCCACTACTCCCCTCAGCAGTGTATTTCAGTCAGTCTGCCTTTTCTGTTCCCCACTCTGTCTCTGGTGAATCCTCTCAACCTCCTGTGCATCTGGCCTATACCCCGGCTCTTGTATAAATAAATAAATAAATATTAAAAAAATAAATTATGCATACTTTTAATATTAACAAGAAGAGAAAATTAGGTGAGTAGTCAGAAGGCTTTTGTATAGTTATTGTGTTGCCACTTACTCTTAGAATCAGCTTGTGAAATTTCTTGACCAGTAAGTCTCAGATTCCCTATCATCAGTTGAGAGATATAAAGTTTTCTTACCTAGCACAAAGGATCACTTAACATGCATTATCAACTGAAGTAATTTAAATTATAAATTCTATAAAATATAGTTTTATTATTGTTCCCCATTTTACTGACCCTAAAGCCACTCATAACTTTGGAACTGAGTCTAGTATGTATTTTATTAAAGAAAAGGCAAATTTGATTTCTCTATATTTATGGAACTTCTATAAAACAACTTAACATATACAGGCATACTTGTGAAATTTGAAATTCATAATAATCAAATATATGTTTTGAGAATGAGAAGCATAGACTTGAAGGTAAGTTGACTTATTCAACTTTTTAACTCTAGATTTATATGCCACCATGATTTACAATGGGTTGAGCAGAAAGAGAATGTTTAATAATGTACCTGAGTATTTCTTTGCTTTTATTGCATAATAAGATGATAATCATTCAAAAAATAACATATAAACACCAGAGTTGCTAAAATAGAAAAGTGAACATTAGGCCATATCTGGCAAAATAGGAAATCAGAGGCAAATGCAAATCTGTGTTTTTTAGTAGAAAATTGTTAAACTTTTTGTTTTGTTTTAAATTTGGTTAAGCTGCACGCAATGTGCTCTTCATTATCTGAAACATGAGGAAGGAAACAGCAGTCAGATATTGTGAAGGGAAATGAACACTTCTACAGAAAGGAGCTAGGTTCTTTCACAACCAGTTCTATTTTTTTTTTATTGCCGAAGGTCAGCTTAATATATCATTTAGAAAGGGTCATGGTGGCCTCTTTATAGTTAAAATGGGTCACATTTGGTCAAAGGCCTCTGGAACTCTGATTAAGTCTCCAGATGTCTTGGCAATAGCTTTCAAATAGCCACAAGTCTTGCTAACTCTAACCTAATTTTATTAGTCTAGACATTGGGATGAAATAGTGTTCATAGACTATTCTAAACTGCTTCCTCCCTCCTCTCAGGTGTGAGTGGACTGTCTCTTCTTTGCCAGGTTTTGTATTTGATAGTTTCCAGGAACTGTTCTCTACGAGTGAGGTCATCTCTAAAGCAGGGCCTGCCAGAGGAGGGAGAGACATATGGTAACCTGACAGCTTCCTCTCCAATTCTATATCAGGAGATTCCAGAGAAAATAGCTGCATTTCTAAATATACATACAGTATAATTAAGTTCATGAACCTCATTTCTTTAAATGACCCAAAATTAAGATTTTTTTCAGAACATTAATAACCCCCCAAATAGAGATGTCAATGCACTGTACTGTCTACTATTACAAGAAAATTATTACAGCAAAGATATATGCTACATAAATTACCACAGCAGAAGAAATATATGGCAGTTTTGGAGTTTCTGTCATAGATCCCAAATCCCATATCTGTAAATCTACAAGTTATTTATGTTAATTTATTATATATTAATTCTATATACATTAACCATATATCAGTTGCCTATTATAATTAATGAGAGAAATCTCAGAATCCTACAGTAAATGTTGAAAAAATCTTGTCAAATCTCTGCCTTATTTTTTGCTTTATTGGTGAATGACTCGACTAGTCATCTAGTCATCCAAGTCAAAACTTTGGGACTCCTACCCAATCCCTTAGCCATACTTCAGATCCACTTTCATAATATTTGGACAGGACTGCGTTGAGAATCTGCTAGGCCAGCTTGGAGAGTTAGGTAACTTTATCTTCCTTAGAGATTATCAAGCTACTTTCTATCAACCAGTCTTTTTAATTTTTTAACTCATTCGCTGCCATAAAAAAAGCAAAGCATAAACTAAGTTTCTTCATTAATGTGTTGGGGACTAGGAGTCTAATGAAAGATTTTGAACATGATACACTTTATTTTATACCTATTTGATAGATAGGAAGGCTAAAGAAAGCGAAATTGAAGGGAGAAACGAGGATTTATAACATGAGTAAGTTAAAAGCTGAGTAATGTGGGCTGTGGTGAGTGGTGGGACCAGAATGTGAGGAATTGTGGTCCCATATATAATGTGAAATATGTTTGACATATTCCTTGACAATCAACCTTCTCATTACTTACAGGAGACGTGATGTAGATAGGGAGGAACTATGGTATTCTTCCATGTGGAAGAAAGTGACAGCAGAAGACAGTGCTTGGGTTTAATTGAAACACTTTTATCTTCAAGTCCTGAATAGAAAGTGGCCCTACTTAAGACCCTTAATTTGAGGGGTTACATCTACTTTATGTATCTCATCACCATATGCATGCTTAATGACCCGCTAAAATTGTGTTGAGTGTTTGGGGAAGAGTGCTTCCTATGAGCTAACAGAATCCCATACAATCTTTTCAACATAAAATATTAATTTCTTAGGCCTTTTGAGCTGAAACAGTATTTGTTCACGTATGTTTAAGTTTAAAAACCACTTTGACCATAATGTGACAATATGGAAAAAATATTTGAAGACCACTTTGTTTTGCTAGTGATTAGGAATTTAATAACAAAATGTCATTTCACAGTATTCACAGAAAATGACGCTAGGGATTAAAAAAAGTGCTGAATATATGAGGAGCGTGATAGTCATTTGTTGAAAGGATGGAAGAAGGAGAGGAAGAGAGAGGGTGAGAGAAAAGGAAAGAAAGAAGGAGATAGGGTGAAAGTGATGAAATAAAACATCTTTCAACATTTCTTCCACTACAGCAGCAAAAATAATGGCAAATTTTTTTTTTATAGAAACAGAAATAGGAAACACTCTAAATAAGCATGGTCCTGCTTCCACACAGTCCTTTCCTAAGGAGGTATTCATAGTAAATTCCAGCATATTAAAACTTTTTCTCTCCAAAAAAAATAACCATTCTTGGGCCTCCCCTGGTGGCACAGTGGTTGAGCACTGGGCTGTGGTTGCCAGTAACCTCTGTGGTGCCAGTTCGATCCCCGGCCACCAGAGAAGGTCCCACATGGTGCACAGACCTCTCCTGTCTGGCCCTCTGCTCCCCTCAGCGTTGTGCTTCATCAGTCTGCCTGTTCTGTTCCCCGCTCAAATAAATCTTTTTAAAAAAATAACCATTCTTTAAAAACTGAATTAATGGTGTAATGGGGGGAAAACTGTTCTTTCTCAGAGCTAGTAATCTAGGTTGTGAACTTCATATATTAGTATTCTCCTGGCCCACCTTTTGAACTGACAGTATGCCTAGGACCAACTGACATTGGATATTTCACTCTGAAAGGTCAGTTAGGTGCTGATAAAACATCAGCTGACTTGGTTCTGGTAACTTAGTTTCTCCTAAGGGCTGGTCTTTTTAAGAGGAAAAGAGTGCTCTGGTATATATCAAAATGGTTCCTATTCCCTTTCCCCTTGCCAGAAGCCTGAGGAAAATTTTTTTTAATACATACTGTGAAAAGCAACAACAAATGTTGGCGAGGGTGTGGAGAAAAAGGAACTCTTCTGCACTGTTGGTGGGAGTGCAAACTGGCCCAACCACTATGGAGAGCTGTGTGGAGATATCTTGACCTACTAAACACAGAGCTTCCTTATGATCCAGCAATTCCACTTGTAGGTATTTACCCAAAGGACACAGAAACAGTAATTCCAAAGGGCACCTGCACCCCTATGTTTATAGCAGCACTATTTACAATAGCTAAGCTATAGAAACAACCCAAATGCCCAAAAATAGATGACTGGATCAAGAAGATGTGGTACATATACACAATGGAATATTATGCAGTAATCAAAAAAGATAAACACATGCAGTTTGCAGCAACATGGATGGAGCTAGAAGGGATCATGCTCAGCAAAATAAGTCAGAAAGAAAAAGAAAAATACCGGATGGTCTCACTCATAGCAGGAATTTAGAAAACCTAAATAAGAGACCAGGAAAAAGACTAATAAATGCAAAGTTATAATCAAAATCAACAAGCAAACCAGAGACACACTACGGCGGGGGGGAGGGGGTATTAGGGAGGGAGAGGAGAGGAAAAACTAGAGTCAAAATAAGGGGGGGTGCAATTGTATGGGGAATATAACCAAAATGAAAATACATACATTATACAAAGATGAAAAATGATGTAAGAATTATATAAAATAAAATATTTTTAAAAAATAAAAGGAAATACGCTTAAAAAAAAGAGTTTAGGTTAGTTGGTTTATTGGTTCAACAGTATCACCACAACAACAACTATACCTTCAAATAATTTTTTTTTATAATCTTTCCTACCTCAATAAACATTATTAACATCTAAAAAAATAATAATATATACTGTGAAAACCTGTTTAAACTTCCTTGAGGTAGAATTCACTAAAATGACTGGGTTCTCTTGAAATTTTTATCTCTCAGACTTGTCTATCTAAGCTTCTAGAATTTTGTCAGTTACGATCCACTTTTCTCTCCCTCTGCACTGGTTCCCATGGAGATTTGTGCTCAAGAATTTCTTTGCTGATAAATTTTGATTTTCTGTATCCTCTGGCTGTATTTCCAATTTCATAGGTAGTGAATTGCCCTGCATCTCACATTTTTGACAAATCTAAGAAAAGTTGTTGGTTTTTCAGTTTATCCAGCTTTTTAGAGGGTGCTAGGTTGGAGTGGTAACTTCAGCTTCTTATGTATTGCATAAGAAACTATCCTTCAGGACAACTTTTCTACTCCACTTTCCAGCTTTTGATTGGTTTTTAAGTAAGACATTCTCTAGTCATAAGCTCAGTCATGACCCCTTATTAATTTGAGAGATGTTTATCATCTACCTTGTGCTAAGGTTGAGGACCTTGAGAAAAATGAATAACGAGAAAGAAAATACCTCAAAACAAGCAGATGGGATATTGGCATGGAGAATTTAGTGGAGGTTGGGTGTAACACGTGTAAGAACCCCCAAAATTAAAATAAAATTAGAAAAAGAAAAAAAATCTTAAAACTCTTAGAATTCACTTTTTGAAAGAATAATTCCAAAAAGAAAGATAATTACACATACTCAATGACAATGCTTCCTGGGCAGGTGAATTGATGATGGGGCCATTTACTAAACAAAGACAGGGCAGATTATTAGAGCAAGAGATTTGAGTGCATGTTACAAGGTACCCCTGGGGGAAATGGAATGATGTGAGTATGAGTCTTTACCCATTTGAAAAGACCCAAAAGCAGGCATGCAGAGAGAAATTTAAATAAAAATGTTTATTTACAAAGGCAGCAAGAGGAGAGAGAACAGAGTTAATCCACCAACATCTGGTCAGATATTATTTATTCTTCCTGGTAACAAGCTGCACCAGGGTACAAGTTCAGCAGCAGAAGCCAGAGAGATAGGGCTGCCTGCCTTACATGTTCAATAGGGTATGCTTAGCTCCACCCTTAGTTCCCAGTAGTTGCCTAGCTCAGGAGGTCCAGTTAATGGCATACTGGGACTTGTAGTTCAAGGTTGCATGTTAAAGTGGGGGTAGAGAAGATGGTGACCTTCCAATTCTCTGAATGTTCCTCCCCTTTTTTATAGATATGCTTCTGTAGCAGGTAAAGATGAATAGGTTACATTTATGACATGTTCATTTTGAAATTTCTATTTGACATTCAAGGGGTGAGGGGAACGTGACAGTTGGATACCTGGATACTTGGAATTGCATAAGAAACAAGACACACACCCAGGACTAGAAAGCAAAAACTACAGGAAAGCATTACTTTATATTTTTACTTTGTATTTCTTAATTTAAATTTCAAGCAAGAGCATTTTTATTAAATCTTCTTAATAGTTCCATTACCAATTTATTTCCTTTGGGTCAGTTCTGTTGCCATGACTAATATTGTCCACACAGTTCCTGATTTCACACTGCAGTTCATAATATTTCATTTAGAGGCTGGCGTTTTGGGCCTCATACTGTTGCCCTCAGGAATTTAAAAGTATTTTAGATCTGTAAGCCCAGTTCTATCACTTTAAAATACCCATCTCATGAAGATTTTATGAAAATTAAATGTGGTAAGTATATAACTGCCTAATCCAAACAGTAGAATTTTGTCCACATTATCAGATCATTCCATCATGCACCTTATCGTTTTACTATTTAAACTCTTACCTTTATAATAAAAATCTCATGTTCTAACTGTAAGATTTTGGCATTTGATCAACTAGGATATATATGAATTTGGGGAGCTAATGGAGTTCTGAAATCCTAAAAGATCTTCTTATCTAAAACAGAAGAAACAGTTAATCCACAAGATTTAAGATAATTGTGCGAGATGCAGTTCCTGGACAGACCATTTTTTTCTTGAGAAACAATGCACTATTATTGTTATTATTATTATTGCTATTATTATTTGTAATGGTGGTGGTGATGGTGGTGGTGTGGTGATAATATTGACAATATTGACTGGTCTTTTCCTTTCTCCTTTCGAAGCAGCATGTCAATTAATTTTGTGAATTAATTTTTTCCTTTTAGATATAATTTGATAGCACACTAATCCAGAAGCAACATCCTTTAAGCTAGGGGTGACTTCCCAATGTGTAGAGTATTAATCTTTAACAGGGTAATAAATAAATGAACTGAAAAAGTTTGGTGTTCATCGCTGTATAAGCAGTTGCATGGCAAGCTGGCTCTACATGATATTAATGCTTTCCTGTAGTTTTTGTTTTCTAGTCCAGGGTGTGTGTCTTGTTCTTATGCAATTCCGAGTCTGGTGCTTTAGTTTATCTTTTTGATCTCTAGGCAGCCAACATGTCTCTAGTAAATTTCCTTTTGCATAATTGGTCAGAATGGTATATCTTGCTGCTTATAGAGGGTTGTAACTAATATAAAATGTTATTGTAAACAACTCCGGGGGGGTGAGTTCCTTTGAAACCTGAAGCTTGACAGAATACAGAGTTCTTCAGTGCTAAATGTTGGAGCAGAAGTTTCTTATTTGAGAAGTGCAAGAAATCAAGGTGTTGGGAGACTAAAATCTGTGCAGGAAATGTCAGGGAATTCAAGAAGAAATTCAGAGTCATCAAATAATATTGGGCCACAGATAGATGTCAAAGGTAGGTGGGTGAAATGAGAATTTGAATGTAAGAGTAGTCAGAGCCAATAAGGCAGGCATGAAGGGAAGGGAGAGCAAAATGGGAACCCAGAAATATAAATTAGAGGTTTTGCTGGGATTGCCTCCCATGGTCTGCGAACTGCTATTGAGGAAGTCAAGATAATTTTGACTATTTTGAAGTGTTTGGAAAAACAGAATCTGTTGAGAAGTAAAATGTAGCTCTTTCTTTTGTTCAGGTCTATTTACAGATAGTTGTTCTTCCCTTACCCTTTACCCTGGGAGTTCCTCTTTCACTCAAACTATATATTTTGAGTTTTTAAGCATATTTGACTCCATCTTAGTTGGTATAATAAAACAATTTCCTACCATAACCCCAGTTACCAATGTAATTGTGTTGCACTTATAGTATTTTAATCTCTACCTATAATGTTTCTGATTGAAAAATGCATTTGTCTTTTTAATACTAGAAAATGTCCACTGCTTTTGCAAGGCTGTAGCAGAGCGTCACAGCAGGACATGTGCAGTTTCAAAGATACCTTCATATACATTTAAGGAATTACTAGGGTTTTTCTCCCTAGAACATTTATTTTATTTATTTATAAGACTGCAGCACTGGTACATTTTCACCACCAAATGGATGGTGCAAAAATTCACTGTAAAATTTAAGGTTATTTTTCTTTGGGGAAAGTTCAAAATAAAGATGGGTCTTTCTGAAAATTTCTAGACAGGTTGATATTAATGTATTTTTTGTTATTTCACACTATACAGTATAGGACTCTTAAAATTTAAAAATGGCACCAAAAGCCATTTTTCTTCCTACTTTGCAAGGGGATTTTTTTTTTTTACAAGCTCCTCCTCACAGTCATTGGCAGAAAATGAAACAGAACCTTAGTTACAATAAAATATATCCAGGCATATGAGTCTATATATGATTTAACTACAAAAGCATCTGTTTGGCATTCAATCACTCCCTTTGCATATATCAGAATCTAGCAAAATCCAGCACTTAATGTAATTATACATGTGGACTTTAGAATCTATTGTTTTTTCCAATAGGAATTATATAAATAAAAGCTGATGTAGGGATCTTTGAAAATCCACATGAACTCCTACAATTTCATGTAGAGCTTTCTGAAGCCTGCATGACACTTTGTGGGTGGGAGTAGCTAAGTAAATGGAAGCTGTTTGAGTCTATAGAGGTTATATCAGAAGACATCTGCAGAGTGTCAGCAGTTCTGATAGAGGTAGGATAGGAATTGTATTTAGAGAGAAAAGCTTGATAGAGCTCTTTTGCACTGCAGCGTAGAATTGTTTCACAGAAATATTCTCCTTTGTTTGCCATGAAGCTTTGTCAGACCTGAAACCAAAATGCATATTGATTTGTTGTCAGTAAGTTGCATATGCTGGATAGATCTGTTTATACCACTATTGTACGAAGCTTATTTCATTTCATTCTGCTGGCTTGGGGGCAGATAGTAGAAGAAAATAGGCTTAGATTTACCTCCATCTCACTCCTACCAAGTAATTCCCTCGTCCATTTTGAATTTGAATCATAAATAAGACAGAAGAAATCATCTCATAAATCTGGGTACTGACCTTCGTAATGGTTTTTTTCCATGATGTATCTTGAAAATATTTTTTATTCTTTACTTTCACAATTAATGCTAAATGGTTAAAGCATATTCTTTGGTTTGTCTTAGCAGATGAGCTACTAGTCTTGCTTAATTTATTAGCTGCTAATTTCCTTTCTTCATTCCGTAGTTGATTACCTAAGGAATCCAGGGTGAATGTGGACATAAAGTGTCTCTGCAGGACACTGAACATCTTCAACTCATGCACTATTTCAAACTTATCTAGTTGGTTGCTTATGTAAGAAAATGGTTCCCTCAATCCCATTTGGTTAGGCTGGATATTTATACTTTCCTATTATAAGGTGCATGGTATGTTCTATCATATGAGAAACAAAAACCTGTGCAAAATAGACATGCTTTCTTGAGTTCTGTGCTCAGATGGATATACTTAGAGGGTGACCATGGCCTCTTACTACAGAGACATGTCACAGTGATGAGAGAGCATGGAAATTCAGTGTTGGAACCCTGGGTTTATAGAAATATGTACCTACTAGGAGAGTAGTCACACAATCCTTCCTCTCTCTCTCTCTCTCTCTCCCCCCTTCTCTCTCAGTAGAGATTCACTAAGCTCTCAGTACCTGAAGGCTAGCAGTGTCCACACTGGTGTGCACTCCTGCACCAGGTTCTGATCACTCCACTGCTGTGTGGGTCTCTGACACCAGACTCAAGGTCCTGGGCAGTTTCCCTCTAGTTTGCTGAAGTTCTGTAAGAAGAAAAGCTGGGGAATTGTGTGTCTTGTGATTTCAGCTTCTATAAGGGGCATCATGTTTTGATGTTTTGCGTGGCACATTCTTTAAATGTCAGAAAGGATTCATAGGCTCAACAGCTAATGGATAAATTTTCACATGGACAATTATTCACCATTGAGGCTAGCACAATTATCTGACTGATCCATTTTGGCTTGGATTAGCATAATATAGTAAAGGGAGAAATTTTTATACTCTAAATTATTTAGAGGTAGAATTGAGAGGAATTTATTTTGGAATGAATATGGGGGATGGAGAAGGACAGGAAAAATCAGATGTAATTCCTAGATTTGGACATTGAGAACCTAAGTGGATGGTGATAACATTAATTGAGAGTAGGAATCAAGGTTACAAGTGAGTACATATTTGGTCAGAAAGTCAAGATACTCTTTGGATTATTTTATATTTGAGATAGCAATAAGATATTTAAATGGTGATGCTCAGTTTAAATAATTCTAAAGCTTAGGAACATAGTCAAGATGGAGATATAAACAGAGTCTCATGGGACCACAATACTCATAGTTTCACAAGGACCATGGGTGCTTAGTACTTTTTTCTCCATAAGGCATAAAGTTCTAGACTTTATGCAGTCACACTTCCAGGGCAGTCATCGTAGACTTTTAAAAAGTATATTTAATAGTGTCAGTTATCTTTTTATTTAATAATTTAAAATATTTCTGTAAAATAATATGACATGAAAACTCATCTGCTGAGCTATCATCACATACAGTGAACTTGACACATTAACAGTCATCCTTGTTTTCTATTGCTTCCAGCACACAGACGATCACTTGTATGATTATCTCACTTGTTGTCCCATCAGCATTGTGAAATTCTGCTTCCTTTTTTTTTTTAAACTGTTGTTATTCTTCCAACTTAGAAACACAGCAGAATGTGTAAGTGAACTTTGGTGTGTGACAAGCCAGAAGTAGCTCCTGGGCTAGAACGGTTATTGCCTGTATGATCTAGGGATTCATTAAACATCTTTAGTTCTCATCTGCGAAATTAAGGCCTATTCTGTGGGGATAATAAAATAATACCTAATTAATGGGTAAGTGATGAGAACTAAATGAGAGAATGTTTATAAATGCTTGAACATATTGCAGGTACCCAGTTGATGATAACTTTAATTATTATCTTAGTCCTTCCCTTCCCTATCCAAATGCAAAATATTTATCCTTCAACAAAAATCCATCCTTCAAGGCCAAGCTGATCAAGATCCTTGTAGTGTTCTCAGCATGGTCGAAGATGTAATTGAAAGCTAAAGCAACACTTAACAATGATTTTTGATAAAGGCTATGATACCCAAGGATAAACACAAAGAACAATCAGCTTTCTGAGGATTAGGATAGGAGCCAAGTCTAAGTGTATTCCTTTGCAATTCTGTAGGCTGTGATGTCGTGAAGGCTTATCCTTGCATCTCTCTGTGCGTCTGTGCTACCTTTCTGACTTTTCTGTGCTCACCCACTTTCTCTAAGTATGAAGGAGTTCTCTGTCTTGCCCCCTCTTCCCCCCCACCCCAACTTGTGGTTATATATGTTTCCTCTGGCTTGTTTGGATTGATTACCACTATATTTTCATATGAGCTGATAAGTCACACGAATTTAAATTTCTAGAAGTAGAATTTTGACCTTGTCACCGTTCTTCCTTTGGGTCCTATGTCCAGCTGTCACCTATACATAACATGAGGCTGCATGGTATAAGGTTTATAACTTTCTAGAAAACATAGTCAGGGTGATTAAACCTAAAGGCATTTTGGGGTAACAAATAAGCAAAGTAATTTGTTGTCAGAGGTAATCCATATATAAGGATAGGAAGGTCACTCTAACTCAGGTAATAACAGATTTAACTCTGATGACATAAAGGAAACATAAAATGTAGCACATCAAATAAAGCTAGATCACATGGGAAATTGGGAAATCATCAAGAATATTACATTTCTGTCTCATTCTGATTTTACACATCTCCATCTTTCTGCAGAATAGTTTTATTTACTCATTCAATAATATTAATTACTCATTCAACATAGGCAAATAATTCATTTACACACTGTTCTACAGTTTCTTATTTATGGGATCAAATCTTTGTAATTTTGTCCTGCCTGTGTCTGCTTCCACAGATTTAGTGATGGTAACATTGCAGTACCAGCACTCAAACCTTGATCTCTTCTTAGATCCTTCTATACTCATCCTCTTAGTGATCTTACCTGGGCGCATAGCCATAAATTCGACATATATTCTAACAACTCCAAATTTACTTCTCTGTTGAACTCCAGATCATGTGTACATCTGCCCACTTTATAGCTCAACTTGAATTTATAATTGGCTACCCAAAATTAATATGTACAAAATATTACTCCTGATTTCCCTTACCTTTCCAAACCTGTTTTGATTAGTCTATCTCATTCTCAGTTGATAACAACTTCATTTTTTCAATTGCTTAGGCCAAAACCCTTCATGTTCTCTTTAATTTCTTTGTCTCCCACCTCACATGATGTCAGGAAATCCTCTTGGCTATATCAAACCTCATCCTCCCCATCACTAACAGCCACTATCATTTCTCACCTGAATTATTGCAAATGACTTTAATTTAGTTTCCCTGCTTCACTTCTGGATCTCTTTGTAGTCTATTTTCAGTAGGTTTCTCAGAGTGATCATTCTCACAAGTTACACAGATTGACTTTTTTGTTCAAACCTCCACTTTGGCATCCCTTTTCTTGCAAAATTACAAGATGTGTTTATGAGGCCCACAAGATGTGTTCCTCTCCCCTTTACTTCAGACTATATTTACTACTTACCCTGCTTCATCATTCTAGTTCTTTTCTTGCTTCATTGACCTCTTTCACAAACTAGACAAGACCATGCCTCAGGACATTTGCATTTACTTTTCATTCTGATGAAAATTTTTTTCCCCAAGATGTTTGCTTTTTCATTTCTTCAAGCTTTAGCTTACACATTACCCTCTCTGTAAGACCTTCCCTCATCCATTAATTTAAAACTGCATCCTCTCTTTGATATGGGCCATTCTCACCAATGTGTGGTGATGTCATGTTGTGGTTTTGACTGCATTTTCCTGCTGATTAGTGATGATGAACTTTTTTTTTTCATGTGCTTGTTGGCCATTTGTGTGTCTTTGAAAAAGTGTCTATTTAGTTCTTCTGCCCATTTTTTGATTTTTTTTTTTTTAGTTTACTTTTTGTTGAGTTGTATGAGTTCTTTGTATATTTTGGCTATCAGCCCCTTGCCAAATGTTCAGTGTGCAAATATCTCCTGTTCTACAGGGTGTATTTTCACTTTAATAATAATAATAGCTTCTTTTGCTTTGTACAGGTTTTTTGGTTTGATGTAGTTCTATTCTTTGTTCTTGCTGTTGTTTCTCTTGCTGTTGTAATCAAGTCCCCAAGACATAACTTAATCAGTGTTGTAGATTGTTTTGCTTATCTTTCCTTCTGTATATTTCATAGTTTCGTATCTTACTTCCAAGTCTTTAATCCATTCTGAATTAAAGTTTTTGAATAGTGTGAGATAGTGGTCTAGTTTCATTCGTTCTGTTGTTGGAGATGTGTTGGCGAAGGAGATTAGCCCAGCCCCTGTGGAACAGAATATAGAGATTTCTAAAAATACTGAAATAGAGCTGCCATGTGATTCAGCAATTCCACTTAATATATATCAGAAAAATACAAAAACAGGAGTATTTAAAATAGCCAAGCTATGAAAATAACCTAAGTGCCCAAAGGCAGATACAAGAATTAAGAATATCTCTCTCTCTCTCCCTCCCTCTCTCATCTCTCTTCTGTCTCTTTCTCTTTTTCACACACACTCACACACACACACATGAATACCACTCTGCTCTAAGAAAAGATAAAATCTTGCCACTTGCAACAACAAGGATGGAACTAGAAGAGATTTTGTTCAGCAAAATAGAGGGAGAAAGAGATATGAAATGATTTTGCTCACACATGGAATATAGAGAAACAAAGCAAATGAACAGACAAAAATAATCCAAAAGAAATGGAGAAATATAACTGCAGAATTTAGGCCACCAGAGGTGGAGGATAGGAGGAAGGAGCAAAGTGGAGGAGCAGGCACAATGGATGATAGTGAAGGATTTGAGGGGCATTGGTGGCGAATGCAGTGTGGTAACAAACATTTTGAAGAGATGAGAACCTATACCCTAAAATATATATAATAATGTTGTAAGCTAACATTATCTCAATAAAAAAAATTAACAAAAAGTTGTAACTTCTCCATTTTGAATTCCCAGCCCTTGCTCCCTACATTTATTTCACTTGAAAGCCACAAAAAGGTTTAACAGAGTCTGTGTTCCCCTTATTGACTGATTGATTTTATCTCCCTCCACAAAGGTAGATTTCTGAGTAACCAATTCATTATTGTGTCGTTAGTTTCTAGAAAAACACCTGGCATTTGGTCAGCACTCAATATAGCATCCCCTTTTTTCCTAAGTTTACATTATACCATCTTACTTTTAGGAAAGACTGTTAGCACCTGTTTTTGCTAGCTAGATGGAAGTCTGAGGAGGATTTTTGCTTTTGCAACAAAAGGTGACCGGCAGAAATAGCCTTCAGTATTGGTTTTGCTGAGGACATTCTAGAATAGGTACATTACCTGAGCAGCCAGAGAGGTCCCATCACCTACTTCTGCAGGAACTGCTTTTTACAGACTGTGTAGTTATTTTTAGCACTGCTGACTTTACTATCTGTTAGTGTTCTTCAAGATCTTAAACATTATTTTGTATGATTTGGTTGGTTACTTATCAGGTGTGGGAATGATTAAAAATTTTTCCAACAAAATTAATGGCAATTTCTTCACTTTCAGGCATTTTGGTTTATGCAAATTTCCATGGAAATGCTCTACTTTTGGACAGCATGAAAACCTGTAATATATGCTAAATTAATGAGTATATTTATGAATGAATGAGGAAATGAAAATTTGTCTTTTTTGTGCTATGTGGGATTTCATGAATAATCTGTCAAATAGATATGGACTATGGTAGGCATTTTGTATTTTCTGATTATCTTATATAACCTATGCTATGTAATTCATGGTATTCTCCCCATTTTATCAACGAGGTCACTGAAATTCAGAGAGTAAAAAGCGACTGGGCAAAGTAGTCGTGACGTGATCCCAGTTATCTCTCTTTGTATCTGTGCTCCTATTAATACAAGCTGCTAAAATTATGGTGTCTATCTTTATCCCTGTACAAAATATTTATGTTCCTCAAGGGATAATTAGCACTTTCCTTGCAAAAAATAGCATTAGGACAAATACCTATAGAATTTACTTTTCTTGATAAACAATCAGAAGATAAATACTCTCAGGAGAGATAATCGGCCCTGGAGTAGAAAATCTCCTACAGATGCCACGTTCCTTCTCTGAATCATTTGTGGGTCCTCTGTGCTTTTATCCAGATATTTCTCACACGAGTCTGCTCATTTCTTTACAACACGCCTCTTTTTCTAACTGAGCCATTTCTTGCTTAAAAACTCAGCCTGTTCTTGGATTTTTATGTCATGAAAATAATTGTTTTCTGTAACGTTTCTGAGAATATTAATTGCAGGTTTTCTAAAAATTTCATGTACTCCCGACTCCACATTGTCTTGCTTGTCTCTGGATTGTTCTATTTGGTTTCTATCTATAATGTTATAAAGTTTTTTCAGTTTTTCTCTGGCTGTACATTCATATAAAGAGTAAATGGGAGCTTTGGATACATACAAAGGGCTTAACCATTAAGACATGCCAAAGGGTACTACTTCCCCTCCATTTCCAATTGTGAATTTCTCTAAATCCTTCTCTTGGTCTCCCTATTTACTTTATATAGTCTCCTGCCTGGTGGTTACATTCTGCAAACTAATGTGTGGCAAAGGCTGAAAATCTCATCATTCCATTTGTAGATGTCCCTTGATTCTTAGACTTTGGCTGAGCCCATCACCTCTCCTAGCTAAGCTTCAAGGTCTGAAGGATAAATTGCTTGCTGAAGAGAGACCAGCGATCTTAACCAATCTTCCAGCTTTCACCTAACAGGCTTGCATTCCTACCCCTCCAATTTCTGCATCTTTCCGAGATTCTGTGGCTTATACAAAGTTAATTGTTGGAGTTTTTCTTCCCAGACTTCCCAGGCACAAAGAGAAGACAGTTTTATATCCTTCTAAGTTATTTACCTCTCAGTGAAACCGAGCAAGCAGGGCTCGGTTGTCCAAACTCTGGAGATAAATTGCCTTGGTTCAAACCCTGGCCTTGTCATTTATTAATTATATGATTTTGACTAAATTCTTCAACCTCTCAGTACCTCCCTCACCTGAAAATTGTGCATCTTAATAATAGTACTTGTCCCATGAAACTATTCAAAGAAATACAGCACTTATAAAAATTCCTGACGTGGAATAGATGCTAGATACATGTTTGAATGTATTATGCGCTTTCACGATGCTTTCTAAAATCTGTTATCTGTTAGTCACGATTGTCCCTTCTCCTATTGTTTGTCCTTATGATTTTAAATAGTTGTCCATACTCCCTTATTATCAATTTAATAATTAAATGATCAATTTAATAAAGTTAAAATAAATGCACATTTAATATTTTCTAATTAACTCTAGGTCAACAATGGAACTCTCCAAAGCTGTTCTCCTTCTTATGAATTAGGATGGTAACTGAATTTCTATTTGCTAATCTAGTGCATACTTGTGTGTCTCTAGGAGGTGACTTGCCTTCCAGCCCCCTTCCTAGTATCCAGACTCTTGTGACTGAATACCAGCCAAAGAGGCATCTGGACAAGCAACTCTTGAGGACAACTGCCTGCTCACTAGCATTCCCCAAACCCTCTGTGCCTGCCAGCCTGACCGTGGCCAGCTGAAGTTGACACTCTACTTTTATATGTTGGAATTTTTAATACCTGTGATTTGTCCTCAGACCTATTTATCATTATTTTTTTCTTGTTGCCCAGGGCCGAATTCCTTTTTCTGCACCTTTTGGATGCACCCCGGATTTTAACTGGCTCATACCTTGGTTCATACCAAAATAGGACACAACTTGCTCTTTGACTCTTTGTTCTTTTTATTCCCAAATTCTCACTTCCATTTTTAATGTGTTTATTTCCTTCCTTCTTTGAAATTTGCAATAGCAATTTCAATAATAGCTTTTAAAAATAAGACTTCTGAGCAATAAGATGATAGATATATTTATATTATATCCACCAGAAATAAGTATGGGAGGCTATGCGCACAGAGGAAATAATCAACAATGGATTATTCTTTAGGGAGATGTGATTGTCTTTTGCATTACTATAATAAGGGGCATTTTTATTTTTTATTATACATTAACAAAACATTCCAATTTCACCCTAGTTGCCCATTAGGTTTCCTGTTCCAAAATGAGAAACTGAAATGTGTTTTTACTCCTAGTTTACTAGAGTGAAAATGAGTTTGTGAAAATGTCATTTTCATAATCACTCTCCCCCACCACTACTGTCATTACTATCAAATTAAGAAACATACAAATATTTGTTTAGAAATCTCTATGAGAATAAAGAATAGAAGATTGTACTATATTTACTCTTCTTCTTCCCTTTGGAACAGTAATTTGGAGTGGAAAAAATGACCTCAAATTTATGAAATGGATCTAAAGTACCTAGAATTATAAGTGCTGAATGCTGGAGAGGGGCAGAACTTTAGAGTGTGCACTGATCTTAGAAAGTCAGAAGAACTATAGACAATGAAAGTGAGGCTATTAGGTCTGGAATGGAAAATGCCTCTTGCCACCTTGTTATACTGTATTCTACTTAGAATACAACAGCATTTTAACTCGTTTATACCCTTTTGGTTACAAGTTTGTATACCATGGTGCCAAGCCTAGCCTGGCTGTGCTAAGTACAGATATCAGCAGACTTTCCTTTGTTGTACCTAAATAAAGCAGACTAGCTTTCAGGAATACATCCATGGAAGGAGGAGGGAAGGAATGAAGGACAGAAAATAACAAAGAGAGGAAGAGAGGGAGAGGTAGGAGAAAGGGAAACTTGCCAGGACTAGTTCTCATCCCAACATTTCCTACCTTAAGCATGGATTCACCCTTGAGTATAGATGGTGAGTTTGCTAATGTCATGTATAGTCATTTAACCACAGTGCTGAGCAGGTTGCCAGCTAAACATGGAAATCATGTAAGAAGTCAAAGAGGCAAGTATCATTTTTAGTTTTTTTTTTTTAAAGATTTATTTATTTATGCATACAAGAACTGGGGTACATGCCAGAGGCATAGTGGGTGAGAGGATTCACCAGAGACAGAGCAGGGAACACAACAGACAGACTGATTGAAATGGATGGCTGAGGGGAGCAGCGGGCGAGTCAGGAGAGGTCTGCTGTGCCATGTGGATAGCTCCCTCGCCGGGGATGGAACTTGTGCTGCAGAGGCTGTGGATAGTTTCATAGTGCTGTGCTTAATTCCTTGTACCACCAGGGAGATCCCTGTTTTCAGTTTTAGTAAGTACTCATCACTGCCATTTTAAATGCTCAGTGGAGAGCCTTTACCTCTAAAACAAAAACAGCATTGTAAACCAGTTACCTCTATAAAAAAAGAGTTAATGACAATTAAGCAAAAGCAAAAAAAATAAGAAAAATACATATGAACAAAATCCCCTCAAAATAACAGGGAATGGGTTGTAGAGATTTAATGTTTTATAGCAATTGAAATGTAAAATAGATTAAAACAAAGGTAGGGATCTTCATGTATTAATTTTATCATCTGGCTATACTGGAGAGACACATTTTGTCACTTCTAGCTCAGTTGTCTTTGTGAATTTCACTATTCTCTGTTTTATTATAACAACACAATAACTGTAATTTTATTGTTATAGTAATCATTTTTGGAGGAAATTAGGAGCTCAAAAGGAAGAAATACAAGTAGTCATACTTTTCTCATATTTTCAGCTCTAGAGAGACAATCTTTATAATTTTTTGAATAGTTTGATAGTGAATTCTATAAAAATATGGCTCTATGGATATTTTCCATTCTATTAATACATTTTAAGGCTTGCTGAAAAATGACAATTTTCAAAAGAAAAAAAAAAATCTTACATCAAAATATGTCAGCCTCTCATTTGCAATCAAGCCAGGCCTGAGCTGCTTGCTCCAAGGCAAGGACGCCTCTCCACCCAGCCTAGTCGGCCTCCTCAGCTAGTCACAGGTTATCCCGGACTGAGTTAGCCCTGACGTTCTGCCCAACAACTGTAGCTTCCCTGCAAATTTGCAAAGTGTGGTCGATGGAAGGAGACGCCTTTCATGTGCTTGTGGCACTAAGACCCAGAATGACAAGCCAAGGAGCCATCAACATTTTTCTGTTTCTTTTTTTAAAATTTTATTTATTTATTTAATTTTTATATTCCCCATACAATTGCAACCCCCTTATTTTGACCCCCATCCCTCCTTTCCCCGCCCCCCACCCTCCCATAGTGTGTCTCTTGTTCACTGTTGTTTGTTGATTTTGATTTTTTTCTTTCTTATAGTTATTCTTTTTCCTGGTCCCTTATTTAGTTTTCTAGATTCCTGCTATGAGTGAGACCATCCGGTATTTTCCTTTTTCTTTCTTACCTAATTTGCTGAGCATGATCCCTTCCAGCTCCATCCATGTTGCTGCAAACTGCATGTGTTTATTTTTTTTTAACATTTTTTTCTGTTTTGAAGATTGATTTGAATACTGTGAAATATGTGAGTTAGGAGATGCTTAGATTGGCCCTGGTGGCAAGGGAGGCTGTGTGTTCTATCTCTAAATGAGTTTCATGGATCCACTCTTAGAGACTGTGCCCATGGGTGTCCCTCTCTCTGACTCAGTTTGCTAATCTGAAGCCCACAGATCAGCTCTAATCTGGGGTCATCTTTGAAAATGTTTATTGTTTCAAACATAGAAGGGGAAGAAGACTCCAGTTCTCATTTTTTTTTATGAGAATGTCTGAGCCCACAAGCACAACCTCATGGAATCGATCGACCTTTGCAGAATTGCTGCTGCTTCCTCTGACCTGCTCTTCCTGCTACGACCCACCTTCCTCAACCCAGGCTTTGTTTTCCCTAACCTGCCTGGGCCTGTAACCATTTCAGTTTGCGGAACTTGTTTTAGATTTAGGGCAGCTGCTAACCTATGCAACACCAGTTTATGATCAAGAAAAGGTGACTCTTGCTGTCCTCACAGGACATAACCTGAATTTATGTCTCCTCATCTCTTCAGCTGAATGGCTAGGGTAGCAGGCAAGCTGCCCAGGCTCACCAAGAATATACAACCAATGCCAACCTTATCTAGATAAAATGGGGTTCTTTGTTAATTCAGAGGTTGAGTGAACAAGTGTAGCTGAGTCAGCACATCAATTGCCATTACTGGAAGGAAAAGCTCAGTCCCCCAGACTAGATGTTTTCCCATTTGTATGGAAGGGAGAGCAACATGACTTGCCCATGCAAGACACATTTAATTTATGTGGTCTAAGGAAAGTTTTTAGAGAGATTTCCCTCAATGTTACCTTCTTTTAAAAGTTCAGCTTCAGTTCCTCATTTTATAAATGTAAGCATTTCCACCAGTGACTAACCCTCAGAATTGTGGAGTGACTCACACTGAGAAATCATGCCTCATTTTTAAAACAAGTACTCTATGGAGACATTTGAAAACCAAATTCATAAAGCAAAGTTCATTTTGTCATGTGTAGGCATTTATAAATATCAGAGCTGGGAGAGGAGAGAGAAGGAATCACCTTGATTTAATTGTGAGCTTGGCTGATGAGGCCCCTTCACTGCAGACGCGAGGTGAGGCACAAGGAAGAGCTTGGGAACTCTCTGTGAGCTGCTTTAATAAGGAGGTTTGACACAGGCTTAGAGGAGAACTGGTTGCCTGTGCTTTGCTTACTGATGGCTCTACACAAAAGCCTGATATTGATCTGGAATCTAAAGGGGCACCTATAAATGCTGGAGATGATGTTCTGTGAAGGATAAATTGGTAGAGTTATTTAGAAAGAAAAGAATTAAGTTCCGTTTTCTATGGTGAGTAATCTATAATGCTTTTAGAGCAAAAAGCTTAGCATTCAGGTAACTATAGAGTCATTGGGCAAAATTTCTCATGTATTAGAGGCAGGGGAGCTAGGCCAGATATTTACAAGATTTTTTTAGCTTGTCAGCTGCACAGCAGAGAAATATTGGTAAGCCAAGGTTATTCTTGCAGCAAACATTCAGGATGGCTGCAAATGCACAGTCTGTTTTCTTGACTGTGTATTATTCTGTCTGATCCTGGATTAGGTTTGCATAAGCTCATATGAAAGAAGAAGAGAGAAAATGTAGGCAGAAAAAAATTCATCAGCTGTATGCTGATTCTGTATGAAACCTGGGATCACACAATCAGATAGATAAATGAATGTCATTCAAATGTGTATGGTTTCAGTTTTTTGTTAGTTTTATTAGTATCACCTACTCCAAATTAAACCCAGTTACCTGGCTCAACCCTCCCACAACCCTCTCAGTCACTGTCTGAGTCTCTAAGATGGAGGAAGAAGTCTGGTGAAGGCACACTGCAGAATTTTCCATTTGAACACTCCTCCTACACTTCCAACTCAGTATTTCATAGATCGGGGTTGACAAGAAAAGTTGTCTGAAGAATGCACCCTATAGTCACATATTATCTGTCAAGGTAATAACTCCCTGAAGGTTTTTGGAAAAAGAATCTCTCCATCTACATTTAAAAACACTGCAGGTTTCAGCCTGTCTACTATCCCCCCATTGCAGAGACCAGTATCCAAATGCTGTACCATATGCTAACATTCCAGAAATTCAAGAGAGAATAGAGATGCATCTGACACTGTTGCATTCCCTCTCTTCAAACAGTCCTGGATGCCACAGGCAGGGAAAAGAGGACTAATTTTTGGTTTAATCCAGTGTCCTCACTAACGCAGCTTGACTCCCATGACATTAGCATATCAGGAATGATGGGACTTTCAGTAACAGGAGATATTTAACTACCCGGGGAAAAATAGTCCTACTGTTGTTTGTCTATCATTTACAATATTTCCTGAGTCTGGCTGAATTCTGTTTGGATGCTAGCTGATAGTTGGAATATATATGTATTTCATTTATCTTTTTATTCTCAGATATTTAATTTTTTGTGGTCTCCTAGTATTCTTTTTAATATTTATTTTTTATTGAGGTAACATTGGTTTATGACAATGTATATGATTTAGGAGAAATGTTCACATCTCTTTAAATGTAATCACACCGCACCACCACCAAAGAACCCACAGCCTTTCACTGCAGAGCATTAGACCCCATTCCCTTTGTTGCTATGCCCAGTGCCCCCAGTAAACTCAATTCTGTGCTCAAAATTCCAGGGTTTGTTTTTGTTTAGTTTTGTCTTTTCCTTTGTTTTGTTTCCATGTATTTCACATATGTGTGCCTTTCTCCTTACTTCACTTACATCATCTTCTCCAGTTCCATCTATGTTGTTGCAAATGGCAAGGTTTCCTCTCTTTTGATAACTGAGTAGAATTCTATTGAATATATATTTGAAAAACATACCTTTTCCCAAAGTGAAAATAATAGTTATCACCAGGGGAAAAATGATTATAGCTTTCCTATAAAGAGTGAAACCATGAATAAATTCATTTTTTGGTCTCACACATCCTTTGTATGGCCCATCTTCAATATGGCCCACGATGAGTCTATATCATCTGCAGATGAAATTTACAGCATCCTAAACATAGATACCACAGTCTATGCCTCTCCCTTCAATTGGCTCATGTAGTTATAACATCTTCTTTGCTGGTATTTCCCAAATCCATTTTGCCTCTTATATAGCAAAGTCTTCATTCTCCAATAGTACTTTTTGAGTTTTCCCTTCAGCTTTTTCTGTTTACTTCTCCTTTTTATCACTTAGTTCAAGCTCATGCTTTTCATGATTGGATTACAAAATTCTTACATGTATTCTTCACTTTCAAGATTTTTATCTCTGATATACCATTTTCACTATAGCCTAAGGTGTCAGCCACTCTTGTGATTCAATATATTATAGCACTTGACTATTGGACACTTCCATTGCCTAGATCAAGGATAAATACCTATCTTCAGATTTCAAGTCATTTGGGCTTACTGTGCTATTTTTGAACTGAATTTGTTTGCTTTTACTTTGGTTGCCATGCCTTTCCATTCAAATAAGTTAACACTTCCTTTCACTTGCCACTCCTGCTGGAACTATAGTCAAGTTGTCTCAGAAAGCCTAGAAATTATTATTTTATTTTCCTATCATTTCCTTCCCCTCTCTTTCTCCTGTTCTTTCAATGACTATTTGTTGGTGATGCTTTGCAAAGAGAACATTAAGAACAAACTTATGATGAGTGACTAAAGAAGATAACAAGAAGTTTATAAACCAAAATATTTTAGTGCATCTCCCATTATGAATAGCATGTTATTCTGCCCTCTACTCCCCCTGCACCATCTACCAGTTATACTTCTAGTTGTTAATGTAAGATTTCACTCTTTTGTACTTTCTCTTAAAAAATCAAGGCTCAATTGCTGGCAATTCAGAATCATACTTTCACTACAGTGAATGACTTTTTTAATGAGATGATACCATAGTCCTAAACATTAATTTTTTTTTAAAGATTGATTTATTTATTTATACAAGCACTGGGAACAGTCAGAAGCACAAGAGGGTGAGCGAATTCACCAGAGCCAGAGCGGGGAGCAGAACAGGCATACTGAGGAAATACATTGCTGAGGGGAGCAGCAGGCGCTGCAGGAGAGGCCTGTCATTCCAGGTGGGACCCTCGCCGGTGGCCGGGGATTGAACCGGCACTGCAGAGGCTGTGGGCAACTTTGCAGCACAGTCCTCAACCGCTGCACCACCAGAGGAGGCCCCTTAAACATTAAAGTTTATACACAGTGAAAGGAAGATGGTGCTTGAAAGTAGAAATGTATTGATAAATTCATGTCATTTTTCTGGGACAAAAGGGAGAGAACAGGCCACTGCCTGAATGGGAGTGACTTCCAGTCAAGGCAGGCATGCATTTTTAAGGATGTGCTTACAGCTCAGCTAATATTCAGAGAGGTGATGCAGTCACAGATGTAAAGAAGAGCTCCATGGGAGACACTGGCCAGAAATTAATGAAAGCCCCAAGGGGGAATGCCCACTGGAAGGGGATTGGAGATGGCATCATAAGGGAGGCTGGTGGTGGTGGGTTTAAAGGGTGAGTGGAAGCTTCAGCCATAGGGTTCTGGGTGTTTCCAGGTAGGAAATGAGCACTAAAGCAAAGTGGCAGGAACAATGTAAGGATGTTTAGGGAGCTCTAAGGACCGGACCTATGATTTTAAGGTGTGAAGTCACTCGATCAGATTAGAGTTTTAGTCAATCTGGCACCTAAGTAAACTGGATTAGTGGGTCTCTGATTTTATGCCTGAGGAACACTGGCATAGCAGAGGCTGCTCAAATCAGCTACAATCATTTCATTAGTGAGAAAATTGGTAGTTTTCTCAAGTATGAGATTTTCTCATATGTTTTCTTTTCATCTTTTTATGTCTATCTTTTATTTTTCTGCAAATACCACAGATTCCAAAAGTAAATAGAGCAAGTGATATTGATTTGACAAAAATGAGTAACTCTATCAACTAAAATAGTCATTAATGCTTAGTTTTAACTTCAGGTTTTACAAACATTTTCTCTGTGGTTGTGTTTATATATTTTATGATGCAAACATGATGGTTTTAGTTATTAAAAAAAAAAACCAGAAGCTAAAACAAATCTCTAAATGTTTCATGATAGACACATAATAGAAAACAGCATCCAAGTCCCTCTGCCCAACTCCACTGCTGTGCTGTCTCACAGCCCCTGGGTTCTACTTCGTTTTCAGCTCTAGTCACAGCAGACAGCGCCATGATTCAAGTCACTTGACACCGACTGTGTCTCACCTCAGGCTCACATGTCTTTTGTTTTCTGTCATGTGGAGAAGCTAATTGAAGACAATTCTTAAGGAGAGGTGTGCACAGATAGACTAGTCTTCATGTTGATCCTGAAATGGTCATTTTGAGAGACTCCTGTAGGCTCTGTGGCGGGTCCCCACATATCCACCTCTGGTGCCTGCAGGGACCCCCATTGGTCATTTCTTCCTACCTCACACCTGTTCTCTGGGCATTTCCTCCCACAGAAGCTACTTGAACAAACATTAAAAAATAGTTTTATATTTATTTTCTGACATTGTTCACTTTTGTACAGTAACTGGTTTCTCCTCTCAGGTGTAGTCTCCCTACAATACAGCACCCTTGACCCATCACTACAGTTCTTTTTGCTCTTCTGTCTCCTGTTGTGACCCCTCTCCCTCCGCCTCCCCTACTGTATGCCTCAGATCTATGGTCAGCTTGAAAGTTTTATCTTCTTCCTGACCCTTTGAACATACATTTTATCAAATAGCAAATGAGGGACAAACCTGACAAAGACTTGGTTATCTAGATCCCAAGAAAGAAATATATGTTTTTTTATGAACCCACAAAAAACCTAGCTCTTTGTAAGTTGCTTTGGCGATTATGTGCATTTCAGATTTGGAAATAAAGCCAAAAATAATAGCAGCTTTGCCACTCAAGTTCTGAATCAAATGGAAATAGGGTAGAGAATTGGCAGATATAGATCAAACACTTTTTGTATTTCTATAAAGCTGAAATTCATGAATGGGGCATATTCATTTAACTCCACAACTGGAAAGATATATCCACATTTTCAACCCTAGATGGAGGCTATAATTGGAAGGGGTGGCCAACACATGCTAAGATTTTCTTGTAAAACTCATTAACAAAATGAATATACTCTGCCTCCAGAGAGGAAAGAGTAAAAAAGGGGAGAGATATCAGGGGGCTTATGCTAATTGGGGGAACACAGGGAACATGGAATAAGGTATCCTCCTAATATTGTAACCACTCATGAATTCACTCTTTAACAACATGAATAGAGTAACCTCTGTTTCAGGAACACAGGGATATAGTGACAAATGAGACAAAAGTTTCCCTGTCTTCTGCTATTGGTTAGAATCTATAAAGGCATCTCCTGTACAGAATGAAATATGAACTAGTTTTTATAAATCAATAGTGTAAGTCATCTAATTTGAATTAAACCAATGGCCTACAAATTCATGAAGATGTATTTGTACTGTTTTTTTATTGCATTATGTTATTTGAAAAGATATTTAATATCTGAAGCTAATATTATGATCGAATATCAGATTACGCATTAGCTGAGTGACTCTGCTTATAGAGAGAAATGCTTACCATCTACTTCAAACCTCTCCAACCATAGCTTTCGTACTTCACAGTCGGGTAGATATCTTTCTTTTTGTAATCTGAATCTCATTTTCTCACTGTGGCAAACACATGGTTCATCAATCCATCCTTTCTCTTTTAACAAAGCAAAACATTTAAAATTTTCCCACCTAAGTAAATGAGCAGCATCTACATGCGCGTGCGAACACCCCCACCCCAAGTTATTGACCCAAGCTATTTGTGGGATACTTCTACTAAATGTCAGTCTCAATAGTACATACTAATGTACTATTAGTATGTACTAATACGTACATATTAGTATGTACGTATTAGTATGTACGTATTAGTATGTACATATTAGTATGTACATACATATGTGTATATATTATATATTAGTATGTACATATAACATGTACATATTAGTACATATTAGTGTTTCTAATAGTACATACTACTTCATCAATTCTGGCTTGTTCGCATACTCAGCAGGTCTCAATTTACTTCCTAATGTAGCTTCTGCCTCTTTTCTTTATCCTTCTCTTACCACTCTGAATAATTGATTTCCCAAATGTTCTTA